>NW_023998415.1:42120699-42143526 GCF_014805625.2 Glossina fuscipes | reverse complement strand
TTTACTCATTCTTATTATCTGTCTGCCACCGTTTCTATGAATGGTTTTACTGACTGACTTCATGTGCCACTGAATATATTTTCATTTTACGTTAGAAACATAGTAACCTAGTAGCATAGTAATCTAATAAAAAATCTGCGACCAATGGACGATCAACTGCATTAGATGAACGTGCTTCCAAGGGACTGAAACGTTGTAGCGCTAGAAGGAAAAGATTTTGTTTGATTTTTTTTTTTTTTGTCATTATTTGCACGTAAGCAAGTCTGTTATAGTTTATAATAGCAGCTGTTTGTCGATTGTTGACATCAACTAGCTCCAATTTTGGGCATCTATTTCTCATTTATATATGTAAATGTGTAGTTCTGTGTTTACCTGCTTAATTGGAAGCGTAGGGCCGCTTAATCGTTTCTCATTTACACGACGAGGGAATTTCCAGAGAAAATTTCAGGCCATTTATTGGAAATAATTTTCTTTCTCTATAGACGGGCTATCGTGAAAATCTGCACAAGGATAGTTTAGCTTGGAGATGGTGATAGTAATCTGCAGCGTCTGCTGAATATTGGTAGCGTAGATCTTATCAGAAAGTTTCACTTATCGTAGGAGTTTGGAAGATTGCGAGCCTTTCTATCGAACGGACATGTCAAAAAAAAAACTCAAAGCTTTTCACTGCTCTTATCTAACTATCTGAAACTTTAACCGTTAATTTATTTCCAGGGGCGACGAGTGACCTCAACCTACTTTCTTTTTACCCTTACACATGATCCTAAACCTGACATAAGTAAGCACCCTCTGAGTTAAACTCTGGAGTTATGTCCTCATTCATCCATAATTTCATACGTCCATTCATCCATCAGTTTATGCGTGCGTACATCCATCTGTTCGCGTTTCCATTATATCTCAACTTGCCTCTCCGTTTATCTCGTCCGTACGTCTGTCTAAAGAGTTGACCAAAGTCACTGTCGCACGTATGGCATCAATTCGCTAGTGTTTGATAAAGTAATCTAATCCCCTATTATCGAACAATGTCTTCATGGGATGTATGTGGAGAGAGAATTTCCCTTTAAAGTTTATTGATTTCGTGAGCAAACTTTATTTAAAAAATGTGTAAAAGAATTTCCACAAAATTACAAAACGACTGATTTTGCAAATAAATAAACACACATGCACGTATATAGATAATATATAGATATATAGATAAATATTTTCTCGAAGGTCTATTTCTTTAATAAAAATGCGAAATTTTTAATCTCGACTTGAAGCACGTTTATATAATTCAGAATCTTTTGAAGAAACTTATAAAAGCCAAACGCCCATATATTGTTAGAAACATTTTAGTGCTAAACTTTTGAAAATCATATCTCTTATAATGCGGCGGCATAAAAAGTTTGCATATTCAAAGGTTTCTTTAAGTATCTTATTTATCTGTATTTGTGCTTGCGTACCTTTCGCTAAAGCGACCGATGACGATAAATACGGTTTATTTATCAATGATAGAATGTGCGATGCCAATGGCAGTGTTATTCAATGGACAGGAGGACAATTTGAGTTTCCTTGTCCCTCAACAAAATCATTATTTAAGAGTTCAGGCAAATATATACCGAAAAATGTTATTGCTACTCGCGCTCAAATTATCGGCGATATCGCTTATTTGGCTCTGCCACGCTATCGACACGGGGTCCCTGCGACTTTGGTTAAAGCAAATTTGCAACCGGGTATTTGTTATGTCAATTTTGCGCCTTATCCATGCTGGAACATGCAAGAGGAGGGAAATTGTAAAGCTATGCAATCTGTGATCGATATAGTGGTCGATCAAAATGAAGTCATTTGGTTATTGGATACCGGAATTGTGAACACTTTGGAAATCCCAGTACGAAAATGTTCACCCAAAGTGTGGGCTATATCATCAAAATCGTCAAAAGTCTTGAAAATGATCGATTTAGACGGTCTAAGTACAAATACCTCACGACTGCAATATTTAGCTGTAGATTATGCTCCCACTGGCGGTTGTTTTGTGTATGTTAGTGACGCGGCTAATCGAGCTATTATCATCTTTAATGTACAAGTGGATCGAGGCTTTCGTGCCGTACTACCAAGAGCTGTTACAGCTGGAGGACGAAACCGTGATGTCTTATATTTAGCATTAATACGTCATAGTTGCGGTACTGCAGAGTTGTATTTCACTTATTTAAGCACAAATCGCCTGTTTTCTATTAAAGCGGAATATTTGCGAACTGGTGCGGCCGATGGAAGGGTCTTGGGTAAGAATGAAAAAAAAAAAAAAATTCAAAATATGGGAAAGCGCTCGAACAGTTTTCCAATTAAGATTTCAAACTAACTGTTAAGGCAGGTAGCAAGATAGATAGCAAGATAGATAATCTTGGATGGTGTAACTAAGAGGGCACAATTTTTTTCGTCACTGTCAATGATAATGATGACAATGATCCGTGAATATCTTCAAGCGCGGAAATATTTATATGGCATTTAAAATGAAAGCTTTCCCTTTGCGGCGCAAGACCATGTCTGCACTTAAAGCTTGATATATTGCTTAATATAATCCAGGTATGCGGAAGATAACGTCTGACTAAATCGCATTACGGTTGATAACATTTCTAATGGATTTTGGATGGTTGGACGTTATAAATTTCATTTTAAAATTTTTCGTATATTTTTGGTAATTGCTCGGTATACTTACTGCGTCACATATCGTAGATAAGCGTATCTAAAATATGCTTTAAGCTTTTTCAATTATAAATGCTTGCTTTTTTATATCCCTAGGGAGGGCATTAGACTTATATAAAATGCGACTCGAAAGTCTGCTAAAATCTCGACTATGACTTCAAAACTTTTATGTAACAAAACAGCGTTGATTTTAGAATTTTCTCTTATCGCGTCTTGTTGGATTAAGTGCGAACGAAATCGACGAAACCCGTCCATAGATCTTTCGAAAATTACAAAAGAAATCTCTTAAACACTTGCACTCGAAATTGCGCAGAATTTATTTTGGAGTTTTAAAGCGTATCTTCAATTTTTTTTCGTTGAAATTAAATCCTCAGGTTTGAAAATGCCTTAAATGGGATTAGAAACTGGCTTGCATGGGATAAAAAGTCATACAAATTGTGCAATATTTTACTTTAAACAATTACCTCTGAAATGCTTCCACCATACCATATAAATAAATTATATATAAGAAATATATACGATAGATAGATGTACGCCATATGCTTACTATGTATCCGAGCAATGGATTTTCTTTGCATCTTTCAAGCACAATATGCCAGACTATGTGCTGGTCACTATTAATAATATAATATAACTTCATTCTTCTTATATGTCTGGCTTTGTGGTAATGCATAACAAATTATCTAATTCATCTAATTTAATTCAGTTGTGTTTTCTCTCGATTTTTCAATTTCGCAGAAGTAGGTAAAAAATCGTCACGCATGGTTATTATTGGTACGAATAATGGTAATTCAATATTCTTCCGTAATGAAGGCAGTGCCGAAGTCTATCGTTGGGATACTAATACTACGTTTAAGGAGGACAACTTTAAGCCAGTTTACCGCAGCACAACGTGCCAGTTGGCAACACACGCTATATCCGATTATAGACACAATACAATGCGTATCCTTCAAAGTAATTTTCCAGATTTTATGCAAAATCGTATGGGTTGTGGTGCCACACAGCAATTAGCAGTTATGCGAGGTTGTTGGTAGATTACATATGCGCACACAAATATAGAATAAGAAAAAAAATCGCTTCTGATCGAAAGAAAATTTCATTTAAAAGATCATAAGAGCTTTAAAAACCAGCCACGAGACTATAATTGAATTCAATGAATTAAATTAATTGAAATAAATGCATTGAATAAGTTCCAAATAAAAACCAAAAAAAAAAAAAAAAAACGAAAATATTTTGGGAAAGATAATAGAATAATTCCGTTATTCAATAACTGAAGATTTAAAACCATTATATAAACTGGAATGCTTTAAGCAATAGATTTTATTTAACATATATCTTATAAAATAGAATCTCTTTCCAAAAATGTTACCTTGACATCTTTTTTATTTACGTTATACTTAAGGACAAGATATCTTTTACTTTAACATAAACTAATCATATATATGCACATAACGTGGTCCTATTTTCTGTGCTTTCCTCGAACTATTTGGTAAAGACAACCCAATTTAGTCCTATCAAAAAGTAGCGAGTGATGGATCGGTAAATATTTTTTTTATATCTGAATATGTTAATATGTTTACTAGAATTAGAAGATTTTCTTAAACGCTCCCTTGCTTTAATTACGGCCCACAATATCATCAATTTATTGAAACATCATACTAATAACTTTTGAACGGTTTATTTATAGTTGGGGTATGACTCGCGGCTTGTGTTTATAAACTTGAAAAAATAAAATAATTTGGCTTCCGATATAATTTAGCCGATATTGTTTCTTTTTTATTTGATAAAGTTCCCTTTCTTAGGTCTAAGTGCTCATAAAATTGCAGACGGGTACAATATAACAGGATAGCAACGAAAAAAAGCTAGCACGGCAGGCGCGGTCAAATGGGACGAAACAGCTCGTTTTGTTAAAGTTCGCGATTTCACTCGGCTTACTTGTTCCTGCTGACTACTGAAGTACAATTCCAGAACGATCGCTATTCGCACCGGCCTTTTACACAATTTCGCTGCTGTGCCGCTTCGGTTTCTGTAAGCTAGTATTTGTATGCTGTATGATGTTCGTACGGCAGCGGATGTGCATCCATGCATAAAACCGGTTTGGCATAAAACTTGCTTCGTTGCAAACTATTAGGTGAAAACACATCACATGTCTTAAACGGCCTTTCCTTCTTTGCTTGTTTCGTACATTTACTGATATCGCGGCGTGTAACGCTTACAAGGATAAACTGTTAAGCCTTTATTTTGTTATGAAATCCTTTGTTTAATCCTCTTACATAATGGTCACGCAGATACCAACATAACAATGTTACACAGATAGGCAGAGGCAGACTTGGTTAAAACGAGTTCGAATTTTGCGCTCATTAAAAATACATAGACGTTATGGGGTCATCCGTGCGCATTTCCGCAGGCTACAAAAAGAAAAATATTACAAATATTTTTCGAATGACTTAAAAGTTTAAAAAACCTTAGACATATGTGGATAAAACGAAAACAATTAAATTAACTAAGGGATTAAAAGTTTTTTCTCCTTCCGCATAAGTAATAAATAGGCAATATATCTTCTTTTATTTTATTGTAAGCAAAACATCATAATGAAATTTATTTACTAAACATTTCTTCGTTTCGTAAAATTCCCTATAGAAAGTAAGAAAAAGTACGTATCCATCAAACAAACACTAAATATTTAAATGTTACCTCATTTGTGCTGTTTTCATTTGGAACAGGTGGATATGAAATATTTTTTAGTTTTTGATTGTTGGCAACACCATTTTGAAAATTTTGCAATTGCGTGAAAATTTGAGTTGTAATTATTATATACATTAATATATTTTGTTAATTGCATATACACAAATAAGAAAGAAATATAAATGTCCGGCGGCGGTGGTGCATCATCTAGTAAAAACTTTATTCCAATGGTACAAAAATATGATCGAATTATATTGCTCATAGATATGGATTGCTTTTACTGTCAAGTGGAAGGTGAATAACTGCCTCAATAAACATAAATTGTTTTCAATGTAGAATAAATTTATTCAATGTAGAAAAACTCGACTCATCTTTGAAAGGCAAGCCATTGGCTGTGGTTCAGTATAATGCTTGGCGCGGAGGCGGGTAAGTTTATAAACATAGTCATAGTCAGTTTTGTGCTATAAGAATAGTAGCGCAGTTATTTTTGGCAACGAAATTTAAAGAAATGTTTCTACTTTTATCTTATATTTTAACAAAAACATACTTAAGATAGTAGATAGGGAAACTTCATTTAACCGCATTGTGGTATTGTTACCGAAAATGTAGTTTTATTAGTATTAATAAACCATACGTACGTATTTTTGTCTTCTCTGGTATTAGACATTGAGCTTTGGGCTTTAGGGTAAAATTATCCGAAAATGTATTCCTATAAACCCTGATAACATTTTCCATCCTTTATATATATATATATATATATATATATATGTACATATGTATATTAGGCAGGAAATAAAAGAATTATAAAAATATTAAGAGAGAATATTTTCGAGATTTGTGTTTTCGTCGTTTTACGCAAAATTTGCGAAAATCTCAAGTTTAACTTTTTCATGTCAGGTTTTCCATGAGATCTCAGAGACTCTTTTTCGCATTTTATCCAATATCATTCCTTTACTTCTGTGAATTGAGGTTCCCAAGATTATGTTTGCTGCTTTTGGCACCAGTCGAAGTCGTAACAAACCTAATCTATTGCATTTGACGTATTACTACTTATTTCGTTACGAAAGTGTTCAATAGTTCATGGAATTAAATAATACGTTTTCCTTATTTAAATTTTGCCTCCCTTTTCAGCCGTATTCGGATTGCGATTTGCTTACATGTATCTTGCGATTATTCGCTTAAATCCAGAAATGTGACAAAACGAAAAAAATTAAAATTGGTTGCATATCTTTTGAAACGTCCTTCTAGAATTTTTGAAAATAATGTGCAATCTGTCACAGGGAGCTACGTATCAAGTTCAAAGGATCGAAATAGTTCAAAATTTCTTAGAAACTGCAGAACGCATAACATATTATCTCAGATTTCGATCTAGCTAATGAAGACTTTGAAACTGTCTCTGTTATTCGAAGACTGGAAGCAGTAAGTTTCTACGACTATGCGTTTTATACCTGACACATCTTGTGGTACAAGAGTATATTAAGTTTTTCTACATATGCGCAACACCCAAAAAGACTTGGAAATAGGAGCACCTTTTATTACCGATATAATGATGAAGATTTTGCATTCTTTATTTGAACGAAAAAATGTCTAAACAATCTTTGTTTTCTTGTAATATATTCTTGGCAAAAATGAGTGGATTTGTTATTTGAAATCCATTGTGTCTGGGGAAACGCAGAAAACACAATTATCTATCTGGAATATTATAATAATTTATCTACAGGTGTCGTTGCGGTTTTTTCAATAATTCTACGAATTTTATGTAATTTTAGAATTATAGCAGTAAATTATGCGGCCCGTGCTAAAGGCGTAACCCGGCATATGCGGGGAGATGAAGCTAAGGAACAGTGCCCAGAGATTCAATTGGTTAAAGTGCCAAACGTACGGGAAAAGGCTGATTTGACTAAATATCGAGAGGCTGGTAAAGAGGTAGCAAATGTTTTACAACATTTTACCAATTTATTGGAACGCGCATCTGTTGACGAGGCCTATCTGGACATTACCGAAGCAGTAAATAAACGTATGCAGTTAATGAATGAGGTATTTTAGATTGTTTTCAATTCCAGCCTGTCAACTTCGAATACACATTTCACGTAGGGTTCGTTTGTTTTACAACCACAAGAACTGGTTAGTACGTATGTAGTCGGCTACGATGGCATAGGTGACTTTGTTACCGACATTACCAAGTGTTATAACAAGACTTCGGTATATGATGGTGATGAGAATGATGATAATGATGATTTTCGGTGTTTCCACGGAGATAACGTCCCATCCTTACGTTTGAGCAACATACGTCTACTGATTGGATCATCTATAGCAAGCGAAATACGTGCCGCTGTGAAAGCTCAAACTGACTATGAATGTTCTGCTGGAATTGCTCATAATAAAATTCTAGCGAAATTAGCCTGCGGTATTAATAAGCCCAACAAACAAACTATACTGCCATTAGCCAAAATTCCGGAATTATTCGAAACCTTAACATTGGGAAAAATTAAAGGCTTAGGAGGTAAATTTGGAGAAGAAGTTTGCGAACGGCTAAATATTCGTTATGTCGCCCAATTAATAAAATTTACTGAATCGGAGTTGCAACAAAAGTTTGATGAAAAAAACGGGTATGTTTACAAAAATAAAAAAAATAAAAACCACTGATAGAACCTTTGATACCCATCGCTTATCTGTTTAGATATTTAATAATACTATTAATTAGTTATTCGATCGCGCATTTATCAAATATGGGTAGGGCGGGCCGTACATTAAGTGAAAGTTGAACTTAAAAACGCGGCGCGTACTCATAAACATGTATCTACCGAATGCAGTAAATAAACCAAATTATCGTTTCTACTCTGATCGACTTTGAACACACGTATAACTCCTCCATTGAACAATCATTTGTTTTAGGACATTTTGCTTTTGAAATTTATTGAATTTCCCCATGAACATGTATGTATAAGTTTAATGTTTGCCTTGAAAGGGAAAATGCAAATTTTAGGCGATGGGTATAAATAAAGTGTACCTGAATTTCTGCACTAATTGCCATGTATTTTGAATTACGTAGATCTTGGCTATATAACATTTGCCGGGGAATCGATTTAGAAGCAGTAACACCACGATTTTACTCTAAAAGCATCGGTTGTTGTAAGAAATTTCCCGGACGTAATAGCATATCTGGCTTAAAGACGTTGCAACACTGGCTTCAAGAATTGGCGAACGAAATAATTGATCGCTTAGAGAAAGATGTTATTGAAAATAATCGCCGAGCAAAGCAAATGGTAGTAAGTTTTGCGCAAGAGTTCGACAGTGAAGATGTATCCAGTTCACGTTCGGCTCCTCTACTTAATTACACGGTCGAGGCATTAACCAAAAATGCATTTGAAATAATTAAATCAAATACTAAGCAATTTTATCGTGTTGGCAGCGAAAGCGTACTGAACAATCCAATAAAATTTTTGGGCATAAGTGTGGGTAAATTTGAGACAATATCCAATGGTCAAAATAAGCTGCAAGAAATGTTCGCCCAACAAGCAGCTAAGAAGAGAAGAATCAGCGACGATGTAAACGAAGAGGAAAGTAAAGAAAAATTTTTTAAAGCAAGAGAAAACAAAATGGAAAAACCGGACAAGCAGTCGATGCAGGCTCTACCAAAAGAAGTTAAGACGAAAGATGTTCGAAGCTTTTTTCTGGAAGCGATGACAAAATCAAATAACATGCAAAAAAATCAACCGAAACAAAATGGAAAAGATAATGATATTCAGGTCGAAGATAATGAGGACTCGAAAAAGAAAATTGATGACAAGCGAAGTCCTTCATCGCGTCCATCCAAAATAAAACGAGTAAGTGAAAGTTATGAGGAGGACCCAAGTGCAAATGAATTAAGTGACCTTATTGATGATATACGAACTCTGCAAGATGAGTCTCCCAAGAGCGTTAGACACGAAACTACTCAGGCGGCAGATGGTGAAATTAAAAACGAATTAAAGGAATCGAATCAAAATGTTGAAAAAATGCAAAGTGATTATCAGTTGGATTATGCTGAATATGCAATTCCTGAGCACAAGCCTGAACTACTTCCTTTAACAAAATGTACTGAGTGTGGGTGTGAAATTCCGGATAACCCAGTTTCTATTCAAACACACAATGATCGTCACATAGCTCAGAAGCTAAGCGAACAACAACGGCTTGAATATCGAAACACTATCAAAACAAAATCTGCCCATACATCAAAATCGCCAACATCGAGTACAAATACGAAGAAATCTAAAAAAGATAGCAATGTTGATACTAGAAAGCCATCTGCGATGGGTAATATTAAAAAGTTTTTTAAACCAAAACAATTGAAAGAGAATCGAAATGTCATGGAAACTGAGTCGACAAGTGATCGAATACTCTGTGATATATGCAAAGAATACATTAGTAAAGAGAGCGCACAGGAACATCAAGATTTTCATGTGGCCAAGAATCTGCAAAGAGAGCTTAATCAACTTGCAGTTCACACAGTTAAAACTAAAGAATCTTGTCCCGATACCGCACAGAAACGACTAAATTTGCCTGCATCACAATCCACACAGAGCAAAACTATTACGAAACCAATTACGAGTTTCTTTAATTAAATATAATTGTGTAAATATGATGGAAAATATTGTTTTTATGCTTAAATTAAACAAGGCTTTTATTAGTTAGGATTTTCTTAAATCTTAAATCTTCCAATATCTCGGCAAATTCGTTTTGTCCGTAAAATCATTTCTGCATTGGATTCAAAACATGTCGATCATCCCTATTTTGTGATAGACTTATTTTCTTTTACTCACACGATAAATATTAAAGAGATAATCCCAACAAGGGAGTTGAAATTAATGCCATGTTTATGTTTATGTTTAAATTGAAAATTTCGAATCGAAATATTTGATTAGGTAATATTCGCGTTAAGGTCGATTTATGACGACCAAAAACTATGAAGGCCTTTCTTTGGTCGACATGAGTAGTAGTGTGATGGCCGGGTCGCACAGCATCCTGAATAACAGAAGTTGCGTAAAGGTACTTTGCAAAGCACTTTCGAACTGCGCTTCCTTCCACAGTCAGTTAATTAGATTAGGGTTAGATATTCTCAACTCGATTTTGACGTCGTGCAACAGCTACAGGCAAACGGAAGGGGCGATAAACGAATAATGTTTAATCTAGCCGCTATATAGCTTTGACGTATTTCTGAAGGACAAGTCTAACGTGTCTGAATCTTTTGAAAGGTAACAAAAGATTCAATAAATGTGAATTGTGCAAATTATGTACACCATAGTTAATATTTATTTTTTTCAATCTGCGTATTTTCCAAACGCAAGTTTATGGAGAATTCACATACATACGCATTGACGTAAATACATACGTAACTTGAATACCAAAGGAACTTTTTAGATTAACAAAATCCTCTATACTGCGATTGCATTGGTTTTCTCTGTTCCACCGATGTCATTGGTTTACTTAACTGTGTTTGGCAAGATCTTGTTTGTCGTTTCAGAGAATAACAGTGATAAGCCCGCACTAGTGAGCGCAGTAATTGTGAATAATATGGGAGAAGCATTTACAAAATATTTAGCCTGTAAAGAGTGTAAATGCATTCACCGCATAAATATCGCGATTGTTTACTTTAGTTATGTACTAGAAGTGGTGTCTGGACTGCTAACATTGAACCGAAACGACCCGTCATCGAACAGAATGACAAGAGGCTATTGCGTAATGTGGTTGGAAATATTTCCGATGTGAAAAAATATAGAACTTGAAAGCTCGCAGTTATTGCCATTTTACCCAAGTAAAATAACACCAATTGAATATAATAATTATCTGAGAATAATGAAAACAAGTAAGAAAATGATATTCGGTCGCGATCGAATCTTTTATACCCATCACCATTATCCTAACAAAGACAAAGAACTAAATTTTGGAGTGAGCACGGCTGCTTATTTCGTATCTTCGGAAAAGTTTAAATAAGTTCCAATTTCTTGTGCCAGTTTGTAGGCGATATCCCCATTTTCGCTAACGGAAGGATGTTCATCGCAAATACTACACAATTGCGCAGACAGGCGGGTGTACAGATGAATCGTGCATTCCAAACTTAAAACTGGCTAAGAATTTATATAGTTTATGGGATTTTTGATGCTTCTTTCTGCGCCTTATAAAGGTATTAAAAAAAAACACTGCACTTGGTTAGGCATGGTTATATTTTCTATTTTTGTACAAATGCTACAGCATCGCCTATAGAATATGCGTTCGAAATTCTGCAGATTTATCTGCCGCAATTTTCGAATAATGATCGAAGTATCAATTTGGTATTACTTTTTAAAAACAGAGTTGTTCTCCGTTCTCGTAGCGCTGTGGGCGTGTCCTTCGACCGATTTGGCTCACTTTTAATTACAACCTGCGTGCAAGAACTTCCAATGTTTCTGTCAAATTTGAAATTGAGAGGTTATTTCCGTTGTGTGTGAAGGTGAATATAAACGTTTGAATTCGCGTCATATGCTAGAACTGCGCGACCTATGCACCACTTTTCGTATTTGTCTGCGTTGTTTTAAATTATTATCATGAAGATGGCAACGTCTTTCGCAGTGGTGCTGTAAAAGAGGAACAAATAGGGGACTTTTGTCGACGGCTTTGCAAATTAATATAGAGTATTACGTTCTCCCTGCAAATAGCGGGAAATTTAACTACTGCTTTGTTTAATTTGATAATAATAAAAAAATTATCGCGGTCTACTTTTAGGCTAACTTAACAGAAAACAAAGGTCCAACTCCGTCGTTAAAATGCAAAGCCGTCGGCAAAACAAAGGAAAAGGAAAAGAAAAGTAGTGAAAGTGAAAACTTTTGGATATTTTGTATCTAATCTAAATCCTTATTTTTTATTAATAAATCTATGTTTTCATATAAAATTTCTTAATTTCTTCAATTTTACAATATATTTTTTAATAAATCTATGTTTCCATATAAAATTTCTTAATTTCTTCAATTTTACAGGTTAGCCTAAAATTAGACCGCCATAATTTTTAAACAAAGCCCTCGGTAAAGTCCCTGTTAAAAAGGAAAGTAGAGAGTTTCTTGTGGAAAATAGTCTAAAACTGGCAGCTCTGTTAAATGGTTAAAAGCCCTACTTAACAACTTAAATGGTAAATGTAGAGTAGATGATGGAAGAGCAAAAAAGACCAAGTCAAGGAAGAAGAATCGGAAACAATCAGGAAACCATTAAAAAGAATAACAATTTCTTTTATATATATTTTTATATATATTAATAAAGCTATTTTAAATATATAATAAAGCTATTTATATTTAAATATAAATTTGTTGCTGTAACGCTGGTACCCTATGTGATGGCTTTTGCAAATTCTAATTTTTGTTTACGTTTGTCATGCACGTGCTATTGTTTACATTTCAAACAGTTTTTTTTCTTCTTTATTTAGCTCTATACCATCCACTAAATTACTACTAACCACACTTGCATAAATTATGATCAAAATACCATCTACAAAATGACTACTAACTACACTTGCATAATTTATGATCAATATATTATGGTTATATTATGGTCAAAATCCATCGTGGTTTTCAGTTAGTTATAAATTTTGGATTACCGTTCCCGTATTAGGTCATAGGCGCCATATTCTTTACTTGGTGTTGGACAAATGTCTGGAAATAGTAAATTTATGGCAGATTCTTAATTTTTTCATATGGTTCATATGTTGTGAATGAAAAAAGTTTTATAAACGATCTGCATTTTCTTGTCCGAGTAAATTTTAATGGCTTCATTTAAATTTTTTCCCTCTGTACCGACAAACCACGAATAACTATTAATCTAAAAATAATTGTTTATTTTGCCATTCATGCAAGTAGTTATAATTTTTAATAATTGTATTAAGTTTCCTCTTAAATCACATTTTCTATTGCAGTTGAACATGCAGTTATACAAACAAAAAAATCCGCCACTTGTAAAAACATGTAATAAGCTCGATACACAAAATCAGTTAAAGACATAACTTGTGTGCGTTGCTAAAGCAAAATCTTATGTTTGTTTAACATTAATGAACAAGCGTAAAATTAATATAGTGGAAAATTTTTTTAAAAAGTGATTTTTCAAGAAAAGGCAAAAGAAGAGACAAGAAAGTGATTTTTAGGAAACAGAAGATGGTTTAAATTATTCTTAGTAAGTTTGCACTACAGTTAATAATAATTTGCAATTAATTAACAGCCTTTAATATTAACGTCCTCCCAGATTATGAATTAAAGGAATGGTACTTACAAATGCAAAAGGATATTCCGCAGTGAACGACAAGCAAAAAGTTAGTTTATAGAGACAGAACTCAATACGGCTCTGGGAAGTAAGACGATGGTTATCGGCAAATAATGCTAGCAAAATCGCCTTCAACTGCTTGATATTTTGAAAAATTATAATTATAAAAGTGTTATGAAAATTGTTATAGTAATATATACCATAAATTTATTTCAATAAATACATGAAAACAAAAAATAAATTTCTACTTATAAGCAATACCCTTATAGCATAAGGTATCCGTTTGAAATTGGAAAAAAGGCTGAATAATTTCACTGCATGCTTTTACAGAAGCAAATACACACAAATCCCTTTTTTTCACTGCATTCACTTTTCAAAGTTAAAAATTTTGAAAAATTTGCTGAAAACTTTTCGTTAAGATAAGCTACATATTCGTCTATACTTCAATACACAAAATTAGTTTTATTTTGACAGCGTGTGTGCCACGCATCACGCATAACGAAAGCTTTAACGTACAAATTTGATCAAGCTGATTAAATATAATGTGGTTAAGCTTTACAAACGTATGATTTTTAATATACATGATGATCATAGTATAACGTGGGATACATATGCCTAAGGCTAAAGATGCCTTGAAGCTTGGCTTATGTTGTTCTTCTATCAAAGTAAATTACACGGTATTATAACTAATTAGAAAAACATGAGATACAGTTTAATAACTCAAAATAAATCACCTAAATCTTAGTTATCCCAGCTGTCTTGCCATAAATTCATAACGTTCACTAGCAATTATTAATTATATGCAGAAAATATCAATTGCAAAATCAGAAAGAACTCAGAATGTGTTAATGAACTGTTACCCACCTAAGAAAACTTAGCTAAATTCCAATGTAGAGTTCCATACAAGAAAATATAAACAAAAAAGTAACAGCAGCAACGCAAACAGCCAAGCTTTTTAGTTAAAAATGACATTTTTTACTTTTGAAAATGATGACGAAGCGATATCATATCATTGAAAGATCGTAGGAAATGTAACGCGAAGAGGGTAGTTCATGCTATAGTTTGTACGAGTTTGTGACACTTTTATTAGGTACTAATTACCACTCCTCTGATAGTAATTTTATAATAAATAGACGTTATAATATAAAAAGTATTCCCACGTTTAGCGAGGAAATTAATTTTTGAATAGATAACTTGTAAATATATATTCTATATGTAAAAAATTTATAAAATGAATAAATTAATTTCTTGTTTAGACGTGAAAATATAAGCGAAGCTTCTAACGAAAACATCCTCGCTCTATTTTACGATAAAAAACATTGCGTACATTTTAGGGTATCAGGATCATCTCTTTCTTGTTAGCCAAAAAATTCGTATACATAGTAATTTAGTTTTTAATATCAAGGGAATTTATTAATTTTTATCATTCAAGTTTTCCTTTTTTTTAGTTTATAAAAATTATTTTGCCTTTAATAACTATTCATATGGCAGCGTTAAGCCTATTACTGTCAAAATAATGTATTAAGCATTTACCAATATTTTTGTAGTTTGTTAGTGCAACAACAAAGTCCTTTCAGCTTATCGAAGGATTCCGGGATCCTATATCTGGGAACAAATAAATCCCATATAGTTTAAATATAAATGTTGAGGTTGGTAATCTCGCAAAAAGTTAGGATATACGGCAACACTGCGTAGTCATTTAGTGGGAAAAAGCGAGCGCGACGAGAGTTGTTTTCTTTTCATTAATGTTTTTTTGCGCTGCGGGTAGAATTTTTATTTTATTCTGAAAGCAAATATTTACGGGACTGTTTGCAGGTGTAAAAATTAATAATAAAATCGACAAGGCAATATAAGTAATTATAATAGCAGCAAAAAATTGTCGATTGATTAAAATACATTGTGCACAAAACACTTATTTATTAATATTAATATATTTTTCCCCAAATGCGTTTTTTTGTCGTTAAGCCTGCAAAAAAAAGAAAAAACATAATTTATTTTATACGTATATATACATGAGTGTGTATGCTTATGTACACACTTAAACTTGTTAAACGAAAATTTTGTTAATAATTTTTATACGACGTGTATATGATTGTATTTTTGAATGTTTTGATAAAAAAAAAGAAAATCAATTTTTTATAACTGTTAACAAAGTACTCGAAATTTTACATTTGTTTTTTTTTTCGTGATTGTTTTTATTTATATATATATTTTTATTTATTTTTTTTTTTTTGAAACAAATGCTTTTTTATATGGTGAAGTGAAAATTTTTACCCCTAAACATTATCTACAAAATTAATTGAAGAACAAGAGCAACAACAATCAAGCTATACAACTGCTATAGCACGAGGAGATATCGAAGTCAAAGACATCGATCGACATTTAATGCGTTTGTATGTACATACATGATTATACGTTTGTATATGTGTATAACAGCTACTTAGCTACCAGCAGAATTAACTTCTGCGGCCATTTGGAGCATTAACACAACGTTTATATATAAATACATATATATAAAAGACAACAACTCAGCGGAGGTGATTATTATATTCAGTTTTGTTATTCGTCTTTCTTTGTTTTTTTTTTTTTTTTTTTTTTTTTGCATTTGTTTTGCAATATTCGTAGTACTCTTGTATAAAAAACATTTGAGCCCTTTCATTGCTGTTAAGTTTTACCAAACAAGCATCAAATTACTTCAGTTGGCACATAAACTTTCTAGAATTGTAACAATAGTTAATTGTAATGTAATGTAGACGTTTGCACCTAAGCGTAAATGTTCATACATATGTACATTTGAAGTGCAGGCGAGCTGTAGTGCACCAATGACTTAGTTGTATGAAATATTTGTTTCTTGGTTACATTCGATGTGTAAAGGTGTTTTATAACTGTGTAACAATCGTTGCAATGAATTCTACATGCATACTTAAAACAATAATTCACCAACTCGCTGTTAGTTATCAAGAAAAAAAAAAAAAGATCATTATTATCTTTTTTTGATTAAAATTTGTTGAAATAATACCTTCAAAATTGTTTACAATGGGCTCGAGAATCGGTTAAATTCAACTGAATGCTCGTCTATAACTATCAAGCGTAATATGTAAATATTATGGGAGTGTGTCAAGATTTTCTAAGATTATACATAAGTTTCAGAATATGTATGGCGTACATTTGAAAAATTGCTGAATCAGTAACAAGTCTATAGATTTCAAGGCAATAAGTTTACCCAACCCAAAAGATGAGAAGAGACCGATTATATTACTGATTATATATATAAATCATTCTAAAGCTTCAAAATTCAATAATAATAAAAAAAGGCCAGACATATAGTTGCAGCCAAAAATTACCTGCTTACAAAGCCAGTGGATTAGAAATAGTATGGGGAAATGAATGCAAGCCACGAACTCTAGACGATGATAAAAGGGACATAAAAATTGAAAAAATTGAAAAAATTTAATGACATCTGCTAACATTGCTTTGATTATAGTTATGATTACGAAAAATTACAATTGTTCTTAAATATCTGGTTGACTATGGAAGTCGCGAAAATTTGATATCAAGCCAAATAATATGTAGGCATCCTCGCTTCACTTATTTATATATAAAACTTTCGCTTTTGCTATATATCAACAACATCATCATCAAATGCATCAAATGTTTTCTTTTTCCTTTTATTTATTTTTATTTTTTGCTTTTACAACAAATTTTCACTTTTCAATTCTTGTAATCAAAGTGAATTCCTGTGCGTGCAAAAATTTTTTTTGTTCTATATGAATTTAAAAATAGCATATGTAATAAAAACAAGTAAGAAAATTATTTTCCGGATGTGGCCGGATCTTTCATACGCTTCACATTTAAGCTTAGTTGATTTTTCCTATTTTTATACAGTCACTGTAGGATAACGCATTGGATATACGTCAATCTTTGTCGTTGCATCTACTGCAGTTTATGAATTTATTATAGACATGAATAATGCCTATTTATTATTCTTGTTTTTAGTTATTTATTTTTTTTCATTTCCAAAACGAAAGTGTTCTCAGCTTAATCAGTATTGTAGATTTCTCGACTAGTCCCGCATGCAAGATATTCTAATGTTTTTTCTTTTGCCAAATTTAAAATCGATATCTTAATGTCCGCAATCGGGAGGACCTCTACTTCATGAACGGACGGAAGGATATGACTAAATTAATTCAGAATTTGACACGGGCCAAGAATGTGTATACACTTTTGCGTGTTTCAAACGTTCTGAGATATTGAGTGTATGCCCTCTCTTCAATGGTGGGTATAAAAATGTGCGTAATGTTCGTTCACAGCGATCAGAACTAGAAGAAATTGTTGTACATTGACTGACGAATTGAATAGCTAAAAAACACCCGGTTATTTTTTATGTTTATACATTTTCTTATCCGTCTACCAAGTAGAAGGGAGTGTGCAAATTTGGTTCATCAATTGATATCACCAAAAAATAGGACACAAAAATTTATTTGACAGTAACAAAATTGTTATTCTTTTGATATTCAAAAATAGGTCACCACTTATCTAAGCATTTAAATTGTCTACTTGCGACACTGATGCTGTCAGTTATAGTAGTGCAGTCAGCAAGGTTAAACCAATAAGTAGCTGAATTAAAAAAAAAAAAACCCCGGCTAAGAAGATATATATACATATTGTAAAGAAAATCATTCGGTCACTTTCTGTCTGACCCTTGCCAAAACTCTAAAATGAAACCAAAAGAAATGAAGATACTTTCGCACCAATCAAAGAGGTTATGTTAGACTTGCAAATTTTTTTAACCCCTAGAGAAATGCATAAAAGATGACGTAAACAGTTTAATAGGTTTGGTTATGTGTATCTCCTGTCCATTTGTTGAAATCAAATAGACGGCCAGAAAACTTTGCTCAAGAAGACATATTTGGCCTCAAATTCATTCTATTACGATCGCCAGGAAAATATTTGCAAAATAGACCAATAAAATTTGATAAGTCTCGCTAGTCTCTTAAATTGTCGTCTCAAAATCGTAAGAATAGAATTTAGAACTTCTTAGCTGTAATTAAAATTTTCTCTCAATAAAATCTTCAAAGCAAGCTCAATTGAGACAACAACTTACGTAAAGTTATCAAAAACCCATATATAATGGAAAGTGCTGCCAAATCGTTAAAAGGTATGATTGAAAACAACATACGAATGGGGATCTCTTTTGCAAGCAAATATGACATCAGCTAGTGGGGGTGCATTGGAAAAAATCTGGTCAGAGAAAGAGAGAGGGAAAGCGAATATTAATTCTCTCTTCTTTTTACAATTACTTTGACCTTGTGTTAAATTGAGAAAATTTTTCAATTGTTATATTGTAAATTTAATGGGCTCTTAACGTTTAGATTCCAAGATGCAATGAAAGTCCATTGGTACAACCACTACGATACGAATGATTGCTTGAATTAAAAGCGATATTCACATTTAGTTTTTCACTAACTGTAGCTTAAGTCAAATTTGGACTTGTCAACCTTTAGTGTTGGTGGACTTTGGTGTTTTGTGAGAGAAGAATGCCTAGTAGTAACAAAACGTTTTAGAGTCAATATAAGGGTATCTATCGAACGACCTAAGCGACTTAACTTAGCGAGAATCATAACGAAAGACTTAAAACGCTGCTTATTCTTTCTAACAAGACTTTACTTAAAATTTCATGATCTAACAAATGGGCTTGATTCGTGTCAATAAGGCGTCGGGCATTTGCAATCAATTTTTTAATATTTTTCGGAATCGTTTCAATGATCTTTGTCGAGTCTTATTCGACTTTTATTCATTTCGGTTTCATAAGTCATCATAAACCGTAGGCACTGATATCTTTCAAATCAATCTTGATAAGGAAAATGCGCTTAAATCAACTTGAAAGTTTTCTAAAGCTGTTTGTCAGTGTGTTAGATAAGTTGAAAACTAACAGGAGCTTTAAGCAGACACTCATTTGAGAGTGCTTGGGGAAGAGATTAAAATGTCGAGGAAAAAATTTCTTTCAGATCATGAATTTTGCTCACTATCCTTTAGAAGACTTAAAGCCAGCCTGTATTATTAAGCGGATAAAAATAAAGAATTTGGTTTAATCCTTTAACACTATAGGACGTGTAACAAGGATCGATCTAAAGTTTATTGCGAAATCGAAGCAAAATATTACACAAAAATAAGGACAAATTTCGCTTTCGCTTTCACATTACATCTGTGAACCGAAGCAATGCATCCTACTATTGCGATGCTTCTTTGATCTCTCTCCATACTCATACACTTCATTCTTATTCAGATTATTGCTATACGTAATTGCCTATGTTAGTTTGCGTTGAAAAGTGTTGAGCCTTGGGAAGATCGGAACTCATAAGCAAAGCTACTTTTTTTTTATGACCAATCACTCTGGATATATTCTCTATGCATGAACACGATGATGACCAGGGAGATAGAAGTAGGGAAGGACCCATTTGATATTGCCGCAAGTTGAGAAGTGTTAGACCAATCGATAAATGTTATATCTACCGATCGGTCGTTACAGCATTACTGCGGGCACATATTACCATGCGATGATTATCAATAGGATTTCAACCGATGTTTTTCGCATTAAATAAAATGTAGAAATCTTACATATATATATATATATATATATATATATATATCGCATAGGCAATAGCGATAGGTGTGAAAAAGTACAATTGAAAAATCAAAAATAATGTTTATTTCCTCAGAATTTTCCTTTTAATTTTTTCTGGTAAACAAAATCTACATCTGTAGGGAAAGTTCACATGAGAGAAAAACATTTATATTAAACATGAAAAAGTGAGTCATTTAAATTAATCGAAATTTTCAATTCCCTAAAACAATTAAGTAATTTCTCATTAAATTGAAGAAAAGAAAAAAAAAAAAAAAAAAAAACACACATACACACAAACACGCACAGTCAGACAAATGAATTGACAAAATAAAGGAAAAACGTAAAAGTCTTAACCGGACATGTACCAATTAATTGATTTACAATTTCATAGTTACTATTAGAAGAAGTGTTATCGTACATGTAACCTTGAAATAAAAGCTAAATTAATAACACAAAACGAAAAAAAAAAGACAACAATTAAGAATATTACGCTCGGTTGTGGTCAAACTTTCAACACCCAACATCTGTATCTTAAAAATCTCTTGGGGAAAAAAAAGAAGAAGAAATGAATTCATATTCTATAATATTGAATGGGCGTGGACGACACCTTGTTATATTCTCCAATATTAGTGGTGCAAAAAAGTATATTAAATTTGTACGGATGTATACGCCAGCGAAAAAAAAACTTGAGATAGACCCAACCGATCGATTTACATGCGTATTTGAAGATCACTTTTATTCAGTTTGTTTGTCTGTCTATCTGTCCACCTATGTCCATGTGTTCAACTTATAGGTCGCAATTTTTTTTGAGATATTTTGCTGATATTTTGATTCGGTACGCGAATGTGTTTCGGCTTAGGTTCAAAGGCTATGAAAATTGGGTCGGATTGAGTCATTTTTTTTACACGAAATTGTGAAGGGTATTTAGTGCATGGCCGAGACCAACTAGAATACTTTTATTACGTGTTATTATTACAATTTATAAGCAAAGTTACCAAAATGCCCACATATAATTTTAGCTTTCCAAATCTGAGATATGTTCTTAATTAGGCCCATTTTCAACACTAATCCGGATGTAAGGATTTTTATTTGTTGTGTTGTTGCCATTGAATGTTTATATATATATAGACATTATTTTTGGCATGGACATGCTTGTCCATGACAGAGTTTGTGAAGGGTCTCGTCTAAATGTCGCAGACATGAGTGACTATAAGAGAAGAACGAATTTTTTGCACCTTACACTTTACTTTCCTAATATTTATCATTAAATTCTTATAAGACATTTGGTAGTAATATGATGCAAAAAGAAAAAAAACAAAAAAAAAATATGTTTGATACATCCTTGTCCCCTTGCATCGATCACATACATATGTACATATGTTTATTTAGGCAAGATTTTTCAATTGTGAACATAAATTAGAAATCAATACAAAGATTGTATAATCTCCGTAATAGTTTCATGAAAATAACAATGCTACATATATAATTAAGTGATATGAATTGTTCATATAGGAAATTGTAATTGAAGCCAAATACTATAGATATTGCTGTGCTTTCTTACTCTTACTTATTTATTGATCGTTTAAATACATTTTCAAGTTAATCGAAGTTAAGTACACACGCATGACGCAATGTCTCAAATGAATATATATGTATGTATGTATGTATGTATGTATGTAATCTTCATATATATATATAGTTTGACTTATGCACGTTAAATCGTAATTAATGAAACTTTAAATAGTGTAAACATAAAAATGGAAATGAATCAAAAATTTATTACTAATGACTTCGTCGGTATAGTCATCGCACAAAAAAAAAAAAACAAAAAAAAAAAAACACAAAAAGAAAAAACATACAACAACAGATAATGATGACGATGCTTATTTTTATTGTGAAAATAGTTAATAAATAATTCAGTAAAAAGATGACGGCGTAATAATAATAATAATAACAACAACAACAACAACAACAATACATAAATGTTTCTTTAATGGTTTATTAT
Organism: Glossina fuscipes; assembly: GCF_014805625.2. Taxonomy (NCBI): domain Eukaryota; kingdom Metazoa; phylum Arthropoda; class Insecta; order Diptera; family Glossinidae; genus Glossina; species Glossina fuscipes. The sequence goes on along the minus strand of NW_023998415.1, from coordinate 42,121,273 downwards.
GAAAAATTCTATTTAGGTGTGCATACGATTGCGTATAAAGTGCAAATAATTGAAGAGTTAAATTAACAGATAGACGAAAACAAGCTTAAAAAAAAAAAAGACAGAAAAGTAAAACGATAATAAAAAGACAAGAAAAGAAAAAAAAAAGTAATAATAATAATAATAATAATAATATTAAGTAACTCGTTAATCATAATAGTCTTGTAAAAATGAGTAAATAAATGAAAAACAAAATACTCGTAAGACGTAGTGATGGATGGCGATTTAAAAGCTCAAGTGTATCCAGTGCACAAACAATCAACACACAATTTAAACAAATTTTATTGCAAACACGTGATAACTTTGTTGATAAAAAAAAAAAAAAAGGAAAAAAAAGAAAAATGTACTTTAGCACAATACCACCCCCCTCTTCTATAGTCATTACAAACAGAATGGATTTTATTATTAATACACGTCACCTAAAAGATGGCGATATATACCGCATTTTTCATAGTGGTTGCGACATCCGCAACATTCTTGATCCAAACGTGTGTGTGTGTGTGTGTGTGTGTGTGTGTGTGTGTGTGTGTGTGTG
>NW_023998415.1:42118642-42120689 GCF_014805625.2 Glossina fuscipes | reverse complement strand
TGTGTGTGTGTGTGTGTGTGTGTGTGTGTGTGTGTGTGTGTGTGTGTATGTGTGTATGTGTACCTGTGTAAATAATACATTATTAAATGTGTGCCCCTCTGTCTGTGCATATCATTTCGAAATCAATTGTTATTGAAGTTGTTCGTATAACCGAAAAAATCTCTCCTTCGACTTTTACTATCTTATTTATTATAAAGGAGGGATATATTTGCATTGGAATTTGTGAGATATTAAATGTTGGTTAATTATCTGAATTTCATCTTAATAAGTCATTAATACAAATATATATATATATATATATATATATGTATATATATATATATTTAAAATCTTACAAATGTTTTTGAGCTTATATCGAGTTGTGTTTTTAATTGTGGACGTGGCCCAGAATTCTGTTTAATGGATATAACAAATTTTTAAATCAAAAGAGCGTAAATAACATAACTCAATAAGTTCGTAGGATGGCATTAAAGGTAATTTTTTAACTAATGATCCGAATGTCATACAAATTTTGACACATTTCATTTTAAGATTGATACTACCTATATACAGAACAGATGGATTCGTCAATAAATAATCATCTTACGAACTTGTTGAGTGATGTGTAAAAAAGTCGCGATACAATTTATATGGGATTTTTAAATACAATAATAAGTATATTTTCTCTCTCTCTCTCTCTCTCTCTTTAACAAAAATAAAAGCACGCATTGAATACACTTATATAAACGGCTAGAGATATGAGTTTTTCATCAACTCTTGTTATATCAAATGATACCAAATTGTTCGCTGGAAGTACAAAATTTGACATCTTTGTTTTTTATTTTCTTGTACTATATGTTGTCTTAAAAGACTTTTGTGTCCCGCATTCAAGTTTGATGTTATATTTATACATCAATTATGTATGTAGGTATAATAATTTATTCATCGCATTTGTCTTGAATTTTGTCTTTTCCTTCTCCTTGTCCTCCTTATATATGATAAACTATTTGACAATGTAAAGTAATATGTTAACAACTCAACAGCTTGCAATGGGGGAGGACGTTTGGACGTGCAATAATAAGCGATATCCGACAACGACGTTTCAAAAAATTGATATAAATTTTATTTCTAATTTAAAATAAAACGAAGTAAGTAAATAGAATTTCACCCTGAACTACTTTCACTGTTTGTTTTTAATTGCGATATAATATAATAATTTGGTATGTGTGTAACACCTTTAAGATTGTATTCATATCGCACATTATAGGTAAAGGCAACAGCATACGGACTATTGTACTAAAATATGTTTGGCATAGCGGTTAGCCACCGACGTACGACGTAGACGTACGTTATGTTCTTTACCTTGCACTATTTGTGGTATATTACATTTGTGCGGATGTATGTAAAACAAATCAGAAGGATTGAAAATAGACCCGTTTTTTAATCGAATTAAACATGTCTATCCGTTTTATATCTACGCCTGTACGTTGTTCCGAATTTCACCGTAAATTTCGATACATTGGCACATGTCTTGGCTGAAATTCAAAATGGACTGAATCGCGCCATTTTCCCAGGTCCAATGTTCATATGAAACTATAAAATATTTCAATTTTAATACAATTTTTTTTTTTTTTTTTTAATCCACGCCTATATAAATCTTCTTGCACCCAAAAATGTTTTACCTTCCATCTCTGTGTACAGGGTCTTTTCATCCAGATATCTTAAAGGTTTGGAAATTTCATAATTTACATATATTCTCAGTCAGCCTGAATTTAACCGAATGAGCTCAATCAGATCTGTCTGTTATTTTTCGTAGATTTTCATTTTTATCAGGTTGGATTCAACAAAATCGATGCATGACTCAAAAACAAATAAGAAAATTATATTCGGCGGAGACCGTATCTCGCATACCCATCCCATACTATGCTTTTCGCATTCTACTCTCCAAGCTCTTTTTTTTTTTTTTTTTTTTGATACCCACATCATAGGTATTATTAAAAAAAAATTAATCGCCGCGCCTACAATATTCATTTTAAAATTAACCCGTTTGCAGGCAGAGAACATATAT
>NW_023998415.1:42071148-42108642 GCF_014805625.2 Glossina fuscipes | reverse complement strand
ACATATATATATATATATATATATATAGGCTCTTTGCAGCTTCCCTTTGGGTGTTACATACATTATGAAAAAAAAAAAGAAAACGAGTATAACCTCATTTTACAGGGGTGGGTATAAAAATCATTATTCCTAGACGCCGTTATTAACCCACCGTCTTTACATACGTTCGAACAGAAAACCAAATGAGTATAAGAACAAGAATCGTGGAACAAGGCTATTCTCTTGATAGGGCCTCTACTGCTTCTGGGCTGCTGCGCGTCCTCCTTCAAAACGTATTAACAGAATTACTTTTTACCATTTGAAAATTATCAAACGATTTCTCAAATGCTTATAACGGAACCCACATTCATTAATTTGCCTTGCATAGTCAATTAATGGAGCAAATCGTGAACTCATATCTTTGACAAGCATAGAAGTAAAGCTGTTTGCCAATTGCATTGAAGACGTTTACGTGGATGATGCAGAGGCGATAATGTATGCATACACTCACGGAATAAACTATATCTTGTCACTAATGCAAAATTCTTATCATAATAATGTATAGTTTGTACCTGTCAAAGACGTGAGACCATAACGTTAAGGAAACATTAATTGTTATCATACAGCTAATCATCATTATGATGACATTCATTCTTGTAAATTATCGGTTAAAAATTTTCAAACACAGCACATTGGCTTTGATTGATTCAAATGTGAACCCATAGAATCTACCTGCAGGCAGAAATGCTTTATTTACGCGTACTATCGATCGATACCATAATCAAAAAGAAACTTTTTTACCAATATTTTTACTATTCTTGTCAGATTCAATTCGATCGAATCAGTAAAAGGTTGGATGGTTCGGTAAACAATTCAAATCAAAAATGTCAAATTGATAAAGTGTCGAGTTATCGTTCGAAAATATACGACACGAATCTATAGATAACTTTTAGTCTGATAATGGATACCGATAACATAGACCGCTCAGTTCAAATATAATTTTCTTCTTGTTCTTCTTGTTCGAAAAGAAAGCTCAGCAAAAAGTTTAAAAAAAAAAATCGAAACCATCTCATTTTTCTCATGTCCTTTGAGCTATCATCAATACTCGCCCGAATGGGTTAAAAGTCAATTTAAATAATCCATGACAAGTTTGTCTATTTTTTCCTTTTTTTTTTTTTTTCTCTCTTTTATATTCGTTGCTGTTGACAACTGTTTTTAAGTTGAAAAAGAAATTTTTTTATTGTGATTTGAGTAAAATTTTTTTTTTAAATTAATTTTATTTCTGAAAGCACACAAGAAAACGTAAGCCGCTTATCGCCAATTGGTCGTTTTGGGCGGCAATCAAAAAAACTCTTTAAATTTTCGCAGCTTGCCTGCCACTACCTTCTTTTGTTTTTTTTTTTCTTTGGATTATTAACGATTTTCTTTTTTTTTTTTACTTTATTTTCCGTTTTAGTTGAAATAATTTTTAAAATTCATAAACTCACAAGTGAGAAAAATAAAAAAGAGAAAAACAACAGCAAAACGATACGATTCTGTATTTCATACGTTAAGAAAATGGGCCAAACTTTGTCAGAACCAGTTACCGCCAAGGAGTCGTCATATTGTCAAAATGAGTTGTATCGTGTCGGGTCCAGTTGTATGCAGGGTTGGCGTATCAATATGGAAGATTCACATACACATATTCTATCGTTACCCGATGATCCAGGTACATCGTTCTTTGCAGTCTACGATGGCCACGGCGGAGCTACCGTAGCTCAATATGCTGGCAAACATTTACACAAATTTATTTTGAAACGTCCCGAATATAGTGAGAATATCGAAAAAGCATTAAAACAGGTTAGTATTGTGTTCCTTCTCGCACTCTCTCTCAACTAATGTGCAATTTGAGCAAAAAAAAGAAAAAAAAAATCAAAAAATTATGATTTTTTGTTTTTTTTATGTTTTAGGCGTTTTTGGACATTGATTATGAAATGCTGTATAACGAATCCTGGGGAGAACAGATGGCTGGTTCAACAGCCGTTGTTGTCTTAATTAAAAATAATCACTTGTACTGTGCCAATGCGGGTGACTCCCGCGCAGTCGCCTGCATTAACGGAGAGGTAGAGACTTTATCTATGGATCACAAGCCCAACAATGAAGCAGAAACTAAACGAATTAATGAAGGCGGCGGTTGGGTGGAATTTAATCGTGTCAATGGTAATCTGGCGTTGTCAAGGGCTTTGGGCGATTTCGTGTTCAAGCGCAATGAAAACAAGAAACCTGAAGAACAAATTGTAACCGGTAAGTAAATTAGGTTCCTTTCCCATCTAAGCTAAAAACTCGAAAGGCGAACTTTCCGCTGCTTCTCCCACAATGAAACAGATATTGGCTGCCTAAAGAAAGCCAAAGAAAAAAAAAAAAAAGAAAGAAATGACGGACAGTCATTCAATGGACTATTTTAACAAATAATGACGCGTGAGCATCGTTTTAATCTTCTCTACATTATCTTTTTTGATTGTGGGTTTCCCGCCCGACTCTTTAACATACGTTAGTCATTTATATTACATATCCCCGTTATTGCGCCTACGAGTAAATAAAGATTTTCACGAACAGGGGAAAACGATATATTTGCATATATACAAACCGGTAGTCAATTAATTTTTCAACATCGGATTGCTTTATTGTTTCCATTGTTTTTCTTAAAAGTGACGATGACTACACCACACTTGCAGCTGGAATCTCGTTATTGTTTCTACGTTACGTACCTTTGTTAATATTGTTTATTTAAATTTCGAGCTAAGAAAGGAAAGTAGAAGTGTTTGCTGGCGGTCATTTTAAGAATAAAACCAGTCAATGCCAAAAAAAAAATGAAAACATATTTAAGTAAAAGAATTTCGATGAGAAAATTTACTATCGGGTAGAAGAAACGCATTTACCTTTGTACGTGTACACTTCCGTGAAAATTGCACAATTTTTGTTGTAGCATGATGTTACTATATATATTTATTTATTTTTAGTCGCTCTGCCGAAAACGAGTGAAAGTCTTGTTTCACGAGTCAACCGCGACAAAAAAATCTACATATTCTTGATATTCTCACAGTTGCAATCGTTGAAAGGTTGAGAGATTAGCGTGAGCTGCGCCCCTTGAACGGAAAAATCTGGAAATCCTTGTTGTTGCGAATAGTTCCTCATTTTTAGATAATCAAGACACTCTCTTCTTCCTTCCTCGCCCCACCCTTTCTACCTGCTAACCATCGTGAGTTCATATTACAGCGTCCAAAGTCCCATGGATTTCTGACATATTTGTCGCAGTTTAGAATATTTTGCCCTGCGGTGCGAAGGTTGTTCCCCGGCTTCTTACCACAGTGTCCGAAGTCCCATATACGTCTGACATATTTGTCGCAATTTAGAATATTTTGACCGACGTTGTGAAGGTTCTTCCGCTTCCTCTTGTAACGAACAGCATAACTTATTTATTATCTTTTTGTAGAGCGGCTGTGACGATGTAAGAGTTTTTACGTACATCCCAAACTTATAAATGAACCGGAATTGCTTAATTTCTTCTCCTTCACCCAATTTAAAATATAGTTTATAAACGCTCAATATATACGGATTTAGATTTATATTCATGGAGCGTTCTATAAGTCAATTTGATTGCGTTTCGATGAAAGCGTGAATCAAAAACGCACTTTACAGTCGGCTAAGAATCATACTAAGACAATTACTTAATAAAGTAATCGCACCTATAACACGATAGATACTTTCCGCGCTCACATGATACCGTACAACGCGTTATCTTTTTCTTATTTTCTTTACTTATGAGCACATCTTCTTGTTCGTGTCTATTAATTAAAATTTCACTATCTAATGATTCTTCGTTTTTTAGATTTTATGTACACAAACCACTATAAATTTCACAGTATAGAAATATGTATAGCGTGAGAAATCGCCGCGTTATATGGAGGAAAGCAGGTCTTATACAATGCACATAAAATCACGTAATATGAAAACCCGTTATACGACTACCGTGTTACAGGGGCGCATTACTGTACTTTAACACTATCAAAAGCAGAGAAATCGATCCTCTTATCCAAAACGGCCATTTTACAGAGCAGATGATTGCAATGTTTTTTAATTCAATATTTTTTTATAATATAATTATGACATTGCTTAATAACTGTACAAATAACGATGAGTTCTTGCCATTTGTGGTATTCCCAGTTGCCGGTCTTCTAACTTATCTATCTTCTTAATCTTAATTGTTTTAATGTGTATGTGTGTGTGTGTTTTTTTTGCTCTGCGAGCTGATGGCAGGAAATATTCTAGGGATACTACTGATTCTTACTAGCAACATGCACGATTCGCCTACATACTAAACACTACCCCCCCCACACACGCTTTTTTCACCACTCTCCGTCGCGGGACCATCGTTAGGTATTACTTCCGGGAGGCTGGATATCGTTAGCACGCTTCCTACGGTGGGACCTCAGCGGAATTCACTATTGGCTTCCACTCCCTCTGTTCCCCACCCGCGGTTTTTCAAGCGGTTTTAATTCTTTGACCACCCTGCTTACAAAGCCTGGTGCTCCAGGTCTCTTTGCTGGCAATTAGCCCCTCCACTATTTCATTGGGTTCTATTTGGGGTCTGCCATTCTCGAAGCTTTCGCAGCGAAAGGTGGTATGCTCTGCATCTTCGTTCATTTCCGAGCATGCCGGCCAATTTGGCGAGTTGTCGTGCCCGAACCAGAGCAGGTACTTTTGGAAACAGCCATGGGCAGTCAAGAATTGGGTAAAGTAATAATTTACCTCACCGTGTGGCCTTTCGGTCCATTCCATTGCCTTTGGGATAAGAACGAACATCCATCTTCGTTTCGTTGTTCTTTCCCATCACGCCTCTTGGGAGGGGGCGTTGATGCGGCGCCTTTCATGGACGCGCCCCATTTCGCACGCCAAGAAAGACAACGATTTGCATGGCGCCAGCAATTACAAGGGCAGCATCCTCCAACACTGTCTGGAATCTGCATATTTGACTTAGCGTACTAAGACGATATATTGCCGCTAATTTTCGATACCCTGCCTTCACTGTGAGTGCTCCGGTCCAAACTTCGGTTTCCATACCGAAGCCGAAGTTATCGCCGTGGCTATTACTTTTCGATTGGTGAATTTCGGGCTCCCAGTATTTGGCATAACATTCGCTAACGACGCCTGAATGCCGCCAGCTTTCTCAGCCGCGTACTCAACCTGGCGCTTAAAGTTGAGTCGTTGGTCGTACTTAACTCCAAGGTATTTCAGAGCAGCAGATAACTGCACCGTGCGTTGCCCGACTCGTATGCAGCATGTTTGCACACGGTTTCGGCGGTTTTATTAGCACCGCCTCCATTTTATGCCCTGCCAGCTCTAACTCCATCTCTTCTAGCCACGCTTTCACTTTAACGATAGCATCGTTAGCCATGCGCAACGCACTTTGCGACCACTACAATGGCTATATCATCGACAAAGCAAATAATCGTTACACCAGCAGGAAAATTAAGCTCAAAAACGGCATTGTACATTATGTTCCACAGGAAAGAACCAAGAACTGATGCCTGTGGGACACCCGCCGTTACTTTGTGCGCGTCTTTTTCCATTGTCGCTACCATAAACTAGCGTGCGGTTCGAAGGGTAGCTTGTTATTATCTATATCTTGGAATCTGCATTCTTATGAGAACCTTACGGAGGATTCTCTCAACCACCGAATTGAAGACGTTTTTCACGTTTAGTGTAAGAACGGCGCAGTACTTTTTATCGTCGCCCCTCCTGTGTGCATGTGCGTGTGTATTGATTTATCAAGCTGATCATTACGGCCTCGTAAACTTTCCAGAAAGAAAATGTGGTTTCTTTTGTTTTTCTCCTTATCGATATCGTGAGGTTCAGGGCGCTAGTTTCGATAAATAGGATCAAAAGCTCGCTCAAAATGATGAAAATAAATATTTACCTGGAATGTGTAGTAGCCAGAAATAAGTCAATTTGAAATTGATATATACGATGCGAAGCCTGAAATTTAATCTTCGCTCTACCTTTTAATCGCATAACACATACAGCGGTATTAAACGATTAGGAGGATCGGACATTATTGATAACTTTTGCTGAAAAAGCAATGTGTTTATCCAAGTAAACGTTTTCTAATCGAATTTTTTTTTTTTTTTGCTTTTTTGATATTATTTTCTAGCTTATCCGGATGTGGAAACACGCACAATTAGTAGTGAGTGGGAATTTCTAGTGCTGGCTTGTGATGGCATTTGGGATGTAATGAGCAATAAAGAAGTAATTGACTTTTGTCGAACGCGCATTGGACAGGGTATGTATCCCGAGGAGATATGCGAAGATCTAATGAATCATTGCCTGGCGCCGGACTGTCAAATGGGCGGTTTGGGCGGTGATAATATGACTGTAGTTTTAGTCTGTTTTCTACATAATAAACCATATTCGGAATTGGTGGCACGCTGTGCGTCTCCGGCCACACCGCAACAACGTAACACTAATGGCACAGCAACACCCAGTCAAGCGTCACTGTCCCCATCTGCAAGATGTGCTTTAAATTTAAAATAACATCATGCAATAGTTGGCAGTTTGCTCTGCAAAACAATACAATTAACTTTATACAATGCAAACAGCAGCAGCGATAACAACAGCAGAACCAGCAACACTTAATTTACGTGTTTGATGGATGATTGATTAGATTTTCTTCCTTCCTTAAGCCGATGATTTTAAATTTATGTTAATCAATTTTATGGATATTTATGCAAAAAAAACTCAACGTTTTCTTTTGATATTTAATTTTGTAGAAAAGGAAAAAGAAAACCCGGAAAACAGAAAACAGAAAGCAACACACAAAAAACACAAAATTCTCTTCAAAGTTTGCAAATTCAACATTAACAACGCGCAAAACAATTCGTGGCTCGTCTCTATTAAAACAAACCATATGGTATTTACCTCCTATACACAAAAAAAATTTAAAAAACAAAACACAAAAAAAATATATAAAAAAAACGAAAAGAATTGCAATCAGACACATATATACATACAAATAGACAAACACATACATATATACACGCAACCAATTTTATAGTATATATATGTGTATATATATATATTTTTGTATATATGCATATGTGCGCTCACATATATATACATATATATATATATATATATATATATATATATATATATACATATACATATATATACAAACACCAAATTAATTACATTAAAATTTATTATTTTTATTATTGTTACTTAATAAAAACAAAAACAAAAAAAGAACTGTGTTCTTACGTTGTGGGTTTTTCCCTCCAATTCCTATCACACAATTCCTAAATAGCTTACTATACTAAACTAAACTAAACGATCAATTAGTTAGTTGAGCCTTTACATTTTAAATGTCATCGTAAAACGCGGCAACGAAAATTTTTATAAAAGTGCTTAACCAAAATTATTGCGTCTCGGTTTCGGTTTCGGTTCTTTAACCCGTTTTCCTTTTTGTGTATTTTCCCCCCATCATGTATAAACATTCATTTATTTTTTTATTTATATATTTATATATATATATATATATATATATTATATATATGCGAATTTATATCTAGCGGTGTCGCTGATGACTCTTGAATTCGCTGCATGCAATGCAATCGGAATCATCAGAGATATCGTTAGATATAAATACGAATATCGTTTTCCGCAACAGCACAATTCTCTCTTCTTTTTCATTTTTTTTTTTTTTTTTTTTTTTTTTTTTTTTTTTCTTATTTATCGTTGTCGCTGTCACTAGCAATAAATATATATACAAATTAAATGCAAAGAAGAAGAAAAAAAAACCAGCAACAACAAAACAACTATAACATATACCGTGAATTGTTAAAATATTTTACAGTCTTTATTATTCTCATTTAACTGCTGATGATGATATTTGTTTCGAGTTTTTCAATACAATAAAATTATTCTCATTTAACTGCTGATGACATTTGTTTCCGAGTTTTTATATATATATAAAAAAAAAAAAATTGTACGCTTTTTTTTTTAAATATGAATTATTGGTATGAAAGAAAAGACATTGTTTCCAAATTTGATTTTGTATCGTTTTCAACCTTCATTTAATTTATGCATTTGTTGTTCTCTTTAAGTGTTTCATCCGAACACTGTATACGCTATAATATAATAATTATTTATTATTAGTTGTCCTCAATATGTTTAAAGAGTCGTCTTTTATTAAATATTTTACTTTATATACATTTTATATATATACATACATATATATATATATTGCAATTTTTTTTTATAAATCCTTAAAAAAAAAATCAAAAAGCAACCCAATATATAATAATTGGAGTGAACAAGTTTTTCTACTTATATAAGAACTTTTACTTTTAATGTAAAGAAAAATAATAACTTTTTTAAAGAAGAAAAGCTTTAATTCATCGAAAGGAAAAAAAAAACACAATCGTCTTTTTTTATTAGTCGTTTATTATTATTTAAGTTTTCTTTTTAAGCAAAAATATGATAAAGGAAAAAAGTAAATGAAAATAAAAGTTTGAAATTTAATTAAAGGATAAAGAAATTTTTTGTTTCGAATATATTTTTACACTAGTTAAGTATAGATATTATATAGAAGGGCATATTTGTTTTTTTTACAATTTCGTCTCTTGTCCAAATATACATAAAAATATGATTTTCACTTATGAAGAGAGTGTGCGTGCGTGTTTGTGTCAGCATCGGCAGTGTATTGTTTAGCGATTTCAATTATCCATAACGTGCCCTTGTTTATGATCAGCCAGCTGTCAGCTTTACTTTAATTGAATACATAAAAATTGTTATTTTTTTTCGAAAAAGGACATCGAAAGGTCTCGACGTGGCTCAATATAGGGCGATGCAGGTTATTATTATCGACGCAGGCTATTAACGATAAAACCTAACTTCTAAAGCCGCGAAGGCTTTGCCGCTTTAGCCGCTCATACGAACTTCCACGCACTTTTAAGGGTTACTTTTTATAGTCAATTCTGTTTGCTGACACAATCGCTAAACGCATCGTGTAAATCTTAAGGCTGAGAATAACGTTACAATCGTAATCCACAACGTTTTACTTATTGCTGGCTGCTTAAGCGAAATAAGCCATGCAGCAAAATTCCCAAAAATGACGAATATGATAAATAAATAAATTTAGAAAGTCTTCTGATTTCGTACTCTATGTTGGATGAAGGCCCTGCATATGGCCATTTCTTTCGTAAACATTCATAGGTTCATCTATCAAGACAAAATATAGCTGAGGGGGCAATCAAATCGCTTCGTGCTCGAACTTGAAACGCAATCAGCCACTTTCGATTATTGTATATGTCGTCAGGCTTTTTACTATTTGCCATATTTAATTTAAAATGTCTTGAAAATAGGGAATACACATAGTTGTGCAAATTATCTCCTATAGCACTTGTGGTACAGGGTTCATTATACAGCACGCAAAAACCGCTTAAGATATATTTATTCATACCGACCGATTCAACACCATTTTCTAAATCGATTTAAGTCTGTCTGTCCGTCTGATGTCTGCCCGTGTAAATTTCTATTCAAGCCCACAAGTCACGTGTTTTCACCCAAGGGCAAACACTGTTCAAAATGGTTTGAATCGGTCAGTCCCTACATAATGCGCTATTTTAAAAAGTCATTATATGGGAAAAATGGAAATCTTCAAAATTTCTTGACAAAATGGCTAAGTACTAAGTACTTCAGCATTTTAAATTGGTATGAAAACTTTGGTTCGGCTGGGGCAATTTTTGAATCCCCTTGCATAAAACAAAAACTGAAGTTCATATGGCAAAAAGGCCCAATTTTCAATGCTTCATGATGAATATCAGATCCATAATATAATGCTAAATTTTGAATACAGGCCACAAATTATTGACCTCTTGGGCACAACAAATGAGGTGGAACTTTCAATGTACAGTCCCGCAATAATAAGTCATATAAAAACAGGATATAAATTTAAGTGCTAATGGAAAAATATTAATTATGTTAACCAATGTGATGTAGGCCTAGCTCGACTATAATGTTTTTATTTGTTTTTTGTAATATTTAACTCTAAGATAGATTTGTTACAAAGGTTAATAATCGATATACACACCATCATTATCTATGGTCTTTTGCCATTTATCGAGGTGCTTATTGATGGATGCGCAGTATAAACTTTATAGTTCCGAAATGAAATGTTCATCGATCAGTTTTCGCACATCTTCAAATTCTGTGAACCGCTAGCCTGCTAAATGTGACTGCATCGACCTGAATATGTGGTAATCGGATACGGCCGGCTCTGAAGAATACTGTGGTATGCGGTAAAACTTCTAAGTCTACCTTGAAAATCGATTCCTGAGTTGCTTTGGCCGCGCGGAAGACGTGCGGACGTATGCAATTTTCATTATTTTCAAATTAAAAATTTGTTACCCGATATCTCCCAAACTAGTTTCGAACTGTTTTGTAGCTTACTGTGTTTTTGCTCGAAGCCAACTTAATCTAACTCCAGATTAAGTCAATTAAAAACGCAGAAAAATGCAATTCCATAAATTGCATCCATTTCTTTCAATTTTGGTATACACTGCACGACAGCTGAAACTTGCACCGTTTAAATATCCAAATTATCTATACTTGAAAGAAACCATTTTTGAAGGAAGAATTTTTATTTCTACACCTAATATGTGGCAATCACATATAGAATCATTCATTTACTCTTTAAATTCAACAATATTGTAGTTGAGCAAAGACGACCGTTACATGCCCTCCTGCCCACTTCGCCTAACACAAATCTTAATTTATTTTCATGAAAGAATACCAAAAATTATACCCTTCTTCCATATAAAAGCAGTCTTTTTATACTAATCGTTATACGGAGTCGGATTACAAAAAATAAACCTATGTAATCCACATTTGCTGCATACTTATATATAAAATATATATACAATATATATATATAAAATATATATATAAGATATATATATAAAGACCAAACCTTCTTAACATATTCTATAGGGATGTTATACGTGATCGCGTTAAAAAAAAATCGGCTTATCGGGTCCAAGTTTTGCATATCAATTTAGAAGGACAAAATGCTTTTACTTGCAACTTTTGTCGAGGAGTCGAGTTTTGAAATTTACAATTTTTGTACACGACTTTTGCCGTTAGGAGTGGTTGCGAAAGTAATTTGACTCTACCAATTCTCTATAGCGTTTGTTCTTACCTTCGCAACAAGTCAAAATTTCTCAAAGAACATGCCTTACGCACTTGCGTGTTCAAGTAAAATGTACTATTGCAGATTCTCTTCCCATGTCGCATATCAACAACTGGATTGAAGTTATTTTCAGCTATCCGCCGCCTCATAGCTTGCATTACGTTAGATGTTTAGATTGCTAATCTCTCTCTACAAAATCCTTCGATTGCATTCGCCCAACTTTTGAACTGAAAGGCTACAGTTTTATAACCTTTTTATATCAATATCGCGTATATCTAACCCTTTCACACTACCGTTCAAGTATGGTTCGGTCAGCTTTATACTAGAATATATTGCCGCAAACTTTAAAATCCTTTGAGGACTCCTTCTCCTCACTCCTAAAGATGTAAATTTTTCTTCATGTTGCTACTTAACGATTACAGTGTATAGTCATAGAGAATATTAATTACTTAAATAGTCTCTCAGTTCGGTAACACTGGCCTAATGTACTATATAATATAACAGTGTGAACATGAATTTATAAAAAAAATAAAAAAGTGCATACTGTAGTTCGAACACGAACATACCTGAACATACGTCAGGCACAAACGCAAAAACTTAAATTGAGTCAGAAAATGGTTCGGAATCGAACAGTTCTACGCATCCGCACAAACTTTATACTGCAGGTATTATAAGGTGTAATTGAAATTCGAAAATTTGCAAAAAATTGGAAAATTGTCGACCTATTCATGAATACTGTTTTGCAATATCGATTTTATTTATGTTCACTCTCATATAGCTTGCTAGCTATTTATTTAGATTTTTCGACTACATACCATGCATGTTTCCATGTACAGGCTAGACGGTTAGACGTAGTGCACATGTATACACGTACAATGCAATCATTGGGAAACGCTCTTCCACATGTAATTGCTTTCTGACCTATCTGCATAACATGCCAGTTATCCATTTTATACTCATATAGATCGAGTTGGATTATAAAAATAAATAAACAATATAAGTTAGTGAACTAAAATGTTGAAAAAATTTGAAAATAAAAATATACAGTCCATGCTTTTTGTAATAATTAGTTCTTCAACGTCGCGTGTCAGATAACTGGAATCATAATTAAATAATTGTAAAAAGGGAAAAGCATAAATGGATTAAACAATTCAAAGGACGGCACTATGAATGTATTTGAATTTTAAAATCGGTTTTGGTCTCCCAAAACTTCACACACTACTGGACCCCTTTTAACGTCTGCTTCCTGGGTATTCATTCAAAGAAAGATTAGAAAGAAAACAATCGCTAGCTATTTATAGTAATTTATTTATTGTAATTAATTTCTTTTTATTAAGAATTTCAAAGTGTTTTTTACATTACTCCCACTTTCTTTTTTTTACCAAAATTCCTTACAACTGTAATCGCGTTTTTTCAGATACGAGTTGTCCAATAATAAATGCAACGCTGTATTTTTGCGGAAAATTGTAAAAGAATAACTGCAATGTTAAAACACTTTACCTGACTCGTATTGCTGTCTCTGTCTGCCGTCTGATTTAACTACAAAATAAAGGTTCTTTTTTTCACAACCACACAAAGAAAAGAAATTTTCATCATTCAATTTATATCAGTTCGAATCGAGTACTTATAAAAAAGTCGAACATATACTCACTTCGTTTGAGAACGCATTGAATTTTTTAACAACGATAAAGAAAAAAATTTCTAGTTAAAAACCGAATTCTTCAGTTCAGTCAACTACGTGTAAAAATAAAAAAACTGAGAACAAAAAATATAATTTTAAGTTTTGCTTCTGTCAAATAAAAACCTTTGCTTTTCGTGAAGAACGTTTAATTTGCAAATAGTTTCCCGTATTTTTGGCGTTAGAATTTTATTAGAGTTATCGTATGTCCATTCAAAATTTGAATACTTTTGGTAAGTTTTATGATTTATGTTGAAAGTTTTTTTATTTTCATATATTTTCATCAAGTCAGGGCAGTTTAGGCTGCAGTCATCATTTTGCACAAAAACACACGCACGTACACGGAATGTATTATTGTATAAAATGGCTGCCATTGTATGATTTGCAAAATCTGTTCATGATGTCTGTCACATGTTATGTTAAAACGCAATAATTTTTGTCAAATTGCTTTGTTTTTAGACGTTTAAAGAAAGTTAACATTGCCTTTAGCGAACGTGCACGATTATAATGTATATATATATATCTATTTCTATATATGCGTACATATACACGTGCATATGTATATATATATATATATGATGAGTCAACTGAGATTTTGCTGCTGCATATATTTCAAAACGTATTTTTTTTCATAGTGTTCTCTGTCTGTTGTCGATGCGTAGACGTCGACTTGGGAAATGACTTTACGTCTGTTTACTGATGACCATAATTTTTTCATTGCTCAGGCTCTTCCCATTCAAGCCGCGTTATTAGATAAAACCATGAAAGAAGAGTCGTAGACTAAATTTTGAGGTTAACAAAAAACCACACTCCATTGCTTTTTATATTTGAATATCAACGAACAAATATGTGTATATAGACTTCGTTCGTTGTAGTTAATTTGTGCGTGGCATGTCCGCGATATAGCATGCACTGAAATTACTTGTCTAATAAAGCGAAACAAATACGAAGTGGTGTAAAAAAGGAATTAATTTTTTTTTTTTTTGGGGGAAAAACAAGCTTACGTTATTCTACAACACTTGAGCGTTTCTTCTTTACATCATTTTAACTGAGCCCGTTCAAGATCTTATACACTGGGAATGAGAAAATTAAATATAACGGCTAGCGATATCTTATTACAAAACATAAATTAGCTTTAAGGCCATTTTTAAATATTCATTGGAGAAATTTCTACTTATATTGAAATTTTTTTCGAATTAGAGCACACATATTTTATTTCAGATTGTTATATAGACCTTAGTTTTTTTCAATGTTAAGAGTTTTCCTATAGTCAATTTCTGACAGCAAAAAATTTAAACAAAAGCCGCTAAGATGACTTCTCAACTTAGGACTAAAGTTGCATTATAAATTTTCTCGATAGAAATTGCATTTTCATTCTATTATTTAATGGAATCTGAAATTAATATAAGTTGTTTCTACGAAAACTGTATTTTTTATAAATTATAGCTATACTTTTCTATATATCATTATTTATCACTTATTTATGTTAACTGTAAATTGTATTTTACATAGACCCCTTTGCTGATGCAATCAAGGGTGCTGATGATGATGTACAAGACGGCCTTGTGCACATAAGAATTCAACAGCGCAATGGTCGCAAAACATTAACTACTGTACAGGGTTTATCATCTGAATATGACCTGAAGAAAATTGTGCGGTCATGTAAAAAGGTAAAAGTAAAACATTATTTAGTTTTTCTAGTAATTGGCGAGCGAATCGTTTCTTTCTTTTTAATTTCATAGGAATTTGCATGTAATGGCACTGTAATTGAACATCCCGAATACGGTGAAGTTCTACAGCTACAGGGTGACCAGCGTGAAAATATTTGTCAGTGGTTAACAAAGTCCGGCTTAGCCAAACCTGATCAATTGAAAGTGCACGGCTTCTAAACTAACGGAACAAAAATAAAAAATAAGTAAATCAAACAAATACGCAACAACATCAATAAAATAATAAGAACATTAAACAAACTCTTACCGTGAAGAAGAAGTAGTAGACGAGCAAAAACAAAGGAAGGAAAGAACTTGTTCAGGTTCCAAAAAGCAAAAACCTACATATATATATATATATATATATATATATATATTTATATATATATATATAGATATATACATGCACGCGTATAAATATATATAAATACATATATCAATATATCCACACATATATATACCTGTATGTATAATATATATATATAAATATATATATATAGATATAAACGTATTTGTATATGTGGCGGTTTATATATATATACATATACATTTATGTGTATATATATAAGGCAAGACGTATTAAAAAATTACCGTCTTTATAGTTAATCTATAATTATTACAAGTATAAATCCCGTTACATTGTTATTTTAACGACAGTGACCACAATTAAAAAAGCCTGCTAGAGATTAATTTACAAACAGAAGAGAACCAAAACATCATTGTCAGAACAGCGGTTGTCAGTCAGTCCAACATAACCCCCTACAATACATATATTTGTTTGTTTCAATTTGAATTTAAAATAATATTAAAGCAGAAACGAAAACAAACGAAGAGGAAAATATACAAAAGTTAAAAAAAAAAAGATTTTAAATAATTGCTTATTCTCACAAGAAATAAATAATTAAACGGAAAAAACGAAAGTTTTTCTTTATTAAAATTGAAAAAAAAAAAAAAAAAAAAGTAAGTTATAAAAAGAGCGATTCAGTTTATTAACAATACACAAAAATTTATTATAATATTAACAATAGTAACGAAAATATATATATAACTAAATCTAACATAACTGTTAATTATATTAAATGCAAACAAACTATTAACGAGGAGTCGCAGAAAACAGAAATTTTGTAATAAATGAAAAAAATTAATTGTATGTATATTTTTTGAAAATGAAATGAAGTCACAACCCAATTTTCAACGGATCAGCTTGAAAGTGTAATAGAAGAAATTTTTTTTTTTTTTCTTGTTATTTTCAATATAGAATCGTAAGCAAAATATTAAAAGAGCGTTTTTTTTTTGTTTTTTGTTGTTTTTTAGTAAGCGTCGAAATATGTTCACATTTTATTGCATTATGACCATTTCAGAAAGCAAAAGTTGTTTTCTTGCTTTCTTACGGAAGCAACGCAAAAAATGTTCATTTGTTTTATTATGTCACACTTAACTGAAAATAATGGAACGACGTGTATGTGTGTGCTATACTTACCTATATACATTGTAAAACTAAACAACACTGAAGACTTTGTAATGAAATGTAAAGAGATTTCAAATTTTCGTTTTTCCTTAATTTTTTTAATTAAGAAAAAATGTTTCTCTTTATATATTTGTTTTATTAGGATATCAATAAATTAGTGCATAATCCAAACAAGTATATACATTTATTAAATAAATTGAACAGAAAAAACTAAAAAAATGTAATTTGGATTTAAATAATAAAACAAATTAAATATAAAGCGAACTAAGAATTGTCCTTTTTTCATTAATTATGTTATAAAATTAGTCTTAAATAAATTTTTAAAAGATCAGGTAGTGATCATCAATAGTCTCGTTTTAATTTATTTATTTTTTTCTTTTTCTTAGTACATCGTCGTGTTTCAGACAAAAAGAAAAAGTTATCAATCAATCTGAACTGCAAGAAGTAAAGCAAACGATGTTAATTAAACTTGATGGCTTTGATAAAAAAAATAAGAAATTTCATGTTGATTATAACTCACAGCTGGGTCCCGTTTAGGGTTCTCGATCGTACCGTCATTCTCGATAGAAACGTCTTATGGCTTTATATTAAAACTGACTACGATCGAATCAAGATAAATATGTCAATCGAAAGATAAGCCACGGAATATTTTGTGATGTCATTAGTGTGTGAATAGCAAATAAATGAAATGAAGAGGAAGAACATAAACAATGAAAAAAGAAAAACAATGATCCAAACAAATTATTTTAATTTATCTTAATATATATAGACTAAAGCCAGTAAGTACATTTAAAAGTTTAACTTAAGTGTGCAAAAAATACAAACAAATAAATAATTTAATATCGTGTATCGAAGAACCACGAGTTATGCCATTTTACATTTACACAACATTGTGTGGAGAAATAACTATAAGTGGGGCATCAAACATGGTTTAATAAATTAAGATAAATATCATCATTCTTTACTTAAGGGTTTAAACTCCTTTTTTCTTAATGTGTTTTGGAGCTGATGGCACTTTCTCCTCCCATATAACTGAAGCGCCAACACTGAACACTCTTTGACAATACTTAGAAGAAAGGTTAGCATAATCTGTTAGTCCTCTTTTTAATCTTCCCCAAACATTTTTTTGTTAATTTCCTTTTGATAATATATTTTCATTTTATGTTATCAGAAGATAAAACCTTCGAAAACAACTGTTTGCTTTTCCCCAACATTTTGGAATTACGGCATTAATGAAGTTAGGTAGTCTTTATCTATATATCTATTAATTGCATCCAATTAGTGCATTTCGTGGTTTTTCAATTTTCTAGTCGATAATAAAAATCAATGGGCTACGCTAAACTCTCTACCCGATAACTCGACACGATAATCGGCAACTATAAATCCGGTCGAGTTTACTCAATGCCAAGAACCATAAATCTGTCCGTTTTTTTTTTTTTTTTTTACGAGAGCTGTTGATGTGCCCATTGCGGCAGGTGAAGTAGACATACATGGTGCTTTTAATTTGATTGGTTCGAAAAATTGTGTATCAACTTTATATAGGGTTTCTAGGAGAACTTTTTCTTTTAACGTTTGTCATTTTCCGTACAAAAGTATTATCTAAGCTTTATATAGTAGCATAACTTGTTCTTCTGAAAAGTTAACAACATAGTTTTTTGGAATTTCGAATAGATTCAAGTCGTAAGTCCAAGAACGCCTGAATCGAAGTGTTATTTTTCGGGTCAAATGCTAAATCGCAGATACGAAATCGTTGTGCAGATATTTGACAAATTAGTGAGATGCAGTGTAGCTGTAAGCCGGAAAACGAGCTCAATATGTTGTCCGTACGTCGAATCCTAAATTTACTACATTTAATATATATTTTATTTTGTTTTTTTGGTATGTTGAATGGAGATGGACTAAGCCGATAGATTTGTGGCTTATATGTCCCAAATTTAATATTTGACCGTTTTTTTTTTTTTTTTGGAAAACAATCGGCTGGAACGTTTCGTTTGCTACCAAAGATTACTTTCGATGAGTAATAATAAACGCATGATAAAACAACGTCAAATGTCAGAGACAACGTCTTTTTATGGTTACTTTTAGAAATCTTAAAAATAACAACAACTGTTTATTTAATTAAAAGAAAACGAAACTATATGTCAGTTTCTCCATTTAGTTAGCTAAACTTACCAGCGTACCAAACGACCATTCATATGCTATAAGAAATATCTTTTCATACACTTTTCGGGCGTTTTTAATTGGGTTTCATTCGGAATTAGAGAGAGACTGAAATGGTTACTTAAGGTATTTGACAACACACATCTTTTATAAATGCTTTTTTTCGGTAATTTATTTACAATGTTATGGATGATTTTTGACTTTCGCAACTTTTTCTGTTCTCTACAAGTTCCATACCAAGTGTACTTCAAGTTAATCGACTTGATTTGTCGTTCAGTTTAATAAAGTCTGTTTTGGGGTCCAGTCTCTAATTTTATATTTGTATGCCCGTATGTAGTTAAATATTTTCGGTTAATTTGTGGTAATCGCATATCGAAAGAGGTGAAAATATCTGAGCCTTTGGCAACACTAGGATGACGTCGAAGAACGTTGTTATTGTCAATTTTGTGTGTTTAATTTCGCAAGAAATTATCAGAGGAAATTTCTGAAAATATTCGGAAAAAAGTAATATAAAAAGTGAGCATTGATTAATGCTAATTAAATCGGTTATCAATTGCAAAGGAATTATACAAATTATCTTTATAAAAGTTAAAAAGCATAATTGAAAAAAAAATAAAAAAAAAGATAAAAGCATGTGAAAGGCAAAAAACGTGAAAACCCGAAATTAAAGTAAAAAAAAAATTGAAGTCGCTTTGTCGGTGTTTTTTTTTGTTGTTGTTTGTTTGTAGTGAAACTTATAAGTTGTCTCTTTTTAGCTAAAGCGTGTAGGCTAGAAGATTTAACGGTTGTTGATAATAGATGGTATGCGGTTTTAAACAGAAGAGAGCCTTAATTAATAATAAAGCGTCGTTTTCATTAATGTGAGACTTGTATACAGAAATACATGCACGGTTTGAGATTCAACTAAGAGAACTGCAATTGTTGTTTTATCGTAAACAAAGTGAAAGTGAAACGCAGTTATCAACTGGCAAGGAATTGTCAACTATTAATGTATAATAATTAGTGTGCAGTGATGATTAAATGACATTTGACGACAATACAAATTTATCAAATTGATTGCAAATCGTTCTGTTATTTTTTGCAAATTTTATTTTGATATAGAAAATTAAGGTAATCATAATGTCAGAAAAAGCGTTTTTTTTTAACAAAGTGGATAAAAATTGCCAGCAAAAAAGTAAAAACCAAATACTTGAAGGAGTACGGTATAAGCTAAACAAAGAAATTGAATTTCTTGTATTGTTTACTTCCATATATAGAAAATAAAAAAGATTGTGGTTTCGTATATGACAAGTGTTTATTAGTCTTACGATCGTTACAATAAAATTGAATTTATATATACAAATATATATGAATTTATATATACAAATATATATATTCATATATATATATATATATATATATATTTGTATAAAGAAAAATTTACAATTTTTCAATTTTACAATTATTTTTGTCCTTTATAAACAATTCATAAAAAGTATATATTGTGTGCTAAGAGAATCAAACTAAAAAAAAGATATTTCTAAAATAAAATTTTAAAAAGTAACGTCAGAGAGACATAATAGATTTGAAACGACATTGAATTGAAGTATTGAACGATAATATTTTTATAAATCATTTATTTTTACTAAAGTGTGAGTAATGCAGTATTTTACTTTCAATTCGCATATTATTAACTAATTCTATATGACATAAATATTTTCCATGTTAAAAATAAACTCTTCAAATGCAATTGCTACCGACGTGAATGATGTATATGACTACTAACTTCTTCAGTTAGTGAGGATAAGTGCATGGCTATGGAATGTGCTGCTTCAATTCATCATTTGTATCATTTTAATATTTTGATTTTGGGTCCGGTTTTCTTTATCAGAACGAAGATGCATAATTTTTTTGTCTTTTGCTTTATACCACATTCTCCACACAATATAATAATTACGTGTCTAAACTCGAAATTTGATACTTCTATTTCACTCTATTCGCTTGCTTATAATATGTTCGTTGTGGATGCGAATTCACCGACTGTTGAGGATTAGACCATAAACGATGGTTAAACGTTGGTTCTTTGCAAATAAACAAAAACTTAAACTGATATTCACGTCCCCCAAATCATCCATATGTAATTTATAGTAAACAGGAGACCTGGTATTGATAAAACTATTTCAATTCTTTATATATTTATATAAGAATTTCGCAGGAGCTATCTTCTAAGTAAACAAGTGACTTGAGGGAGCATATATATTGAAATCCTTATTCTTAGAATTTAATATTATACATAAATATACTCGAAGTTTTATATTGGAACTGTAATATAATTTATTCGCGAAACTCAAACCAAAGGAAACCTTACTTGTCTTTACCAAGCGCTTTGAGCACGAACAAGATATTAGTCAAAGTTTAAATCATAGTTTTTGGCAATAGCCAGGTAGCGTTTACCCTCATTTTAACCAAAACAATAAAGATAAATTAATGAAAAAAGTATAGATTGCGACCAAAAAAGTATAGCGTGCAACCAAAAAGTATAGATTGTAACCAAAAAGTATAGATTGCGACCAAAAAATTATAGCGTGCAACCAAAAAAGTATAGTGTGCAACCAAAAAGTATAGATTGCAACCAAAAAGTATAGATTGCGACCAAAAAAGTATAGTGTGCAAGCAAAAAAGTATAGCGTGCAACCAAAAAGTATAGTGTGCAACCAAAATAATAAATGTTTAATGAGAGAAAGAAACACATAGAGAAGAGATAGACAAGGAAAGTGAACGGGAGAGAATTAAAAATTCTAAACAAAACATACAAAGCACAGAACACAAACAATCAAATAAAGACAATTGCACAAAAATCCAATCCAAACGTCACGCACTGAATAAACAAATAAGGTATATTCTTAATTAGAGATCATAAGAGAAATATGAAAATTTGTGTAAACCCCTTATGTATTGATTGAATAGAAGTTGGGCTCGGTGCATAGTCGAAGGCAAAAGGGAAACATTTTTACTGGCATAGTATCCTTCGACCCTATAACAGGCCACAAATCACTTTCTCTTAAATCTGGAAAAACAAAAATCTACTGTAAGGCTACGCAATTTCATTTAAATAACAGTTAAAATACTATATTCTGCGAAAAAGTACAAAAAGCTTTTATGTCACTATTCGCTTAATTAATTTACGAATGGTATACAGATGATTTTTTGCTTTAGTGCACTGGTAGTCGAACTTTGAAATAAATATGTGTTCAAAATTCGTTTACCTCTTCTTCCAACCATTGTTTCTTTTATATATTGTTTAGACTTTATAAATCGATTTTAAAATTTTCTTTATTATAAGATGTTAATCATATAAAATTGAAGTCAAGAATTCCATGCTGCAAAATTAATTTCAAATATCGCAAATTTGTATATCATGTGTATTTATTTGTATATCTATTGGCGATCACTCTATTTAAATGGTGCTCTGCTACACAGCTCCAACTTAAAATTTATCCCGTCCTTCTTCCGACTTCTACAAGAGCTATGAAATTTATATACGCCTCCAGTTTTCCCATCTAAAACTGAAGTGGTGCGTTGCTATTGTGCACTTCACATAGAATCCGGATAAGGAGTCCGATAAAAATCATGTGAAATTCATACAAAGCGAATATTTCTAACTTGACTTCACTTTCGCAAAACATATGATAGATTCCTTTAATTTTTGTGAAATGTAAATAAATAAAAGCACTCTAAACACCAATTTTTGATTTTCTTAATGAGAAAGTCTTAATTTAATTTTTTAATATAAATTTATACATGTTTCTATTTTTCTTGTTTTCTTTTTATGTAGTTAAATTATGGTATATTTTATTCCAGTTTTTTTTCATATTCAATAAATTTCTTGCCCTCCTTCATCATTCTTTCTGTTTTTATTTTTGTTTACTATTGGCATCACTGTTTTTATGCGCAAAGCAACAACTTGGCATCATTCTCGCAGCTATACAAAATTGATTCAATTATATATAGAATTCTATCTTTACTATGAATTCTATATAGAATACGTTGAAAACGGTATTATTATAATATCTAAACCTTTTTCTTTTTTCTCGGGAATTTTTACATTTCGTATATAAAAAGAAAAAAAGCAATGCTAGATATTGGAAAATTAAAGCAAAATGTAACCTTTTTTTGTTAATAACGAGTAGAAAGGTTATATTCTAGATCTAAATAAGCTGTTATTCAATGTAATCGAAAATTTAGAAGTTATAATTATTACCTAAAAATCTAGCTATAATTATAACATAGGAATCATATAAACTGGAGATTATAATATGGACGAGGAATATAATTGACGAAACTGAAAATTTATTGCACTAGGAACCAAAAATCGATTCCTCGATATTCACATTTATGAACAGTATTTAGACACACATTATCGAGCTTTCGTTATATGTTTCTTTCCAAAACACATTCTACATACGTACAGTCTTCGTGATGAGTATGAAAAGCTGAAATGCATGTAGCGTTTACCAGATTTAAAAATATATTATATGTTTGCGTTGCTTGCTCTTTTCCATTTGCTCAAAAAATTTGATATTTACAATTTAAATCCGAATGATTTCATTAGATTGATTGAAAAAAAATTCACGTCCATATGCATTTGAAGAGTTTTCATTTATTTGAAATTTTAATTAATTAATCAAAATACTTTTTCTTAGGCTTTATTCTAACCTCATTAAATGGTCTAAAAATATTTTCACGCCTGATAATTGCAAAAGCCAATAACAATTTAAATAGTTGTCAATTTTTTTTATATTAAAAAGCCAAGCATAAAATGAAAAAATAAATTTTCTTTATATTATTATTAAACCTTATTAAATAGTTAAAAGAAAAAAAAAGAACTGAAAACGTGAAAAACTATTGTTAAAGTGATTACATTGGAAGGAAATTGTAAAAAGATATAAAAAAAAAATTATTTAATCTGTGAATTTTCATCAGTTAACAATACTCTATTATACACCCACAAAAAGGGTTCTCTTTCTTTAAAGCAAAAACTGTAGAGGAGTGAAGAGTCATCATTTGACTTTTCATCCGCTAAATAAAAAGCTTCAACATTTATTCCTTCGTAGCAGAAAATCTTGTATGTGGAATGGATATTGGTGGTAAGTGTGCATTTCCTTATGACACCCCACACTATCCACACAACAACACCTTCAAAATGTATCATCCATATCTAACATTGAAGCAAATATCTTAATAATATTATATTTCTCTTTTTACTTACTTAATTATTAAATATTTTAAAAACACATTTTCCTTTTCTTTTTTTTTTTCCTTATCATTATTATTTTTATCATTTAATATTTATTAGTTGCTTTGTTATTAACATGTATAATATAATCGTCCCGACTATGAATTCGTATGCCTTGCAAGCAACCAACCAAATGTCTAAATCCATATTTTCAGTTCACTTCAACATGTTGAAGATATACTAGCTTCATCATTTTATATATACGTGGCGAAGGTGTTATAAAGTTAAAAAAATTCGACGTAGCCACGATCATATATTCGCCGACTGTTCGCTTATTGTCAATTTTTGAAAATCTCTCTTGTAGATATTGTAATAAAAAAAAATTGAAGCTGGCTTTTGAATTCGATAGAAAAACGTGATTCGTCTGCAATGACAATAAGACTGAAATTATTTTAAAACTCTACAAATTCCAATAAAGTTTTTTTTCTTTTTTCTAATTTTTTACATAGTTTAGACGGTTCCAAATAAATCCCCTACAGGTAGTCATTAAGAAAATTGACGCCTGCGTGTGTTGTGGATATAGTGGTTATCCAAGTGGTGGGTGTTCAAAATTCGCTCTAAGATGATAATACTCTCCTTACTTGCCGTGCATTTCCTTCTTTATTTATTTTATTTCATTTTTTGTTCTCTATTTCATTATTGAGTACTAGTGTCTCGTCTATAATTACGCCAAATGCGCGTACAAAACATATTTTTTCAATTTGATTAAGTCATCACGGTAGGTTTTCAAAGAAATAATGTACAAATGTCGGCAGAGTCGTATGTTACATTAATAATAGGTTGGCTTTAAAAGCTTGCAAATCTCATATCAAAACACTAGGCATCTATGTGCTTAACACGTTTTTCGTCTAATGAGGGCACTTCGCTTCTTTCTATTATGATTTTCTTATAAGGAATAAAATTGTTTATAAATTGTTTGCGATACAAATTTGTTGGCATTTATGATGATTCATTTCATTTGTACGCAAACTGTATGCACTCATACACTCATACACTCATACGCTCATATACATATACGTACATTATAAGCGCACAAACCTTTCCATGGGTATGATTAGTAATTATAATTATTATTTTTTTTATTAATTTTTTTTTTTTCAATTCGTTTGCAATTTTCGGTTTTTATTTCTTCATTAGAAATTTTTGTTTTTTTTTTTTGTTTGTTTTAATTTTCTGCGATTTTGTGTAAATTTTGATCGGAAATGTAAAATGAAAATAAAAGTGCAATGCACAATTTGGCCAGTGCCAGTAGCTGGAACAGTTTCACGCTTCTCTCAGTCTAGCTTTTTCATACAAATACAATGTTTTCCTTTTCCAGTAAATGATTTAAAGAGAAGACCTTCATCTAAACTCGAAACTTTATTCACTTTTCTTTCCCTTTTTCGCAAGAACAATATCAATTAAGACGGAAGTGAAGGGATTTTATGTCGAATGATGAAATGAATTTTATATAAAAATCGGATATAAAAAGGGTTTGAAGTGCTTTCGGGCTGATTTTTTAAACATCAATTGCTAGCTTAATGCAAAATAGAGCGCGCATTTGAATTATCGATTTTATATCGTGTCATATACATATATATTATATCTAATACATATAAATCATTGCAATCGTATTTCTTTTAACATTTGGTTTTAGCCAAAATTTGGACTAACTTTTTGTCTGAACTTAGTATGAAGTACAAGAATTATTTATCCAAATTAAAGGGCATATGTGTTGTGTTCAATTACCGGTCATAAGAGGGAACAGTGTGCTCCCTTGTTAGAGGTTTCATTATTCCGAGGTAATAGTCACAGTAAAACAAACATTCAATAAATATTGTTGTGCAGCGAAGTTGTTAAGTTAGGCAAACTAGAAACAAGAAAAAAAGTGTTTATTGGCCTAAGGAGTGTTCGTCTCTTTCCTTCTTTCCGAACGCAATTATAAGTCTGGTCTCCTAGATAAATGATTTGAAACAACCAGAACTAATTTATGCCGTTATTTACGGTAGTCATGAATATATATATCGCAACGGGGCCCCGATGCGTGTTTCTACGCGTTACGAACGTTTGCCAATTCGATGCAATTACCATATAATTTGAAAAGTAGTGTTTTGGAATTTTAAATCATTTTTGTAGTGAGTAATCGCTGATCATTGCTTAATGCATTGTAAAATTTTTTCATCTTTTTTTTACGGCGGTCTCAGCGCTAATCATTATTACGTCATTGCTAAATTGAGTTTTGCTATCAAAATAGCTTTGCAATCGTTGGGATTCTTTATTTCGCGAAGATTGAGATTAAAAATTTAATTCCTTTGTGTGACTCAAAATTTTTATGATTTACCGATAATTTTAAATCATATTAACTGAAAAATTGAAATAGATTTTGCAAAATACGGTCCGCGGCATCAGTATTAAATTCAATTTTGACGCAAATTTTTTGTTAGACTTACTTTCATTTAAATGGTTTCTAACGGCAAACGCGTCAATAATTAAACATAAATTTATTACGCTAGGCAACGAAAGGTTAAGATATATTTTACGGTAAGCATTTGTTTAAAAAAAAAATTGAGTTACTAAATACTTACAAAAGTTTGCAAAGCATTCGAGAAAGAAACCGTGTTGTTGTTTGCGTTCCGTTCTAGTATAATTAGTTTGGCATGGACATTTTATAAGAGCATTATTCTTGTTTCCATTCTCTTACTCATTTTCGTTTCGTTCCGTATAATTATTTTTATTACACGTTAACTTGAATATAAAAAATTGTTTTACAAATTAAGCGGAAAAAAGTAAATGGAAAAAAAAAGAAAAAAAAAATTGGAATTTTGTTTAATGTTCTGCCGTAAATTATGACAATAGTTTTAAATAAATAAAATGTTTTCATTTGTATCCTTTATTAGTATAGCAGGCACGGGGCATGGTGAACGTTCCTTTCTTGCCTAGCCATTATCGACATTTAAACTTAGTTTAAGAGCATTGCAAATGCAAAATATTGCAAAATCAGATTCAGATGCTATATTTCGAGACATGATCAGTGATAACAATCCTATCGTAAACCAATCACCCACCTGTTAAAATTGTAGATGTATTCCTCTATAGTAAGCAGAAATTATTGCAGAAAAGAGTAGTATACGTATTTCATCGCTGAGGTCTCTAAAGACAAGTCACTCGATCTCTAAAAGACAAGTCACACTTTTAAGACCACTTCTCTCTTACCGCAAAATAATGATCGCCTTTGAAACTAGTTGCAAGTTTCCGTGTCATAAATAAATGAAAGTTATTTATATTGTATGGTAAGTATCTCAGATCATGCATTAATTTTTATACTCTATACACTTTAAAAAACTAACAAAGCTAAAGAAAAAACTGGAAAGAATGTATACCTAGTTTGGACTGAATGTTTCAATTTTCCCTTCGATTTCATTCAGAGAATTTTTAAAAGTGAGTGAACGACCCGCAAATTCTACTATAAAATAATTAAGTTTTCATATCTTTTAGGTAAAAACAAGAACAATTTAAGGCGGCCATAATTATAAGAAAGCAAGAAAACGGCATTACTTTTTTTACTTTTTAGTAATTGTAAGCACACCTTTCGAACCGTTTTGGTGATTTTCGAACGCAACATGACGATAAATAAATAATAAATATATATATGATAATAAAAATATAATATATAGTGGTATAATAATAAATATGACCGGAAATTAATTATTATTATTATTATACTAAGTGGGCAATATTATAAAGTCGATTTTGACAACATATACAGGCAAATACAAATACATACAAATATGTACATTATTCACCAAATCTGACGGATATGATGTATATATGAGTATAAAAGTTAATTTAAAAGGGACAGATATAAATGAATTATTTTTTTAGTAATAACTATGAACAATAGTTTCACCGGGAAGTCCCAAAATCAACTTTTCGAAGACTTACACTTTTCTTAAATCCATTATTGCGATAACTCGTGAATTGTAAGCAAACGGTGGCAACTCGTTTATCTATTGCATTGCCATAGCGTTTCAAACTGACTGTGAACAAAATAAGCGAGAACAATTGATATTAAAAACGGGGCGAAAGTTGAACGGTGACGACTAAAATTTATTTAATGGTTATAAAGAAATCTTTTTGGAAATTTTCTTGTGAAAAAATGAAAATATATTTTTTAATTTGGCAAATTTGCATATTTCCCAAAGTAAAACGACTGCAAATGATAAATGCAAACGCATAGTTGTGTTTTGGGTGACTAAAAGATAAAACTATTTTTCTAATGTGATGTAAATTGAGTAGAGGACAGAAAAAAATTCTTTTTTTTTTTTTTTGTAATAAAAAAGGTAGTGGTGGTGAATTTGCAAGTTGTATGAAGAAAAAATTTTTTCTGCTCAAATTCAAGAAGAGCAGTGGAAATAGCAAAGAAGGAGAACAACGTTCAATTATAATTCCTGCTTCTTTTACGGCCTTTAATTGTGTGTGTATGCGTGTGCCTGTGCGAGTGTATGCGTTTAAGCGTGTATCTGTTATGTGTATGCCTGACTGACTGACTGACTGAGCCATAAAGAAAGGAAAATGTGCAAAAAAATTCGAATAAATAATATTTTAAAGTAAAAAGAGAAAGAAAAATATATAAAAATAATGTAAAAGAAGAGCTGTGAATCAAAGAAACAAAGAAAACAATTCGGAAAATTTGCTAATGCACAGTCGATAGACCCAGAAAAAAAAATAAAGTGAAAAAACTAATGAATATTAATAAATTAATATTACTTTATATATAACGTGAATCAAAGAATTTTGTAAAGATTTACTTCCTGATGATATAAATATAATTGATTAAAACATGAAATAGAAATCTCCGTACGAAGAAAAAAAAAAACGACAACTTGTAAAGATTATGGTATAATTGTTTTATATTTTTAGTTAAATTACTGTGCAAAGTATATTATAAGAGAAAGAAAAATACGCTTAATAAAAAAAATCACGTTATATTGTAAAACAAAAGGATATGTACGTCGAGCGTACATACGCCTGCTGTCATCGATCATCCAACGGGAGTAATTTTCCGTATTGTAAGAGTGGAGAGATCTAAGTTCAAAAGCATTTTCAACTTCGCGAAAATTTCACAACGTTTTCTACGCATACAACGTTTGTTATTTCTTCCCTCAATTTCGGGATTATTTGCAACAATTGTTTATCAAATCAAAACAAATATATATATATATTTTTTCTTAATTAATTAAATTAAATAAAAGACAACGACAAAATGGAATACTATTTGGGTTTGTAATACCATTTTATTTTCTCATCGTTTATTCTCATGTTTAAATTTGTACTTTAAAACCATTTTCTTTAAAGGCATTTTCGTCGTTTGGCAATAATGATTGAAATCCTAGAAAAAAAAGAAATTGTATAATATCGTAAAAAAAAATCATATTTTCTTTTTGTTACTCGTCATAAACTTTTTTTCAATTTTTTTATCTTATGCAAACCTCATATTGCAGATTAATTTCATTCCTTTTATAAGTATTTTTTATAATATTTATACATTTTCATTTAATTCTTCTATTCTTTTCCTTTGTCTTCTACGGCGTGCTTTTTCTGCATATCTCTTAGTTTTTCTTACATTGGTTTTTATTACGGTTTATTTTATTTTTGCATTTTCTCACTTACGCTCATGTGCCTTTCTCTTTTTGTTCCTACCTATTGTCGTTTTATGTTCATTCCGTTACTCTTTTCTCATTCATTCATGAAATAAAATATCGCATATTTTTGGTTTTACTGTCCGTTTTTTGTTTTTGTAAATGTTTTTGTGTAAGCGCTGTACGTATATACATATATTTATGTATTTTTTTGTTATTGTTGTATAGATTATCATTGCACTCTTTTTTTTTTTCCACGATTTTACCTATTTGCCATATTGACTGATTGACTATTTATGTACATGGATGCACATTCGTGTATACAAAATATTTTCGTGTTTGAAATACCATTTGCTTGCTGGTGTTATACTTTACTTATTTTCTTTTTGTTTTTTCTTTAAAAATTGGCTTCTTTTAGAATATGTTTTGATGTTATGCTTTTGTTTTAATGGGGGTTTTCGTGGTCATTAAATCCCGTTTTTAAAAATTGGTTTAAAGTTTGTGCATATGTAGAAATAATTACTTATTAGTTCTTTAACGAAAAACATGTGACTACATCAGAAAAACGGTTAAAAAAAATGTTTCATTTAAGCTAATGTCCTTCGTTGGATTGAATATCAATTCCTCACCGAAATGCCAATCATTCTTTGGAGGATCTCATTAAAGAACTCATTTTTGATTTCTAAAGTAATCGAAGAAGTGTTTAGAAAATAATCGATCGATCGAAACCATCCATAGTTAGAAACAGTACCGTAAGGTGTATGCAACGGAGAAGATAGCTTCTTTCCGTTTAATACTACTAATGCTTGCTAGGCGCTTAATGCCACAAGTAGGCCAACGTCAACGTACTGAATTATCACACCATGATAGTTTATATATTGGGCCCGTTTTCCGACTTATTGCATCGCTTGTGAAAAGTGTCTTCTAGCGATGATTTCGTTTGGCTGGAGAAATTCATAGGCCGGGCGAACAGTTATAAGGCCAGAAATCTTATTCAGCCTTTGTTATTTTTTTGGGAATAAAGAAAAAACAATTTTTTGTTTTGTTTTTTCCGTTATATGTTTTGTGAATCGAATATAATTTCTTCCTTGTTGTTAGCTATGGCAAAGCGCGCTAAGCTTTTTCTCGACTGTGTATGCATATATTTACAACTTTCAAAAGCAATAGGACTTGAGCTTAATCTTTTACGGTACTAATACTTTCAGCTATTGCTCATTGTATTGAAAGTTGCATTTGATTTCCTTGTGATCGCGTACTACATAATTTTGGAAAACAACGAAGTTGAAAGCACCATGCCTACTTCACCTGCTACAATGGACAGATCAGCAGCTCTCGTAAAAAACAAGGAAACAAAACTGGAACCGATTTATGGAATTGAGTAAACTCGATCGGATTTATTGTTGTTGGTTATCGAGTCGAATTATCTGATAGTGAGTTTAGGGTATTCGATTGATTTTTACTATCGACTAGAAAATTGAAAAATCGCGGAAAGTACAATTAATAGAATACTTAACTTCATTAATGTCAAAATTCCAATATGTTAGGAAAGAGCAAACAGATATTTTCGAAGGTTTTATCTTCTGATAACGTAAAGTGAAAAGATATTATCAAAAGGAAATTAACAAAAAAATGTGTGCGGAAGATTGAGAAGAGGACTAAAAGGTTATGCTAACCTAACTTTCAAGTAGTGTCAAACTGTGTTCAGTATTGACGCTTCAGTTATATGGAAGGAGAAAAGACCATCAGCTCCTCCAAAACACATTAAGGAAAAATTAGTCAAAACACTTAAATATAGAATGATGTACTCATTTTAATTTATTAAACCTTGCTTGTTTCTCCATTTCTAATTATTTCCCCACACAATGTTGTGTAAAGAAACACAAGCATTTGCAAATACTGCGATTTTTATAAGGTAGGAGTAACGGCTTCTTATTTCATTTCATTAAAGTTTCCATTTTCCGTTTGAAATGCCTGCTGTCCGTTCTACTACTGAGCGACGCTTGAGATGTGCTTCGTTAAATGCCAATTTACTTGATCCGTTGAACGCGTTCCTACAAGCTGCAAAGAATAATCTGAATCACCTGCGTAATTACATTATAAAAGTTAGAACGTGAAGGGAAACGGCATAACTCGTGGTTCTTCGATACGCGATATTAAATTATTTATTTCTTTGTATTTTTTGCACAATTAAGTTAAACTTTTAAATGTGCTTACTGGCTTTAGTCTATATATATTTAGATAAATTAAAGTAACTTGTTTCGATTATTGTTTTTCTTCTTTTCATTGTTTATGTTCTTCCTCTTCCTCTTCATTTCATTTATTTGCTATTCACAAACTAATGACATCACAAAATATTCCGTGACTTTTGCTTCGATTGACATACTTTTTTCGATTCGATCGTAGTCAATTTTTGTATAAACTCATAAAACGTTTTTAACGAGAATGACCGTCCGATCGCGTACATTTCCGATACCGAGAACTATAAAGTGGCCCCCTATTTTGTAGCATCTTTTTTACTGTAATGTCGCCATATTGCGATTCCCGATCGATTGGCCAAAAATTTCAACTGACGCATGGGTAGAGAAAATGATAATGTGTGTTAGATTATGAGAAATAAATTGGAAATGAACTGGAATCCAAACTTTATCATCAACTGCAGCTGTCTATGAAACTTTTTTTAACTGAATATGAAAGTAACCAAAGTCTTTTGGAAATACCTTTACGAAATCGAATTTTATCGACGAAAACATCGGCTTTTTTCCCAGATTTTTTTAGTTTCTCCTATATAACGGTCATACGAATAGATCACTCCCATTTTTTAATTGCACATTTTTATTAGTTCAGGGAATGTTTATGGCAGATCTTAGCTTCTTATCTTCAATTTTGCGATTGCAGCAGTTTTGCATAAGTGATGGGTCAAGCTGGTTTATAGCGGTAGTAGTAGGTGCAGTATTTCACAAAAGTTTATTACAGGTCATTAAAGGCGTTTTCATATAATCAAAAAGTACTAGAACTTTACAGGGTTTATAATGGATTTGTTTGTTTTAAGCTCAAAAATTCAAAAAGGTCTTAATAAACACATTTGGGAAATAGATGTTATTCAAGAATGTTGTGATTTTATTAAAAAAATCTAATTTTCGAGTCACATAAGACTTTAATTTTCTTAAAGCTTTTGGTGCATACTACTATTCCTGAATGTTCAAGAGAGCATCCAGACTTTAGTTAAATAATGATATGGAAAAAAAATCATTTGGGTTAATGTTATGCTTTCATTTTCGATTAATTTTGAATATTATAACTCTCATCGAAAAGTATATAATATTTTCACATTGGAGAAGGAGAATAAGTATATACGGTGGTTATCCTTCATAGGTCTGCAGTATGTACCTGGTCACAAGAACTATGATAGTACGAAGCTTACAGCAGCATGAGTGAAGTGCATTAGCTAATGAAATATCTTGCAAATTTTTTTATATTCCAGTAAAGCTTTTAGAGCTAAAGAAAAATAGGAGGAGGGGTCTTAGCGACTTTAAAAACTTTCCATTTATTGGGCGAGCGTTTCACTTAATCGATAATAGAAAATAGAATTTAATTTATACCGTTTATGTGCTTTTGAATGTAAGTCTGCACGCATTTCATAAATTTCGAAAAATTGACGCAAACGAACTTATTATGTATTCAAGACAATATATACACCAACTAAAAAATATTTTTCAGCAATAAATTTTATAAAGTATTTAATGATAATTTACAAATTGTACAAACGGGATAACGAAAGAAGTATATTTATATTCTCTGAGTTGTGCGTATATGACAAAAATTGTACTTGACACATGAGCCATTGTGGTTATCACTTGAAAAGTATCAGTTGGTTACCATGAATGTTTGATAATATTGAAGACAAGTTCCTCAGCTATAAGAGGAAACGAAACAGTCTTTTTTATTAAATTCATTTGGAATTTATTCTGATAAACGTTTGAAATAGAAATCATGAAAAGAAAGAAAGAAGAAAGTTAATGTTGAGTAAACACTATATAGTATTATTTCCCTCTTTGCTTATCGCTTATTATTTATTTTCTTTTTTTTTTTGTGTGTATTATCTAATATTACACTGCGCTTACTAATTATTAACTGAAATATAAATACATTTTTGTTAATGCGATACTTAGTAGTCTAGTCCTTAAGAATTTAAAAGCATTTCCGGTTCGCCCAGAGATACGAATTAGAAATGACATAAAAGAAAAGTTATATTCGATTGTATGTACTTTTTTATACCGACCAGAGAAGGATGAGGGTATACCCATTTGAATTGTTTTTTTTGATAATATATATACTCTTGATCAGTGTGAAATTCGAATTTCATTAAGCCATGTCTGTCCGTTTCTGTGTCTGAGTGGTGTTTGTTAGTGGTCGTAAAAATGAAGATATCGGGCTCAAATTTGGCATAAGCTTTGCTATTTCTTGCACGTGATCTGGTATTGAAAATGGACTAAAGCGGTTGAAGGACACGCCTACAGCTCCACAGGGACCTGAGAACACCTCTGTTTTTCAAAAGGAATGAAAGATTGGTTTCTCGCTAATTACTCATAAACTATAGCAAATAAATGTACAAAAATTTGAACATATATTCTGTGGGCAATGTTGTACACAAAAATAGAAAAAAATTGACAACGTCTATCCAATACTATAGTGTATCATTATTTAATTGTTTGTTCAATACCTTTACAACGCCTATAAACAAGCTTTAAAAACCCCATAAAGGAAATGGAAATTCTTGGCCACTTTCAAATTTGGAATGCCCCCTAACATGTGCGCCTTTTCGGCTGTCCATCTGTCTGTTTGCGCAACTTTGTATTAGTTGCGGTAAACATCCTCCCGTTAGTGAAAATGAAGATATCATCTAAAAATTTGCAAAAGAATTTTGAATTGATCTAAATTTTTCAAAGGACACGCCTATAACGCCCACATGCCTATACGACAAAAACTTTTGTTTTGAACATAGAGGAAATCAACTGCGCCTATTCCATTTTATAGAGCAGCGAAATTTAGCTCTTCTTCTACTTCTTTTTTTTTTTTTTTTTTTTTTTGAGGACAACGGTGATGGGTATAAAATATTCAATCCCGACCGGATTTAATGTTCTTACTTTCTTTTAATAATACCAGTTATAATATATATCAAATAAAAGAACTTGCAAAAGACGTAATGATGGGTATTCATGATTAGACCTTCGCCGAATGCAACGTTTTTACTTGGTTTTTTTTTTTTTAAATCAATATCTGATCCGAAATAAATTATGCTAGTGAAGTCGTGTAGGTCCTATCGTGTGAGAGCAAGATCAATTTTAACTCAGTTTGAATCTTGCACACTTTTCCTCTCAGGGGGTCGTTTCTCTAAATAAACGAAAAACGTTGGGATAGGCCGCCTCCACCCAGTGAGAACACAATGTGCACGTGCATTGTGTGTGATTGGCTCCACACTGCAGTCTCATCTGCCGACTCTATCCCACATCGAGTCTAAGGTTATATGGGAAATGATGCAAAGCCTGACTGGAGGATTTTATCATTTCTTCTTCCATCACTTTTTCTCCTTCTAAACCTGGTACCACGTGTTGTGTCGGGAGCCCACGAAGCAATCTTCCAGCTTCGGTCTGGCAGCGGGAACGCCCCATTGCAGGAGTTTTGTGGTGGCTGTGGTTGCGAGAAGATTAAGTATTTGAGTTGTTAGATAGGTCTCGCCCTAGTCCGAGGGAAGGACATGCCATATACATGTTCTTAGTCTGAAACCGCAGGGTAGCTTTGCTCACTACGGGGCGCGAGTGACGCTCCCTCAGTTCGTGTGCCAACGGGCGTTGTAGGCTTAAGCTTTCACGGCGTGTACCTACGTAAAACCCCTTAGCACAGAGCCACTTAATGAATCGTGGTCACCTTTTAGATTATACTAATAGCATTCCTTAGTTATTCATTAAACTCCTCGTTTAACGTAACATATATATAGGGGCAGGAAGTAGTAAGTAGTAAGAATGACTTTCTGAGTACAATGTATTCACTTGGAACACTCTATGTGATCGTAATCGATATTTGAAACCAATTAATATGTAAGAACGAAGCTGCCCTTTAATATACATATATATAAATCATGTTTGAGTATATATATATAACAGATGGGTTATCTTTAAGAAGAAGAAATATTAATAAGAATGTACATTTGTGCAATAACATTCTGTTTTGTATTTGTAGTGTCTTCTTCGTTCGATTATCTGAAACTTTTATTGTACTTTACTGCAAATTTTTTTGTGCGTGCGTGTGTGTGTGTGTGTGTGTGTGTGTGTGTGTGTGTGTATGTGTGTGTGTAAGTATAACGTTGTGTAAACAAATTTTCTTACATTTACCGAAATGTCTCCTATTCAAATAAAACGCTTGGACTGTGCTCTTCCTCCCTTCTTGCCTGCCACCATCTTCTGCTAGTCGACTTGCTAATACGATGTGTTCGTAAATCCACAAAAATGTGCTTTAATGGATAGCATTGTATTGCTGAATGCATTTGTGTTTAAACAAAAAGAATTGAGAAATTTTAATCCTACGCACTTAAATGTAATTGCATTTGCATTGTAGTGTTGCCAAAGTGCAGCAGTAATATCACTGTAAATTTCTCGGAAAATCCTACTTTATTTTTTCTTCTCCTTAGGTTATTGAATCAATTTTTTGCATCCTTTAAATTGTATGGAAAGAAAAAATTCATTTCCCGAAAGAAATTTTATGTTTGAAATTTCGCACTTCTACCCCAAGCGCTCAAATATGGTTGCATGTGTGAATTTTGTCTGATAGCTCAATACTTTTTTACACTTCATTTCTAACTTTCTCAATAAACTAACAGATGTCTTCAGAAAGACATTTTTCGCAAACAACAATACATTAAATATTGCTGCGTAGTTGCGACGATCGCTGAGTAGATATATAAGTCTGGGAAAGGTGTTAGTGTTTCTGTCAAAGAAATTAAAAGAGTTTAAGATAAAGATTTTTTTAGTTCGTTATAATTTCTTGATGGTTTCGTAAGATTCTGCTTTTGGTGAATGCGGCGAAAACAACATTCTCTAGCGAACAAATCTGCGCAAGGAAAAAATGAGGTAGAATATATTTTTTTTTATTATGTGATCAATTATATGCATGTGAATTCGTGTAATAGGGATGGTGGGAAAGAAGTGAAAAAAGAGAAAGAGATACGGTGAAGGAGGGATAGGCCATAGTGCGTGTGTGCGTCAAGTGTTCTGCCTGCGCCGACTAAGGACTCAGTATACAATTACGAGTAAAGTATTAGGTGTTTGCAAAAATTTTAACGACTTTTTCACTTGAAAAGGGCATTTTTTGCGGAAGATTGTTACAATATATAATCAAATCAAAATAGTCTCCATAATTTTACAATATTTTTGGCAACATGGCGAGATAATGTTGAACTCTATATTGGTTTGTTAACCAATCCACCCAGTGACCCATTTTCGCACTTTTTCAACTTTGCGGAACCACGTGCCATTCAAGCCATGCTGCAACAATCTAAACAAGTGGTAATCGGGAGGCGCCATAACTGGCGAATACGCTGGGTATGGCAAAACTTTTCATTCGAGTTGCAACAATTCATCCTGAACAACTCTTACAACAATTCGCCAAAAAAATTGCACTTTCAGTCAAGTCGGGTCGCCGCCTTTAAGCTGTTCAACCCAAAATTACCGACAATTGGGATAAGACGGAACAACATCACCTTAACCCTCTGAACGTGTTTGGGTGGGCTTCAGGAGCAGAATTCTTCAAATAAGATGAGGAAGGTCAAAACCATCGAATTCAACCGTTATGTACACTAGTACTCCCCATTGCTTGTATCATATTTATCTTTAGAAGTCGCTAATTAAAATTATTGCAAACAACTAATAAACTCCACGGCATTGTGATTTGAACCATCAAACGCAGACTTGGTAGCCTGGTAGTCGATTGTTACCTACGCAGTTATCCATGCGGGCACTTAGACGTGAAAGACATTTTTTGTGGTCCTGAAAGTAGAAATTGGGAATTTCACGCTATTAGATTGAACAAAAAAAGGGACCTTTCGCTCTCCATTTTGCAAAGAATTTTAGAGGAAACTTAATTTACTTAAAATTTCTTTAGATGGCATTCAAAGCCGCTTATAACAATTATAACCTAAAAATTTAAACAATCTATCTTCGCGTAGGTGGCCCTTAGCGTAATTAGTCGTCTTTCGATCTAATAATCAACGATTATTAGCAAGATTAATGGGAAAGTTCTTTGCAGAGGACCTATTTTTCGACATATTCGATTCTATATTGTTTCGCTGTTGTAAGTAATCTTACTTCCTTATCCTCATCTCGTGGGG
>NW_023998415.1:42044093-42071048 GCF_014805625.2 Glossina fuscipes | reverse complement strand
TGCCGGTTACTAATGGAAAAACAAGGGCACGTAATTGAAGGCAAAACACTAACGCCTTGACCTGGAACTAATAAAAATCTATTTCTGTGGTTGTTTTATTTAGTTTTATTTTTGTTTTGTTTTTCAATTTGCCATGTGGTAATAGATATAATACGTAAGCAGAATACATGTGTGCGTACATAGTGTTTTTACAAAAACAAACCTGAGAAAACATCAACGTAAACGATAGAAAATTGCTTAAAAACCGTACGAATATAAACAGCTGTTCCAAAGATAAGAAATTCGATGTCTTGAAATGTAAAATTTTTAAATGTGATGGGAATCGGCTAGATTGAGCTCGAGAGACACGATATATTTTTGATCAGCGTAAGATTTTAGATCAATACTTCGCAGAATCATCTACGAGATGGGCTTGTCAAAATAATCACAGCCCGCTCAACAAAATATTTTACAATTTTTACATACAAATTTAAGGAATTGATGAATAATTCACTTAAAATAACGTTATAAAGTTAACGCGCTGAGTTCTATTGAGCTTTTTAAGTGAGTGTTGGCATTATCGGAAAATCGATTCTGTTTGAATTTTGAGTCGCTGCAAATGCTGCAAAAAACAGACGAATTTCTAAGTCCAACATATACGGGTTATGGATGATTGATTGAGAGTGGAGTTAGGGAGAATTTATAAATGAATGAAAATAGGTTTTGTTTGCTTCCAAACTTAGTGTAGCGGAAAAAGTACGAAAATTATATTGATTTTGGGAAAACCTTTCATCATACCCATCGCTTTTACACCAAAAAAGAAGGTATCGAAAGAAGTGAAATTGTCATATTCGTTAATATTGGTTGGGCGTGGCCGACCTTTTTCTCCATATTGAATAGTTACAACATAACTCGCTAGAGTGTGTGTGCAACGATTTTATCGTCTTATATTATTTGTAGTTTGTGTGTCGGCCGACTCTTAGTCACAGAAGCTTGGAAAGATGTGTAGAATTGTTTCTTCTTCAAAATTTACGTTATTTTCGTTGTTGCCTTCTGACAAATGCTTATTTAATTTTTCCATTTTTTTTTTTTTTTTTCTTTGGCATTTAACTTAAGTATCGATTTTGCACTGTCGAAGTAAAATGTTGCATAAAAGTAGACTAAAAATTCGTACACATTTTCTAATATTTGCATAAAGTCTTATATGTGCTTGTTTCCATATAATTTTTTTTTTTTTTTTGAAAATTTGATAAGATTGCCAGAAGAAAAAATGATAATACCTACTCACCTCAACTTAGTCTTTCCCGTCTTTTAATTTTAAGTATTAAGTTTTTTTTTTAAATTAAAATTTTTGATTTTCTTGTTTTGTCTTATACTCTTTTATCTTTGACGCGATCTGGAATGATGCAGGAGGTTATGTTTATATGAATGGCGATGCAGTGAAAATACAACCACCTGTTGCCACCACCGTCTATACGAATGTTCCTGTTGATACGGCAATGCTAGCGACCAATCTGTATGGTCCGACAACACAATTAGCAGCTCCGGCAGCGACCCATATCCCCTTGATAGCGACCGCAGGACCTCAACCGCCACATCCACAGGCATTGCAAGTGGCCACAGCACCCGCTCAACATCAACAACTGATAACACACACTCACAGTCATACGGCCGCCGCACCACACACGCAACAACCTACTTTGCAAAGTATACAGTCAGCAGCAGTGGCTGCAGCCGCTTCCCAAAACACTCATCAGGTACAAGGTCATCCTCAGCAGGCTCATTTGCAGTTTGCTCATCAAACACAAATTGCCACCGGTGCCGGTGCTGGCGGTGCAACTGTTACAACCACAACGATTGATAACACCGAATACGCAGTCATGAATGGCGCCATAACTCAAGACGGCACTGTCGTCTGTTATAGTCAAGAGGAATTGCCAGTGGGTATGGGCGGTATGAGCGGAACGGTAGCGAATTTGGTTGCTGTTGAGCAAATGTCTGGTACAGCTGGTACAACAGCCCACAATCCCCATGCTCAACACCACGTGATTATGACTAATGGACCGCCGCCAAGTGCGGCCCAACAACAGTCACAGCAACAGCATGCTAGTGGCGGTAACAACAACAACACCACCAATAATAATAATCATAACAGTAGTAACAGTAGCAGTAACAATAATAGTTCAACTAACGCTGTTAATCATATGGGCGATAATAATAATGGTCTAACGCTGGATCAACTCAAGCAAATGCTGGCCACACAACTAGAATATTACTTTTCTAGGTTAGGTTTAACTTTTTTTTTTTTCTCCCTTTCTGTCTTTTTTTCATTTTTAATTTAAATATGCTACTTTTTCGTCCGTAGAGAGAATTTAGCAAATGATACTTATCTTCTATCTCAAATGGACAGTGATCAGTATGTGCCCATATGGACAGTGGCCAATTTTAACCTTGTTAAGAAACTAACAAAGGATATAAAACTTATAACTGAAGTTCTTAGGGAATCGCCCAATGTGCAAGTCGATGAGGAAGGTCTGCGTGTGAGGCCCAATCATAAACGTTGCATAATAATATTACGTGAAATTCCTGATAAAACTCCAGTTGAAGAAGTGAAGGTTCGATGTGAATTATTGCTTTATAGATTCTCAATATATAGAATTAACTCTTCATTTGCTTTTGCAGAATATTTTCAACAATGAAAACTGCCCACGTGCTATATCATGTGAATTTGCTGGGAATAATTCATGGTACGTTACATTCGAATCCGATGAGGATGCACAAAAGGCCTTTAAATATTTGAGGGAAGATGTTAAAGAGTTCCAGGTTAGTTTTTACGCCTTCAGGCGCTTTATGTCGCAAAAAAATGAAAGATTTTCCTTAATTTGTTTAAAGGGTAAACCTATAATGGCTCGTATGAAAGCTAAGCCATTTATAAACAGAATACCTATTGCTCCTGTAACGGCTTTGAAGAATGGTTATCGTTTGGCTTCACCGTCTGCTGCCGTCTATGATCCCAACGCAGCTGCAGCAGCTGCAGTGGCCTATAGCACACCACCTCAACGTTTTGTTTACACAACAAATGGTGCTGCAATGGCACAAGCTCCCGTCCCTTATAACAATCAAGTTCATCTGATAGTAAGTAATTTTATTATGAATATTGATAATAGGTAGAATGTATTTTATATTAATTTACTACTTTCAGCCATTCCAACAGCAGCAGTTCTATCCGGGCATTGTAGCAACTGCTCCTTGGCCGACAGCAACAGCGGCTGCAGTTGCTGCCGCAGCTACCACAGCTCATGGACAAAATTTTTATGAAATCGGAAATGTGTTTGCCGCCAATGGCCTAGCTCCACAAGCAGTACCTGCCTATGCTGCAACAGCACCGCCCCCCACTGCTAGTTCACTGTCGGGTAGCACAAAACCGCAAAGCAGTGGTGGCGGCAATCGGTACGGAAACAGCCACCGTAATAATGCTGGGAATTCGGGAGGTGGTAGCGGTGGTCATCGTAAACAACCCCGCAATAACAATATTCAACAACTGCAACAAACTCAGCCTCTGTACACTTACACTGGTAGCAATATAATTGTTTCCAGTGTAAGTGTAGGCGGAACAGCCGGCCTTGTTAGTGTGGTACCTGCCGCGATCGTCGATTCTCATCAACAACAGGCTGCGCAGCAGCATCAAATGCAACAACCACCAAATCAACAAACGACTTCAAGTCAACAACAGCAAACCTCACAGCAAACCAGTAACTCGAGCAGACACTATTCGAGTATGAAGCCAAATACTGGTAAGTACCGAATTTAAGCAGACTTTTTTGATTATGCATTTTTTTCGTGAAATTTTTGCAGGCGGTATACCCAAATCGTCTTTGGATAAACCATACGGCGGGGGTAGCAATACAAGTAGCAGTATGAATACTCATCATCATTATGGAACACAAACTCAAACCTCGATCACATCCCACCACCATGCACAAAGTCAACAGCAACAACAACAACAGCAACAACAAATGTCGGCTGGTGGTAGTGGTGGTAGTGCGGGCAACGCAGCACACATACAACAAACTCACTATCAAATGCCTTCCTCGAACACAACTGGAACAATGCAACATGCTTCCTATGGTCATAGTACCCCAACGGTATCGGCCCAACAACACCACCATCACCAGCAACAACAGCAGCAATCACAGCAACAGCAAATTCATCATCAACAGGCAGTGCCTCAACAAAATGATTTGCAAGATGATTTAGTGGGTGGCGGGGTCGGTAGTGCTAACGATATCATGCCATCATCACAGACGCAGCATGTATCGCACAGTGGTCACCATCAGCACCCACGCAACAACATAAGCGCAACGACGTCATCTTTGGTTACTTCTGTTGGCGTAGGCAGTAATGGTGGTGGTGGTGGTGTTGGCAGTGGGATAGGCAAAGAACCACCCCATTGGACCCAGTCGCGTCCTCGTCGTCGTAGACGCGAC
This sequence comes from Glossina fuscipes, assembly GCF_014805625.2. Classification (NCBI taxonomy): domain Eukaryota; kingdom Metazoa; phylum Arthropoda; class Insecta; order Diptera; family Glossinidae; genus Glossina; species Glossina fuscipes. The sequence continues at coordinate 42,066,582 of NW_023998415.1, read as the reverse complement.
GACGATAACAGTGGTATGACGTACTCCCCCAGTAATCGCGTTGGCGGTGGTGGGGGAGGCGGCGGTGCGGTTAGTATTACGAATTTTTGTACCATCCCTACTAATAGCTGTTTTCTGACCCTGACTCATAACATTCTAGTGGGTATAGGAGATGGGAGTGGTGGTATTGGTCTACTGAGCAGTGGCCATTCCTCCTCAACTTCTACTACCTCCACAGTCAACTATTCCGCCAGACGGAGTCTTACGTTTTCAGAAAGTAATCAATTTCAGTATTCCCATGTTTCTACTAACCTAAATGATAATGATAAATGTACCAACAACAACAACAATAATCAAATAACGCATATATTCACACAAACCCCCCGTTTTAATTCTCAACAGCAATCATATAATGCAACACATCATTCACAACAGCAGTCTGGCGGCACCGGAGGCAGTGCAGGAGGTGGAGGTATGTCAACATCTGGCGGTGGTGGTCACCACCATTCAAGCCGCAGCGGTGGTGATATGAGTAGTCATCATAATTCACATCGTGGAGATAACGAACACCGTGGGAACTACAAAGGCAACAATTACAATCCACATTATAATAGTGGCGGTGGTGGCAGTGGTGGCTCTCATCACCATTCGTCTTCAACAGCTAGCTCGTCCCATCATGGTCATGGTCATCATCATAATAACACTGGCACATCTTCAGGTACATCTAATCAACAACACTATTCGTCTACGTCAACGCACCATCCTATGTCTTCTTCTTCTTCGCATCATTCATATCATCACCATTATCATCACAACAGTGAAGGACGTGTTGGTGGTGATGGTAATCGGAGCATAGAAGGTCGTAACAGCAGTGGTGGCGGTGGTAGCGGTGGTGGTGGTGGTGGTGGTGGTTGTTGTGATGATAGTGGTGATGATGATGGGCACTATTGCCTGAATAACTAGAACCACCGCCGCCGCCACCGCTGCCACCACAATTCGATCTGGAAGCAGCCGCCTTTCCACCACTGCCAGGTAACGTTCCGCAAAAACGGAAATTGTATAATGAACTATGAATAATAAAATATTACTATTACGATTATTTACAGCCACTTCATCATCGGTGACTGCTAATAGTGTTGTATCAACTGGTGGTTCTAATAACAAGCAAACTGCCCAAACCATGCAGCAAGTGAGTTCAAATGATGCTACAACATCTGCCAATAGCATGAATATCAACAGCAATAACCTTAACAGCAATAATAACAATAGTGGCGACCAGCAGCAGCAACAACAACAACATCATCACCATCAGCAACAACAGCAGCAGCAGCAGCAGCAGCAGCAGACACACGGACACCAACTGCAACAATCAAAAAAACGTTAATAGTCAACCTTATCATCATCAACAGGTGCAAACACAACAACAGCAACAACATCATCATCATCACCATCAGCAGCAACATCCACAACAGCACCATCAGCAGCCACATCACCAACAGAGCTCAAATAGTAACAATTCCTTGCAACAACAAACTAATAGTTCCTCAGGCGGTGCAGTCACATGTATTTCGGGAAATAGTAACGCCCCCAGTTGGTCTGAGAATCGATTAGCTGATGTTGTGCGCAGTGGTGGATTTGGAGCAGGAAAAATTAAATCACGTAAAGATTCCAGCCACAATAATAAACAACAACAAACGCAATATATTTATCAACAGCAACCACAACAACAACGGGGTAGTACAGCTGTTAGTCCAATTTCCAACATGCCCACCAACACTATAATAACAAATAATGCACCCGCCATAGAAATCATTAGCCAAGATGATCACAAACGTGATCAAGGTGGCATCAGTAATAATATTAGCAACAAGTCGTTGATAAATAAGCAAAATTCAAGTAGTAACAATTCTGCATCTGTGATAAAGTGTGTAACACATACAATAAATAATAACATAATTAACAACAGCAAAACAAGCAACAATGTTGCAGCATCGTTTCATGCCGGTAGTGACGTTGGCGCTGGCAATGTCAATCATCCCAATGAAAAAATTAACAAGACTGAAGAAATGATGTATACCGTGGATAATACTAATAATACAGTACCTACTGTTTTAACGGGTGGTTGTGGTGGTGTAGGTCATATTTTGAAAAACTACAGTGCCAGTACTGAGACAAGTATGAATGCTAAAGGTAATAATGCAGTTGCTCCAGCAACTGTAAGCTCTACCTGTAGTGTCGCCACAATGACCACAAACCTTGCCGAATGTAGTCTGAATAATCATAAAAAACCACCCGCCATTGCAGCTCTAATTGCCAAAAAAGAAACGCCAAAAGATGCTAGTAAGCAAAAAAATGCCTCCACGTCAACCAGCTCAACTTCCACAGAGAATTTGGCTGCTGTTGTTGTGATGACACCGCCCACAAATGCTATAACTAATACTTTAAATGCCTGTAATTCATCGGCAGCTTCCAGACTGAGCTATGCTCAAGTGGCTCAGCGTAAAGATGAAAACGCAGCTGCTTCCACGCTGGCTACTCTATCATCACCTGTCGCTGTGAACAAATATGAAATGGCCTCTCAACCCGCTCTTAACTGTAACAAAAATGATCAACTTAACACGGCCACTATTGAAAAGATTATTAGCGCAAATGCAACCGCATCTACTGTAGGAAGTGGTACAAATAGTAACGCCTCTGTGTCTGTGTCTGTGTCTACATCGTCAAATTTAGGAGCTGTGAGTAGTAGTGTCAGCAACAGCGTTACATTGCGTACTGACATTTCCAAAGATAAAGGTAAGAGAGAGTGCTGTAAGCTGCAAGGTTTCTCTGCACTAAACAAACAATAATTTTGAGGAAAGAAATGCGATAAGTCACAAAAAAAAAAAAACATCCTTTTTATTATAATTGCAGATGTATCGTGTGAGAATCGTCAGAGCACTGGAAGTAATGCTAGTGTTGGTGGTAGTGTGAATAGTAGTAGTAATAATGTTATAACTGCAAATGCCTGTTCAGTAACAACACGTAATCGTGTTGATGCCAAAGACTTTAAAGTTGGTCATACACGCGAGCGTGTTGACACCAGTGAAAGCAGTAACAGTAGCTCTGCCAATGGTGGGGGCAGTGCGCGAAAAACTAATAGAACTAATAATACTAACTAAGGGAAGAATTCGATAATTTGATATTCTCTCCACCCACTATAAAAACAGGTCCTCATTATATGACATATTTAGATGAGAAAAGTGCAAAAGAAAAAAAAAAAAAAAAAAAAAAAAAAAATAGCCGAATTAAAACAAATATTGTATAAAGTAGATGATGACATAAAGCGAAAGAATGAATGTCGACGCAAAAGAAAAAAAAAAAACAAAAAAAAATCTTAAGTGAAAAGAACTGATATTGCATATTTTCTTTAGTACCCTTTGTATTCATATATATATATACGTACGTATGTATAGATATGACTGTTTTCAAGTTTAAAGTTTTATTTATTTATATATTTCGGTTTTTTTTTTTTTTTTTTTTTTTTTTTTTTTTTTTAAATTTATATATACGAAAAAAGTGGGAACACTACGAACAAATCTAAAAATAAACATTAAGAAACGAAAAGAATTTCTCGAAGCAAACTAGAATTCTTTTTTCCTCGACAATGTTTTTTATTTTTCATCCAAATAAATTTATATGCGAGCGTATAATTTAAATTACTCTTGTTATGTTTGTTAGTGTAAAAAATTTTGAAAAAAAAAAAAGGAGACTACTAACAACACACATCACACATTACAAGAAGTACATAGACACACTATAATAAATGAAATAATCTTATTAGGATAAATGCAAACAACTACTATTACTACTACTTTCATCTACAACTGCTACTGCAACTATTACTATGAACTGTTGCTAAAAACTAAGAAAGAAAAAATAATGAATTAAAAAAAAAAAACAAAACATACTACTATTATAAAACAGATATTTCACCATAAAACCATAAAATATCAAACATAAAATATTTATTACACATACGCGCATATATATCGTGTGCATTAAGAGTGCAAAAGTACGCATTATAAATATATACTATATATATATATATATATATTTATTTATAGTTATATATATATATTTATAAAATTAAACGCTTTAAAAACAGGAGGTTAAAACGAACTACCTTAAAGGTATGTATTGTAAAGTTTTTTGTTTTTTATTTAATAATTTTTCTTGTACTACTCTTTTTGTTTTTCATCTGTTTACAACTTATTTACTGTGATTTATATGACTTTCAACGAATTTTTTATCGTTTGATGCCTATTTTTTCCAGTTGGTCTTGATAAATAACAAATACGTGAAATATGCACGTAACGCGTAATGTTACCCAAATGGATACTCCATATATATATATATTCCTCGTCAAGAATATCCTGACGAATATACCAAAGGAATCAAAAGAAATTGTGAAATCATAAAACGATAGATCATCCAGTTTCGTCAGGAATATATATATATATATATATATTATATATGTAGAATATATATATATTTATATATATATCTGACGAATATATATATATATATATATATATATATATTCCTCACGAATGTATGTATATATATACATGTTCCTGATTCCTATATATATATATTCGTGACGAAACTGGACAATTTATCGTTTTATGATTTTACAGTTCCTTTTGGTTCACCGAAATATCCACGTCATGAAAAGCTTGGATTTTGCGCCAATTCAGTTAAACGGCCTAACAGCTGAATAGCAAAGCGCTCGACGCTAAAGGGTTTTATCTGGATAAATATCGAGTAACAAATTGGTCCGTCTGCGTATGTGTGTGTTCCACAAATACTTGTGTCGAATATTTTACATCGTTTTACTTCTTTTTATTTATTTATTTATTTACTTATTTTTTTTTTTTTTTAATTTTTATATAAAAATATATAATTAATTTGCTTTCTACTTTACTTTCTTGCAGGTTTTTTGTGTGTGCATCAAATAGACTTATTTTGAAAGTTAAATCTATATATAATTATATCTATGTAAGAATTAATATAAAAAAAAAAAAAAAAAAAAAAAAGAGAAATCAGATAAAAAAGAAATATGATTTTGTTTGATTTAATTTCGTAGTCATTATATTATATACACTATATATGTATAATAAATAAATTCATTATTGTGCTGTATATATGAACACATTATTAACGCTGGAAGCAAATATATTAAGTATGTAGACATTAAGACGACAGTGAATACATATATATATATATATATATATATATATACATAAATTTCATGCATATACATATACATATGTATATATGTATGCTTGAAGTTTGTTTGCAAATGTCTGCAAAAACACATTATATTAACACAAAAAACAAAAAAAAAAAAAAAAAAAAAGAATTCTCGGTGTAACACATAAACACATAATTAATTACTTAGACATTAAATGCCGTCACATGCATACACGCATACATGTGGATGAAGCATGTACTACTACTTTTGTGCATATACATAAATTTTTGTAGTTAGGTAATTATTAACTTGTTAATGTAAATATGAAAATGATTAAAGAGAAAAAGAAGATGAAAATACACTAAGTATTTACTTTTGATTATTATCATTATATATACATAATATATATTTTTTATTTTTATTTGTTTTTATTTTTAGATTTCTTTTTCACTTCACTTTTTTTCCTTTACATTATGAACATATGTAATCATATTTATTTATATACATAACCGATAAGGAAACAAATTATTTTTGAAGCTATTTGGTTGTTTCTCTTATTTATTATTATTTTATTTTTATTTTTTGCTTTGGAAATAATAATTTTTTATTCAATTATTATATTATATAACAGTTCTTTTGTTCATTTTATAAGTAAAAAAAAAAAAAATGGGCTTTAATAAATTTGCCAAATTATTTAGTTTTTATAACACAAAAAAATTTACATTTTTAAATATTTATGAGTACATATATATGTGTAAGCACATAAGTTTTTCATGATGCTTTTAGCTAATCTTGTCTACAATTTTATTTTAAATCATTATCAGGCTTCTTTTTTTTCCTTTTTTTTTTGTGGTGAACTATAAATATTGGTGTTATTTAGTAATCGCTATAAGTACTGATACAAGCAAAACAAATAAGAACAATTTGTTTTTTATGGACAAAATTGTTGCATTTCTTTGTTGTTTATAAATGTGAACAAAAAATAAATACAGAAACGAAAAAAAAAAAAAAACAAGAAAAAACAAAAACAAAAAAAAAATCAAAAGAAAATGAATTAACATTACATGTTTTGATCAAATACAAACAAAAAACATGTATTCTCAGTTAGAATGGTTTCACTTACAGTTTAACACTAAAACTCTTACATGTACTCTACTTACTTACTTACTTATTCTCTACATACACAGGCAGCCACTTACTACAACAATTATAACAGTTACACACAATATACAATCAAATCAATCAATCAATCAATCAATCAATCAATTAATCTCAAACGGCGGACCCCAGCTACCGAAAAATTCAGCTCGACTTCAAACTCGGTGTACTCATTGTACAAGTAACGAAAAAACGAAACGAAAGCGAAAAAGTAAGCTCATATTGTTCACCTACACGCATGGCGTTTCATTGCCGCTTATACACTTACGACACTCACAAACATCATCACATTAATCAATAACACACGCACGACAGATATACAAAACACTTGCACAAACGATAGGTACACGCACGATACCGGCATATATATAGAAAAGCAATACCTTCGTTCTCCGAAATGGAAGAACTTTGTAAAAGCGAAAAGAATTGTCGAAATAGCTTCGGTCGGAGACCCCATTTGATTAATAATGGCAGCCCCCTTTTATTATTCCCTGACGCAGGGAAGGACCGACAATAAAAAGTTGGCAAAAACAACCACACATACTTAAACACATTACTCTCGCCCATCCAACACCCCGACCCAACCAACCTTCACACCTTTATCTACATGTATATGTACGTTATTGTTGTTTGTTTGTTTGTTTCCCTAATTGCAAAAAGGAGGTAAAAACGTAAAAACGCACTTAAGTGCAAAGCATTTATAATTCATTTATTTTTTTTCACAATTTCCTTATATCTCTTTTTCTTCTCTCTTTCTCTCAATCCGGCGATATTTTTTTTTTTTATTTTGTTGCGTAAAACATGAAGTTTCATGAAATTTGAACGTTTCAGTTAACGCTGCAAGACACGCTCTCCTTCAAATCATAATTTTTACTAATTAAATATCTTTGGTGTTTTTTTTTTTTTTTTGTAAAGTTCTAATTACATTAAAATAAAAACGCAAAAAAAAAAAAAAAAAAAAAATAAAAAAACCAAAAAAAAATATGTGCCATTAAAAAAAAAAAAAAAAAATCTTTTTTTTTTTTTTTTTTGCAAAACATATAAATAATTATTTTAATTTCTTTATTACTTTTATGTATAGATATTATAGTTGTTTTTGTTTTCTTTTTTTTGTTTTTCTTCTTTACTTTTTTTCTCTTTTTTGTTCCTTTATATTTTTGTTTGTTTTTTTTTTTTTAATTTTCTTATTACAACCAAATATACCAAACACAAAATACCCGTCTTCTATATATAAAACATATATCGATTGTACTGGTCCCTATGTATATATATAGTGCGAAATCATAGACATAGAATTAATAGATACATTTTCATAAACATATATATATATATACATATATATTTATACATATACATATGCATATATATATATATGTGTGTATAGTTCTAGTTGCTTTAAATAAAAAGAAAATCGTTGGAAAATAAGTACGTTAAGCTCTAATATCGTCTTTTGATTTTTTTTTTTTTCAAACTTTTTTTAATCTAAGCGAAAAGAAACTTTAATTTTTAAATTATCTTTAAAATTAAACTTTAAAATAATTTGTTATCATTTAGGAATTTTTTCTTTTTCGCCGTTTATTTTCAATTCAAATAATAGCAATAATGATGTATGTATTTTTGAAAAGATTTAAAAAAAAATATATATATATTTTCTTTTTACTGATATAAATATTGATACAATATATATATATATATATATTGTTAATATAATCATATAATTACTATGAGCATAAGCAATAATAAGTCCATCTCAAGTAAGACATTCAATTTCTTTATCGCTTTTACAAAGACAAAAACAAAATATGTTTGTAAAGGAATGTTATAGCATTAGAGCCCCCCCACCATTATCATTGCAGTGGTAAATGAGACTTTCGGTCAATTTTCGGCATTTTTTTTCAATCATTCTATAAAATATTCATTTGAAAATTTTGTATTATCTGAAACTTTTAAATATTTATTCCTCAAATTTGAAAAATTAATATTCAATAAGGCAGTGTGAGTGACAAGCTTAGGCCAAAGTCAACGATAAAAATGGGGACAATGAAAACGCTCAATCTCTGCATAACGAACTTAATTGACTGATTAAAAAAAAAAAATTCAAAATAAAGCTTTTGAAAATTACTTACACTGTGTATCCTCTTAAATTGATAAAAGAAAAATTCTGATTCTGAAACAGACGCCGTAGCAGGTTATTTTCTTCGTTTTCATTTTTTTATTCCATTTTTCAATTGACGTAATGTTGGAAATCATGCATATAATGTGATGATTGCAAGCTTTGATAAAAGGAGAAATAATCGTAAGCAGGCTTGGTAGGATGGTGGAGGTTGTCCTTCAATTTAACTTCTTCCATAAATCTTACTTTGTTCTTACCGCAATTAAGATGGAATTAATAAAGACATGCCGTCTGTTCAGCATATATCATCTGTACCATCTTTTTACTGTAACTATTTATATCAATATTTATAATTTGATTATATTCATTTTATTATTATTATTATTTATAAGTTCAATCACAACAAAAAAAAAAAAAGGAGATATGTTGGCTTAATAGTTATTTTTGTTTTTTTTTTTAATGCATTATTAAGGTTTGCTTTTTTTTAATTTGGTTGTTTTTTTTTTTTTTATTATTTTTTTTTTTTTTTTTTTTTTTTATAATTTAAAACTAAAAAAAAAAAAAAAAAAAAAGAACAACTTTATGCTTTGAAAAGTAGATGAAAAACTATAAAAAGTCAACAAGAAATGTTATAAGCCTTAAAGACTGTGATCCAATTGTATGAGTTTTTGAAAATATACAAAATAATTTTTCAACTTGCGTTTTTCATATTTATTCAATCAATATATACGAACAAATACAAATAACAGCATGAATCATGAAGAGGAATAACAACACTAAACAACATTAAAACAAAAAGAGTAATTAAATGAAAATAATTTTTAATTATATGCTTATAACATTTCGACGATATTTTTAACAACAAGAATTACAATAGCAAAAAACAACAAAAAAAAAAAAAGGAGATATGTTGGCTTAATAGTTATTTTTGTTTTTTTTTTTAATGCATTATTAAGGTTTGCTTTTTTTTAATTTGGTTGTTTTTTTTTTTATGATTATTTTCTAACGACCATAATTGTAATATTTGCTAAAAGTGCCTATATAATCTCTTTTTAAATAATAATGTTAATAGGAGTATACATACTTACATCTATACACACACACACACACACACACACACATATATATATATATATATATATATATATATATATACACAAATTTTGTTTAAAAAAGAACGCATAGAATTGCTTATGATAGAAACTTGAACGTTTTGCTTTTGGAAAAAAAAATCGACAAGTTTTTCTCTTCAAGTCATTCATATATATTCAAAGAGATAAATGCTTCCGAGTCCACTACATATATCATAACGAATGATAAACTTTAATTTGAATTTATTTTTTCTTAAATTAGAAAAAAAAAATAAAAAAAAAAACAATATTGAAAAACAGTGCGTTTCTTTTGTCCTTATATAATAAATAAGTCAAAAAAAAAAAAAAAGAAGAAAACAAAGGGAAAAAAACATTGGCCTCTTAGCTTATTAAATATGCAACCAACCTATCAATCAATCAATCAATACACTTAAAAATAAAAAATGTAAATATTAATAATATGCTCGTGTGTGTGGTAAAATAAAATAATCGTGAGATAAACATGTATACATAACTAAAACTCAAATTTATTATTGGACACTGATAAATCGAAACCGTTTCAAATTTTTGTGAAATATGTAATTTTTTTATTTTTTTTTTTAATTTTTTTTTTTTTTTTTATTATTTCTAATTCGTTTTCATAAGAGAAAGACAAGGAATTTTTGTTAATGTTAATTAATTTTAAGTTTACATATTATATATAGTATCTGTGCATAGTAATAATAATAATAACAATAATAATAAAACACACAAGAAACCTTAGCTTATTAGTGTCTAACTTTTTACAATTCTTTTTTTTTTTTTATGTTTTTGCTTTTTTTATTTTGTATTTCGCCAATATTAAGAATGTCGTAGGGAAAAATCGAAAAATTGCTGCAAAAAAAAAAAAAAAAAAAAAAAAGAAACGTGGAAGCCTTCCTTTCGTCCACTTGCCACTAGCATTCATTCGACTAGCAATTTATATAGTTTTTTTTTTTTTTTATTTTGAAATATTCTCTAATCTCTAAATAATTATGAACCATCAGCGGATTAGTCGATTAACTGCGTGCTAACTATTGCCGTCAAGGGTATACAATATTTAATAAATCCAGGGGGTCGGGGGGCTTATCGTTCTCGATATCGAGAGAGTAAACTCGATAGCTTTGGTTTACCTTGCTAGCCCGAAGAGAGAGAGAGAGAGAGAGAGAGAAAGCAGGTGCAGTTATCGATAAAGTATGTGTTTTTCTTCTTTTGATCGAGTTTTTCATGAGCCAATTTCAGATGATGTTTTGAATTGAAAGAAACAAACAAATCAATGTTATTAATTCGCCCAGTCGATGTAGATGTCGGCAAAGTTATGATAAAATAAGACATCAAATTAACTGTTGCTTTCAATGTTCTCTCCATCTTCAGAGAGTTTGCTTATATATATATATATATATATACATATATGTATGTATCTCATGACGTTAAAATATCCGTGAAAATGTAATATGCATGAATTCATATAACCCGTTCAATAGGAAAGCACGTGATACTTACATCCCATTCCATTCTATCCTTTCGAATTTGTAAAATTTTGAAAACTTTGTTTTTAAAACGATTCAATGCGCACTCTCACTAAATCGCTCAATTGTAGAATCTCAACCGCTTGTTTTCCTATGCGTTGTAGAGTGTTATCGTTTGCTTAGCTATTTAAAAAGCATTGACTACCAGATCAGTAAATCTAATGCAAGTTTTGAAAATTTGCAATTTTCCAAAAAATGATATCCTATTCATCCCTATATAGTTATGTGCAGACTTTCTCGAGTCTAAGTTCACAAGTAATTAAAAGATTTTTTCATTATGATAATAATAATAATAATAAGAAGAAGAAGAAGGAAAATGAATAATGTAATATTGGGTCAATTGTTATCAATTGCGATTAACATTTCTTTTGTGATCTAAGATCGTATAATTCAAGGATTTTTATGAAAATAATAAAAAGTGAGATCACTGGTTACCCCAAGTGCGATTTTAAATATTCTTAAAAATGAGAAAACTGAAATTGTGCTATTGCGTAGACGAATACGGTTAGGTTTCCAACTTTCTCAACGAACGGTACACTCTAGGTTAGCAGGGTAACAAATTGAATATCACCTTAAACTATATATGATGTAAGTATTGCGTTTCTTTTCGAGACATATTCATTTGATCTTAATTAATTGAATTCACCTACTCGCTGAGAGAATTCATATTTTATTGTTGGGAGTAAGGGGTGTATTTAAAGGAGAAAAAAAAAACGATTTTCGTTTTCCATATACGCTATCTATAGTCGCCAAGTGAGCTATTATTTTACCTTTATTAATTAGTTAAAGTGAACTACGCTGAACTCTTAATACAAAATGTAATCTTTTTGTTATTGATCTAGGAGTGCTTCCTCTGACCGTAATTATTATGAAAATTGATGAAAACATTATTACTTGGGGCAAAAAAAAAAAAAAAAAACCACTTGATCCTAATATAAAATAAGTTCGAATTTCTTTCCTTGATATGATGAAGTCGTCATCCTTTATTACTTTTGAAAAAGATTTTTCCATGTACAGATTTTTTCACTATTAAGGCAAGGATTAGAAATCGCCTCTTAACCAACAGGTTAAGTAATTACTTGAAAAGAGAAAGAGGCAGGCAGCGGGAAGGCTGGCAAGCTATTCATTGCTTAGAAATGGTTATTAATAAACTTGAGCAGCTCTCTCTCTCTCTCTGAAATTATTGGAACATGTGCAATAAAGGGGGAGGGAGGGGCATCGACTAAGTCGAACACATTGCATTCTGTCGTAGATGGCAGTGCCTCTTTACTTTTTTAAAATAACTTGGCAGCATTTACTTAACTTTGCACCTTCAGGCGTTAGACGGTTCAATAAAATCCCTTCAAAATTTTAGACAAGCAGCAATTTTTATCATCTTTTTTTTTTTTTTTTTTTTTTTTTTTTCGTTAAAGAAAATTAAAAAATAAAACAAGCGAATAAATGTATAAATTTGTATTGTTTTTCGTTATATATAACGCACATTGTTAACACTTAAACTAAACTTGTTATCTTTTTAATGTGAATGAAGAAAACCTAAAATAATTCTTTAACAAAAAAAAGTATATATACATATATATATATATATGTATATTCATATAATAATTATGATATATATACGCACTAGCTTATAGAAGAAAAGAAACAAAAAAGAAAAGAGGATAAACAAAAACTTCTTTATATTATTAAAACATTATTATGATTATATTAAGAGCTGTAGATTTTTACTTATAGAACTAAATGATGAATATGGTAAATACAACAAAAAAAAAATAAAAATATTTAAGTATAAAATTTCTAAAAACTAAATAATTTATATAATAAAAACTATTGAAAATTATTATTATGGATAGTAATAATAATTACAATAATAATAATAATAATAATAATAATAAAAATAATAGTAATAATATAACAATATTTTATATGTTCATGCAAGTCTCAAGCGTAAATTAAATGAAAAACAATTATATTAGATTAAGTTGAGTAAATTAGTTAAAGTTATCTATAAGATGAGGAATAATAATAATAATAATAATAATAATAATAATAATAATAATAAGAACAACAATGTAAAGCAAATACTGGTTTATAATATAATCAATAAATATTAAAATAAAAAATTTACATTATAAATCTTATTAAAAATAAATAAATCTATACGTAACACGCCCAACAAATTACTATTGATCATCTAGTCCCCTCCCAAGCCCTTCCAACATTACCATCATCATCCAAATTCAATATGTCTTCTATAGATACTTGACAAGTTAGATGCATACACACAACACCACATTACATTTAAATGTTAATAAAAAAAAAAACAAAAGCAGAAACAATAATATATAAGTAAACAAAAAATATGCATAAATTTAATAAACAGGATATGTAAGCGAAAGCAAATTGAAAAAAACAAAAGAAAAGAAAATGAAAATGAAATAAATTAAAAACTGAAAATCCAATAGAGTAAACGTTAAATATATATATGTATATATTTATATATATATAAATATATATATATATATATATATATATATGTATATATATATAAATTAAATAAATAATATACGATATTATATATATATTCACGCAAATACCTACAGACATATATGTAAACATAAGTGTATATGCATACATAAATATATGTATGCATTTGTATATGTATAGCTCTTAACTAACTACTAACTGCTTTTTTAAATTTAATTACGTTTTTTTTTTTTTTTTTTTTTTTTTCTTTTTTGTCTATGCGTCCTTTGCTTTTTTATTCCTTATTTCAATAAGTTGATAAAAAGAATTTTTTTTTACCCACTATCGTGGGATGTGGATGGCGTGATAGTCCCGGCTTCTATAGTCAGTCCATCACAAAGAGTATATAAAATTACTTAAATGTTTGCCCATGCACTGCAAATGTAATATATATGTATCGGAATCCCTATATATAATTTTACTTTAATAAAACGTGTCAGTGTGTGTATGAGCGTTTTAGCAATATTTGAATGCCTTGTTTCGTTTTGTCCATCCAATTAAAATTTGGCCTTAAATGTAAATGAAACCTGCTGCTCTTAATTCTTTTCTCATCATTCTTGTTTTTTTTTTTTTTGTTCAAAAATATTCGAGAATCAAATTCGAAACTCGGCACAATTAAAAAAAAGTAGAAGAAACGGCGGTAAAGCGGCGAATATAATATGAATTTTAATTTGATTGGAAAAAGTCTGCAAACCTTCTGCATACGTGCATGCATAAATAAATTGATGCTTTATAGTCTGTCAATACAATCAATATATGTAAGTAAGTGTGGGCGGATTTTCCCTCTATTTTGCAATTAAATATCGTCTAGAATCTAAGGATGGGTGTTAAGGGTATCATTAGACTAATATTGGTTATAATTCCTTTGTAATATTGATTACCGTAGAAGAGAATGGCTGCGGATGTATATACGTACACATATATATACATACATACATATACACATACATACATACATGCCTACTTACATATAATATTTACATGCACACGTACATACGAAATTGAGTTGGTGTTCAGACGTCTCTTATTAGAATTCTCGTAATTTGAAAAAAATAGCAAAAAAAAACTGAAATTAGTTTAGGTTAATAGAAATAAATGAATTGAAAAGCAGGCGTAACTCATCATTTCAAAATATTGCTGCTAACAGAAACATGTAAATTATTTGACATAGAAGAAATTTATTTTTCTCATGCTTGTCTGTGGTGGTGGGATGGGTGATGATGGTGGTAGTGGTTATGAAAAATTTATATATATATTTTTTTAATTTCCTTACAATAATTTCAATATAAATTAAAAGTAATTTTTTTTAAAACGTTACGTTATGTTATGTTTTGGATATGAAATTAATCGCTTAATAAATATTTGAAACGACCGACAGACTGCACATACAACATTTTATATTTGTATATAATTGTAATTATTAATTCTTTTCCTTTACTTATTATTTTTATTTTTATTGCAACTATAATTATAATTATGTTATCATTATTATTATTATTACTATTATTATTATTGTGTTTATTGTTATTTTTACTATTATTATTATTATTATTATTATTATTATTATTATTATTATTATTATTATTATTACTATAATTATTACTATTATAGTAAATATATAAAAAATCTATAACAAATTTGTAAAGTCATATTTATTTTTTGATGAATAATTGAATCTAAGAAAATAAACAAACACAAAAATAGCATAAAGAAGTAATAAGAAAAATTTGCAAAAACAAAAACAAAAAAAAAAAAAGATTATCTAAGAATATAAGTAAATTAGTTTTTAATAATTAAAAAATTAAAAAACAATAAAAAACAAAAAAAAACAATAAAAAACATAAAAAAATAAAAAAACGCAAAAAAACTAAAATAACATAATTTTGTTTTCTTTACAGAAAGATGTCCGAGACCAATCCTTGGCCTTTTATAACTCGCACTTATTGCCGCCTTTTTTTGTACAAATGATTATTAGGTTAGGTTTCCTAAAAATCCAATGCAAGAATTTGAACCCTTTTGTCAATCGTTTTTATATATTTTTGATAAATCTAGAACATCCTCCGAAAGGAAATGAACAAATTAAAGTGATAATACTTTGCTATAATTGGGAGGAAATATTTGTAATTTGGCAAAAAAAAAAAAAAAAAAAAACGTGAAAGAAGACAACAAATAGTTTCGGGCATAATGGAGGAATCATTATAATTCGTCCGTTTGGTAGCGTGCTCTTTTCAAACGATTCCAAACTGTCATCTGGTTGATGTTTAGTATTTTACGTGCCGATCTTGCTCCACCAGCTGCAAAATTCCATCGACTTCGAATCGAGCAAACCACGCCTGGGTCTTTCGTTCAGTCAAGGCATTCCCATCGTACGCTTCATAAAATTTTTGGCCATGTTTTTGCATTTTCATATCCATCATCGAAACATGGGGAGTATATTCGTTTTGGCAATGCGTAGAAAGAAGCATCAGAGATCCCACAAAGTATATATACATTCTTGATCAGCATCAAACTCGAAATCGAGTTAAGCTTGTTCGTCTGTCCGTCTGTTCATCTCTGTAATGTGTGTTGTAAACATTTTCCTGGCCGCAAAAACGAAGCTATCGATCTCAAATTTGGCAGAGATAGTGGAAGTTGTTGCAACTTGCAGATTGGTCTTGAAAATGGACCAAATCGGTCGAAGGACATGCACCCAACATACCTTAAACTGCGAATACATCTGTTTTCCAAAAGAAATGAAAAGTTGCTGTTTATTGCTCATTACTGACAAACTATAGCAAATAAATGTACAAAAATTCAAACGCGTGGTCTATGGGCGGTGCTGTAGTATTTGTGTACGAAAATGGAAAGAATTGACCACGTCTACCCAATATTAGAGTGTATCAAAATTTAGTTATTTTTACAATACCTTTATAACGCGCAGAAACAAGCTTCAAAAACACTATAAAGTGTATAAATTCTTGGTCAGTCTCAAATTTGGAATGCACTTCAACTTGTTCGCCTAATCGTCTGTCAATCTGTTTGTTTGCTCAATTTTTTAGTATTTGTGATAATAAGCATTCTCCCGTTAGCAAAAATAAAGACATCACCTATAAACTTGCAAAGGAATTTGAAGCTAAATTTTTCAAAGGACACGCTTACAACGCCCACATGTGCTCCTACGACAAGAGCTTTTACTTTGAAGGAGAAATCAACTGCGTCCACTCCATATAATAATAGAGCATGAACATTGTGTTCTCTTACTTCTTTTGTCTTTTCTTGGAGTAAACGGTGATGGCTATAAAAGATTCGGTCCCGACCAAATTTAATTTTCTTACTTACTCTTTTTCTAAATAGAATGTTATTGGGTTCTTGTTTGCTGATATAATTGTATTTATGAGTTGTCTTAATTGTGATAAACTTTGGAAAGAGAATAAAAAGCTTAAGAAAGAAGGAGATTGCACGAATTTAATCTTATTATTAATCATTTTTGTTATCATTAGTCTTATTATTATAATTTATTTAGAAAAAAAAAAAAGTTCCAGGATCAAAAGTAGTATGAGCAACTCAGCAAGTAAGCCTCTAAAGCCCTCTTTTTTCCAAGGTAACTAAAATTCTCAGTTGATGTAGAAGTTTTCACAAAAAAGTTAAATATTTTATTGATGTCAAGTTCTTCAGCCTATGACCATAGGTTCAGAGGTTTTGGCATTCATGCGGTACACGTTTAATCGTAAGATTTTAATCGATAATCGCAGATCGGAGGAATCGATATCTTAACGTATCAATAATGCGTTGTGATCGTATATGCAAGTCGGGATTTCTGCAAAAGCTTTGATCTTGATTTTTTCGACTTCCGTTGATTGAAATAAAGAAGTGAAACAAGGTTGAGATTAATGTGTGACTAGTGGTAGCACTCGATCGGAGGAATAGATATCTTAACGTATCAATAATGCGTTGCGATCGTATATGCAAGTCGGGATTCTTGCAAAAGTTTTAATCTTGATTTTTTCGACTTCCGTTGATTGAAATAAAGAAGTGAAACAAGGTTGAGATTAACGTGTGACTAGTGGTAGTACTGTCGATTTTTTTTTTTTTTTGGTCAATTTTCTTTTTAATTTGTTTCCTAACATGCACTGAAGCCGAGAATTTGGTCACTAGGCGTGCTCACCCGTTTCCTTAGAGACCAATATGACTTGGAAACCAAAATATTTTAATTTTAACTCCATACGTGGCACATGGCTAATGCGATTCCACTTGAAATTTAGTAGATTACTTATAGGTAAGGTAGAGATCATCACTCTTGGAAACGTTGGTAAAAAGAGGATGCCAACCATTAATTCGCGTTTAGTTTTCTAAAGACGAGATTTAGCGTACATTTTTTTTCGTATATTGAGTGTGAAATAACACAAGAGTTGATATTTAATCTGACATTTTTTGCGAGACGCTTAACTCCCCAAGTTAATTATGATTTCGCATCTCTTGATTCTTTTGGCAATAATAGCTTTTTTTATCATCTTCGCCGAGTATTGAATTGCCAAAGTTGTCTACTTTCTGGATGATTTTCGCTTTTAACTCATATGCTCTATTCTCTAATGTTAGATCTTGATTATGATGTTATTGATGAATCTCGTTCGAAAGGCATAAGTACTAGCTGTAACCACTTGTGGTGATAAGCTGATTTCAAAATAATTCCTTTTCATTGACTGTTGTTGCTAATATGTGTTTAAATCAAAGTTAATTTTACTTAGCATTTTGCTAATGGTGCCTACGTTAACAATGCTTTTCCATGTAGTGTAGCGTATGATGTTAATTCTAGATTGAATGGAATTCTTTAAATGAAGGTAATGTGGCTTCCAACGGTATTTCTTTGAAAACACAAACCCCAAAACGCTGAGGTCTTGTGCATTTTGAATTGGCAAAATATTTATGTGCCTAAGACGAATTTCCGCATCGCACAGATGTTTTCCACGAATGTCCAACTTTTTAGATATCTATATCGAAGAATTAGCTCAGTTTAAAATTTTTTCCCCAATAGTTTTCAGGATATTGATGATTATCAATTTTTTTTTTTTTTTCTTTTTTTTTTTATTATAAGCAGTAGTGAAAATCGTTTTAAATTATTTCGTAAACATTTAACAAGATCATTTTAAAGCATTGATTATATTGTTATCACTCGCATCACATAATACAATAGAAACAACACGAATAAAACTATTTTTATTTGTCAATTGTAAATTTATTTTTCATTTCATTCTTCATTATGTTGTGCACTGTTGAAACATCGAATACGACGGAATAAGTTAGTTTTCATCTATATGCATAGATATGATATGAACGAGAAAAATGGGAACACAGATTAAAACTCAACGTGCAAAGAGATACGTGATTTATGTTACAAAATGAAAACGCAATGAAAAAGCGATAAAGACTTTTATGGTTTTGTAACCGAAACATTTGTAAAGGGATATCGTGAAATGTTTGCATAAAATATGAAGCTTTAGAAAGAATCTTAAGCTTTTCAGTTATGCTTCTTTCTGCTGTTGAAATTCGCAAAATCTAATTCGAAAATATAACTGTTATAATAGTGATTATATGGAAGGCATGTTAGCTTTGGCAAATTTTTTTTGTCGAGACATATTAAAAATAATCAATGTTTCTTCATCTCTTCAAGATGAATTCATTGAGATAAGAAGATTGAAAAGACATACTCACATACAAGACATACAAATTCACATCATTATTGTTATATTGTTGTCATTGGGGGACAATAACCTCTTTTGGTCATAAAAGAGGCTTACTATCTTTTTGGAGTATTATTAATTACTTGGGCAAGACGTATCGCTACTTAGCCCTCCAGTTTTAGGATTTTTATAAAACTCGCCACTTTCCTTGTATCGATGCACAATACTCTGTCCGGCATAGTAAAAAGCACTTGGTGTCTGATTCTGCAGATAGCCTAACATTCACATAAAATATGATGAAATGTTTCAGTCGTCCCTTGACAGAATCTGTATAAATCGGTATCAAACATACTCATGTTTTTCATATGGTACCTAAGGGGCTCGTATGACCCGTATAGAAGTCGGTGAATAAACGCAGGTCGCTTCGTCTTAGTTCCAGTAGTTTGTGTGCGCTGTCGAAAGATTTTATAAATCTTTTCGCCTGCCGTTGTTCTGCACATTCCTTTCGTCGGCGATCCGCTTTAAACTGTGCCCATTGCGATACCAGTCTGTTAATGTGGCTTCTTGGTGCGCCACCTTACGGTTCAGTACTTACCAAGGTCCCCCGTGCTCCACTGTTAGGTAGACAGTCAGCCCTTCCGTTGCCCTCAACACCCAAATGACATACACATCATTGTGTCTACTTCGCTAATTCAATGTTTGAAGGCACTCTCACACCAGTCATTTTTATGGATAGATGGCAAATTAGGTATGTAGTAAATAAAAAACCTGTTTTTGTGCGATTGTGCAATCCCTATTCACCGCATAAAAAAATACTCTTTAATTAGCTATAAAAAATAGTTTCCGCAACACAATTCGTTAAAGTGATCCGATCCCGTTAAGTTTCAAGAGAGCTCTTTCTTGGACCGAAAAATGGTAGTGTGCCAAAGTCCATCAATATATTTCAAACATAAAATTCGTTGTTGAACGGTTCAACACAAAAAAGCATGAGCTGATACTACAAAGGCAGAGAGGCATGCTCTTATTCGAATCAAAAAGTGGTTTCAAGTCGATAAGGAGAAGCAACAAAAGATGGATCTAGTTCAAGTCGTTCTGGTTGTTACATAAGTATAATCAACGCTATTATGATGTTTGCAAGAGTAAAGAAATAAATGTAACGGCGCTTTTTCATTTTGTTTTGGTAATTTGAAAATACATACATATATAGACTCTTGTGTGGGCACCGATTATATATTGATTAGTTAACTATCTCTCATTTGAAAAGCGTAACTTGAGAACCATAGAAGCCAACTTTTTAATTTTCACAAAGCATCTTAAAGCAGATTAGATGTTTATATCTTTTATATTCATACAGATATGCCGTTTCCTATTTCCCTACTTATTCACCTCAATTGCCAGACCTTTAGCGGAACGTCGGGAACGTCGCCAAAACAACTAATCACCACTAATCATTCAGACTATGTTTGTCTTTTCGATTTATAAAACGTTCTTCAGTTTGTACGGGCTTACGAAAATAAATGTGGATTCCGTCTGCGCATCTAGTCACTTCAATAAATATTAGGAATATCTCAATCATCGTTTGTTGTACAACAGTGCGTCACAAGAACATGAAAAGCACAACAAGAAGTTACTTACTACCAAAAATACCAAATTTCCTATAGAACCGCTCTTTTGCGTTGGCATAAATATCTTAACGAATCCATTCCGCGCCAAGTTTTTTTTTCATTTCCTACTTCACTTCTGATATGACAGCAATGGTGCTCTGTGCAATGTTTAAGTGAAAATCAATTCCCTCCAGCCATCGATAACCTTCATATCCCAGCAACTCCAAAGCAAGGGTTAAATAAATCACTGGAATCATATAGGTTTGGTCTATGCCGTCACTCAGCTAAATTTTTATTAAAATGTATTCAAAAGCCTCTTTTGACATACGAAACTTTTTCAAAAATCTACAAGTAACAATACGTATATTTTAAGTTACGTCGTTGACAAATGCATAAAATGATTTTCTGGTACTACATTGAAGCTTCGTATACGCCTTATTTGATTCGTTTTCTGCCAATAGCGATGTTCCTCTACCTCTAAATAACATAATGCAAGGAAAGCAATCATTCAATCCAATATCTATGTATTTCTCAACATTATTTGATTATTTAACAATAACATTTTACTTACTTTTTTGTTTTGTTTAGTAAAATGGATTAGACGAGTTGACGATGAGACCAATATATATCCAGTAGACTGATGAGTTTTTATTATTTGTTGCATCGCTGCGCTTTATGAATGCTAACGACAGTATAAGATGATGGATGGAAAGAGTGATGATACACAATTGATTATAAGCTTTAGCGTATTAAGAATTTTAATTACGCAAAAGGAAGGAATTAAATTATTTACCTTCCACAGATTTTTCTTCTTCTTCTATTATTTAGCAAATTAATATCTGAAAATTCGCTGGGATGTGTAAAAAAGGCCCAAAGTGAACACAGAGTTCTTTGTGTTTAGTTAGACCTTAGCAAAATTAGGGTTACATTTGGTATATAATATTATTATTTATGTATTTATGTATTTAGTGATTAAATTTAAATTTTTTGTTTTGGTTCAGCTGTTTGTAAGTAAACAATTTTGTTCGCAATTTATTTTATTTTCAATTTACAGCTGTTTTCTCTTGTAAACAAACCAATGCAAAACGTCAGCGATTTTGATTAAGCTAGTTTTAACAGTTCTGAGAGAGCATTTCTCGCACCTCTTGGGCATACATATAGCTAAAAAGCTCAAAACTCGAAAACGAAATCTAATTAGCACCATACATAATTAGTGCTTTGGTTTTGTGTATTTTTTTTTTTTTTTAATTGAACTCTTGGCACTCATAAATATAGTTTTTATTAATTAAACTGTATCTTTAGGCGTTCGTTAGTTTTACCTTTCATATAATATTGAGAAGTCGGTGGATGCAAGCACGCTTATGCTTTCAAGTTCAGCTTCATTTCTTTTTTTTTTTTTTTTTGTTTGTATTTGATGTGGATTGGACCTTTTAACTTAAATTTAGATCCATAATCCAGTAACTATATAGAAATCCATTGCTGATATTCATAATTTCACGTGATGATGAAATAATGATGCTTATTTACTAAATTTTTTTGATTTTTTTGCTTTCTAGGTTATGTTTGATTCTTTTCTTTATTTCT
>NW_023998415.1:42026245-42043693 GCF_014805625.2 Glossina fuscipes | reverse complement strand
AAAAATCATAAATATAGTGTATCGAGTGTATGTGTATTAAATTCCAAAAATTAAAATTGATTAAATGTTAATTTGTGGTTTTCCCTAATAATAAATTTAAAATGCGCGTTTGGTAAAATTCATTGTTTGCTTTATTGGTTTTTTCTCTATTCGCGAATAAATTGATTGACGACCACATGTTCTATGGAATAAGTAATTCTATTTTGATGATTGACGCCTAAAAATTTCAAATCTCTGTTAGGTGTGCTGGTCACTACGGATAATGGTTCGACCCACGTAAATGAACTCTCAGACATTATTTAACAGAACGCCTTCTGTACCTCGCAAGGGGATCAGCTTACACCGAATGGCCCTTGGTAACTAATGTTACTTCACAACTTTCCAAATCCCAAGTGGCTCATCCACTTAAGATGGTTCATAATTTCTCCTTGCTCCAAGCGATAACCCTCAGTGGAAAAACGTAAACAAATTTCGTTTTTTTTTTTTGTTATTATTTATATGTTTTATTTCACCTTTTTATGTTAAACGCTGAAATGGTATTTTCCACAAGTTTCTCGATCTGTTTCACAGAAAACGATTGAAAAGAATTCGACGTGCCGTGTGACGCGACGTTCCGAGAACGAAATAAACGTAAACAACATTGATAGTTCAAAAAAAAAATTTTTTAATCGCCTTTGATTTGAAAAGTGTGCTATTCCGATCTAACTGTTAATTATCCATATCAGATCAGAGTTTCGATAT
Organism: Glossina fuscipes; assembly: GCF_014805625.2. NCBI lineage: Eukaryota > Metazoa > Arthropoda > Insecta > Diptera > Glossinidae > Glossina > Glossina fuscipes. Next base: position 42,042,952 of record NW_023998415.1, on the reverse strand, counting down.
CGATTCTTAAGTTGATCATTTCAGAAAATGACGTTTTACATGGATTGAGTTTTCTGAAATTCACTATGTGGAAACAGACTTCACGTTGAGAACTATCGAAGCACTGCCAAGTTGAGTGTCTTGCCTAAATTGTTTGAGCGAATTGTTACGCAGCATTTAGCTTTCGCTATAAAATCTTATATATCTCCATTTCGTCATGGTTTCGAAAAGGAAGATTCACTGTTGCGCTTCTCTTAGAGTGTACGGATGCTGTATATACTGATTTTAGTAAAGCGTTTGACTTAGTTAACCATAACTTATTGATCTTCAAACTCCAGGCCTCTGGCTTCCCTTTTTGTTTAGTAATATGGCTAAGCTCTTATCTGCATGGCAGATCATTCAGGGCTCTGTTTAACTTTGTCACCTCGGAGAGATTTCCAATGACGTCTGGCGTCCCTCAAGGCAGCGACTTAGGATCTCCTTTATTTAATTTATATACATTTATATACATTAATGATCTCCCCACGTTGATTAAATTTAACCAGATCTAAATGTAAGCTCACGATGTTAAACTGTTTTCTTCCTTCTCCTTTGAATCTCATTGGTATCAGCTTTAAAATGATTTAAATTATTTTGTTACAGGGTGCTCATTAGATTTTTTTCGATTTAATTCTAAAAAGTGTGAGAAGCTTTCTTTCTCAAGGAGGAATTCATTCAATACTGAGTGTTGGATCGATTCAAAAAACTTACGTTTTAATTTGGTCCTTTAAGTAAAGCTAGAACCGCGCTTGATTTTATTAAGAGGTGGTCGGAAAAGGTCAACGATTCTTACCGTGCAGAAAGGATACACATATAGGCTAATACTTGAAAACACGCCTCTGCTGTGTGGTCTCCTTCCTATAGTTGTTATGTAGATTTAATTGAATCCGTTTAAAAGCAATTCTTGCTGTTCGCCCTTAAGAACTTGGGTTAGATTGATTCGTATTTTTGTCTCCTTATGAAAATAGATTGCTTCTATTAGCTTTACCTTCGGTTGAGAAACGTAGACTTATTCTTGGTGTTTCCTTCTTAATTAAGTTAATTCGTAATGCATTTGTGGAAACTTAAATGATATCTATAACTTGATCTAAATATCGGACTCTTTAAATTGTATCAAAACAACTATTTTTAATACGGGCCATTTGCCCATGTCGTATAGTAAACTAACTAAACTAACTCTACAGCCTTAACATAAAATTAGCTGGTGTTGTTTACTGTTATCGGTTGCCAAGCGTTTGCATGTTTGCAATGGTTTAGGGGTTCGCTTGCAATTTGGAACTATACCGACTGTGGGTGCGCCTCTGTGCTAGATGCCTATATACTTTTTTTTCTATCTTATTTATACATGATTTTATTCGTTTTTTTCTTTTTTCTATTTACTTCTTTTCATATACTTTGTATTAGTTTAAGACTTACTTCTAAGAGTCAATTGAATTTGGCTGTTAGTTTATTTTGGCTGAATGTCATGTGTAAATTAATAAAAAATATCTTTAGTATACAAATAAATTTTATGTGTAATTTTTATAGTTAACAATATAGTTTCGCATATATTTCGCTTTCACATTTAAATAATTTAAAATACGCATTTAATAAAATTCATTATTTGCTTTATTGGTTTTTTCTCTTTTAGATATTGCCGCGAATAAATTGATTGGCGGATTTTATGAAAGTATAACTTCTTCTTTGATTTCGTCTTCTTCCATAGATCCGGTAGAGTGTTCAGCAGCTTCAGATGCTTCAGCTTCTGCGACACGTTTTTGAAGGTGGCGCCATAATGTGCTCTTAGATATCCCGTACACGTTGGCAGCATGATTTTGGGACATGCCATTTTGCACGCAAGCTTGCACCGCCTTGGCCAATTTAAGCTTGAGATCATCCTTTGAGGTGGAATCGCGTCTTTTGCATGTAACAAAGTCGGGCAATTGACCCTGTTGCGATAGTCGCACCTTATGACGATGTAAAGTCGACATGGGTATATCCAAATCTAGGCTGATGCTTTTCAAAGATTCACCACTTTTTAAGCGTTCATAGGCTTTAGTAACTATGGGATTTTCGCGGGCAGTTTTCATATAATCAGGATGCTTACGTACACGGCGCCAAAGAACCGTTTTCGATATGTCAAATTTCATCGCTGCTTTCTGCAAACTCAAACCGTCAGAAATGACAACTTTGCATGCCATTTCGATTGCATCTTCTTTTTTTATTGGGCGAACTGAATTAGACTCTGACGTCGATGACATATAGTTTTCGACACCTGTGCTGCGTACTCGACACCACAACTCTGTTTTGGATACATTAAATTTGGAAGCCGCTTTAGGCAAGCTTATCCCTTCGTTTATCATGGCTTGATAAGCTAAGTCAATCGGCGTCTGCGATGAGCTACAATTTACTAAATCGGTTGCACCTGACTCATTGTCTCCTGCATTTTCATTGTTTCCATTCTCTTTAAGAATAGTAAAGTTTTCATCATGTGCTTCTATTATAGAGATAGGATCTTCCGAGACATTCGCCGTATCCATTGGAGTGTCCAGCTTAACAGCGTTGGCTGTGCCAGGTCGGGCTTTTAATTTTATTGTTTTTATTTTTGGCTTTACCTCAACTACGTTATTAATAGTATTACCGCTGTGAGCAGCTGAAGAATTTGCATTTGTAACCGTAACTTCAGGTGCTGAGTCATCTAATTGCATAAGGTTCTCATCATTACTACTGTACTCTTCGCTAATATGAATTTCGACACCTTCATCCTCATTGGTGTCCATATTTGCGGAAGCTGTACTTGAAGCGGTTTCTAATTTTGGATTTTGTGTCAATGTATAAGTGCCTGAATTTTCGGTTAATATAAATTCATTGCCACCCGCAACGCCTGACACATGTTCTATGGAATAAGTAATTTTATTTTGGGGATCATGGTAGACGTCTAAAAATTCCAAATCTCTGTTAGATGTGTTGGTCGCTGTCGATGGCGATTCGGCCGGAATAACATTTGACGGTTCCAATTTTTGCGTTATGCTGTCGTGGGTGATCATTTCTTCATGACTTAAATTCAGGCTATTGCCTAAAACTCGCGTCACCACGGGAGACGGGGAACTAGATGACACAGTGTCAGTGCTGGCATTTTGTGAAGAATTTGAGTGGCATTCAAAGCTAATCGCCGATTTGATGCCTAAAATATTAATTGCTTCCAAAAATACAGATAAATTACCAGCAGATATGCATGCTTCGCCCAAGTAAATGAACGCTAAGACACTATCTAACAAAACGCCTTCAATGTCTGGCACCATCACTGTGCACTCTTGGCCCAAGGGTATATCCGTTAACAAAGAACGCATTAAATCGCTGCAGGATGATAGTACAAAGCGGTGAGCTTTCACCGAATGACCCTTGGCAACTAATGTTACTTCACAACTTTCCAAATCGCTGCGCAGATTCTTTTGTATATCCAATATGGTGGCCGAGTGGCCCATCCATTTAAGATGGTTCATAATTTCCTTTTGCTCAAAGCAATAATTCTCAGTGGAAAAACGTAAACAAATTTCGTTTTTTTTTTGTTTATATGTTTTATTTCACGTTTTTATGTTAAACGCTGAAATGGTATTTTCCGCAAGTTTCTCGATTTGTTTCACAGAAAACGATTGAAAAGAACTTGACGTGCCGAGTGACGCGACGTTCCGAGAACGAAATAATCGTAAACATCGTTGCTATTAGACAGTGTTGTTAATTGTAGTTCTAAAAAAAACTTTTTTAATTTCAAAAGTGTCTTAAATACTTTTAGTATATAAACAAATTTTATATGTCAATTTTACTGTTCACAATGTACTTTCGCGTATCTTTAACTTTCACATTTATAAAATAGTTTAACTTCAAATGCAGCGCTGTTTGTGTCGAGATAAAAAGGACAATCTCTGAAATTTAAAAAAGAAGAAGAACAAGAGACAGATGTTTATTACATAAAAATTGTCAAATCTACATTTTGGAATTGGGATAATTTTTCATTTATCCAAGAATAACTATCCTGAACAATTTGGAAGTAATGGCTGCTTTTATAAGAAGCCTGGGTATACGCTTGGCAGCTAAAAATGGTAAATTAAAATATCAAACTCAATAAATAAAATAAATAAAATATTTACATATATACATATTATAGGATTAACCGCCAGTGGCACCTTAAATACTTCTACCATACGCTTGATGAGCGCTGCAGCGGAAACAAAAAAACCCGAAATGCGTAAGTTGGAAATGTGTGGGTGACGGACGAAACTACGTAAATTTTATAATTACAAAAAGAAGTGAACTGAAAATATTTTCTGAGAAGCAAATGTTAAGTAGTTTCAAATGTTTGGATGGTGAATACAGTTTTGGAAAAATTTCTGAAATAATTTGATGCAAAATATATAATGATCCGTCTTTTTTACTTTGACGAGTTGAACTCTACTGGGATTGGCAATTTCTTACTGATACCTCTATTCGTCCTTCTGCTATGTCGTATAATCATTTCTAGTTGAAATTAATCTATCGTTTGCGCAAAAAAAAAAAATGCAATAAATTTTAATGCAAAATGATAAGAATCTATTTCGTCTGCTTTATTTTTATTTATTTTAACAATCCTTGATTTTGGAACTTGTTCCGAATAGCTCAACGTTTATATAAAACTGCAATGTATTCATTTGGAAAAAATTGTTTAATTAACAAAAGTGATATATTTTTGTATAAATACATAGTAAAGGATATGTTTCCATTTTGGGCACTGCTTTCATTTTAGCCACTGTACGTAAACCAAATGAGATGGCTCGTACTAGCTTATCAGATTTCGGACGTTATGTGGCTGAATGTTTGCCCAAATATGTGCAGAAAGTACAATTGACCGCTGGCGACGAATTGGAAGTGCTAATCGCTCCTGAGGGTGTGGTGCCAGTGTTGCAATTCCTTAAAGATCATCATCAGGCTCAATTCAGTAATTTAACCGATATTGCTGGTATGGATGTACCGAACCGAAAATATCGTTTCGAGGTCATCTATAATATACTTTCGTTACGGTATAATTCACGTATACGTGTTAAAACATATACCGATGAGTTAACACCTTTGGATTCTTGTTTCGAGGTATACAAAGCAGCTAACTGGTATGAGCGTGAAATTTACGATATGTACGGTGTGTTCTTTGCAAATCATCCAGATTTACGACGCATCTTGACCGATTACGGATTTGAGGGTCATCCTCAACGGCGTGATTTCCCTCTGTCCGGTTACGTTGAGGTATAAATTAATTAAATTAAATTTCATTTCTTTTCAATTAATGAAATTCTTTAATGTGCCTTTAGTTGCGTTATGACGATGAAAAGAAACGAGTAGTGTGCGAACCTTTGGAATTGGCACAAGAGTTTCGAAAATTTGACTTATCAGCGCCATGGGAACAATTTCCCAATTTCCGTAATGCAAATCCTCCCGCTATGGAGATAGAAACTAAAGATAAAAAATAACTTTACCCATCTTTGTAAAGTTTTCAAAAAAACTATTTAATAAACGTTAATAATATATAAAATAAAGAACTTTAAATTAATTTATTCAATTAATTATTCATTTGATGTCTTTTAACATTTATTATTATTATTATTATTATCATTTTTCCTTTCGCATACATTTATACATTTTTTAAACAATGCAATACAAAATTCAATTCAATTACTTTTTTTAATTTGCATTTTTCAAGCTTTTCTTCTTTAATGTTCAGGTACTTATCATCATCATCATTATTTGTTTTTTAAGTAACTGAAAGTACAGTACAAAAAATATTTCAAAGTTTATTTACGTTTAAAACAATTCAATCTACATTTTTTTTTTCTTACTTCTTTTCCAAGAGATTACAATTAACTAATTTTAACATTTCGCTTGTCATATATAGAGCAAATTCAATAAAACATAATATGGATACATCATTAACAGATTTTGTTAATTTTCAAAATTAACTTGACTGAATAATATAAATAATATATTATTGTTTTTTTTTTTCAATTTAAAATTTACGTAAAGATCATAGTTGCGGCGTGATGAGGACGTCAGATGAATGGACAATGCAAAATCGATCTCGTTGTTCGCGTTAATTGAAAATATGGAGATTTTATATGGTCTTCAATGCATTTTACTTCTATTCTATTTGAAAAAAACAAAATTAAATTACATTCGTCTTAGCAATCTTGGATACTTGGATGTTGGATTAAGGAATATAGAAATTTTGTCAACTGATTTGGAATATCCGAATTAATAATTTGCATTACATGGATAGGAACATCTATAAAGCAAATATTAGTTTCTCAATCTTTCCGGCTTTAAGACTGATGAAAAATAATATATGTTAGGCCAGGGCACCCCTTAGCATTTTACACCAATATGAAAAGTACAGATTTTGTAAGATCTCCGATGTCTTTGTGTGGATAATATAATAATATGAAATCTCTGGCTTTTGATAACTCGTTATAAAACTTAGTTTAGATTGCCATCAACAAATATAGCTTTGATATGTTTCTCCTCTAGAGTAGTCTTAGAACCCCGTTCTGGCTGAGTAAGGTTGTGGAGACGTTCCATGTCATGAGCAATACTTTTATTTGTGATTTTTGTGACCTAGCAACTTTGTTTCATAACAAAGTTAAGATTGACACAAAAATTTATTATGACAGTTACTCCAGAATATCAAATTTGACATAACATCATAAAAATTGCGACAAGAAAAGCACATTGTTTATTCTTATCAGAATGCCTATCTCTGTAAAAAAGCAAAAAAAAATTAGGCGCGTCACATTCATACATTAAAGTATTTCAAAAATAAGCAGTGGATAGAGTGATCAGAAAACAATAGAAATCTTGAGCTGATGACGAATACATTAAGTATACTTGACGTCAAAAATATAATGGCAAAACAAATATATTTTCCATTTTGTCGCCTGACCGGATATAATGCTGTGCGAGTGTAAAATGTAAACCTTAAGATAATTCATATTTAAAAAATCAAGCTGTCAAGAATATGAAAAGAGAAACATCTACGAATAACAATAACGCGTAATATACTTTCTCTACTTTCAAAATTATTAAAATTTTTAAATTTAAAAATTTTTTTTTTTTTTTTGCCCTATGTATATGTAAACGATATATTTAAATACGCTTTATTACGTATTGTTTCATATATTATCATACATTTGCTTTGCTTTAATGAAAGTAAATAAAATTATTATAAAAATCCGTCAAAATTGACTTTTTTTTATTAAAAAATTGAATGATGTTAATTTTTTTTTTGTTTTTTTTTTTAAGCAAAATGCAAACTAAGAATTCACTAATTCGCTTTTTGAAATTTATACTTCAGGAATTAACCAACAAACTATGCAAAATATTCAATTATTCTTAGAAATTTTAATCATTTCTAATTTGAGTTTTTTCATTCGAAATGAAATTGTTGAATTATAAACAATTACGATGTTTTGCATAAATCCATTCTAACAATGTTCTTAACTGTGTTCGATTTATATGCAAAATACTAGAGCAAGTTTCTTTTTCCTTTATGTAGAAATTCATTTTAGCCAAAAAGTAGGCTACAAAATAATGTTAGAGAAATTTTTCATTCATGCAATGAAGCGAATAATTTGATGAAAGTTCTAGCAACAACGTCAGATAAGTTTTGAATAAATCGTAACTTATATATACATCTATAGTTGACTAGTATGAATAGCGAGATCGATTGATTTGTATGCTATGTAATTGATAAACTTGAAAAAAACTTAAAAACTTTAGCATTTAGTTTTTAGTTACGAATAAACATCCGTCGCATATCAAACTAGGATCTCCGATATAGAACACAAAAAAGCGAGCGCTAACGATATTCATTCTTATAAGATCAGAAATTTCATGGAAAAATGAGTCCAAAAAATAATTTAATTATTTTTGTTATTCTATAAATTCAACTTCAGAGTTAGAATTTTAATTGAAATATGGAGGAAAAAAGCAAAAGTGCTACGAATTTCCATTGAAAGGATTTGAATTCCGTTGAGATGAACAATTGTGCTCAACTTTTAAGAATTACGAAGACACGGCATAAACTCAATGTTAACTAAGCATTGTTTTAAGATATTGTACGTTTAAAATTAGCACCATTTGCGCTACGGATTGAAATGCTCGATATATAGCTTTTTACGCATATATAAAAATATAGTTGAAATATATTTTAAATATTAATGATGCAATGTACGTAATCAATTATTAGTAAAGCCAAAATATCATACAGTGATATACATGTATCAATCAAAAACAACAGATATGAGAAAATTCAGTTCAACGCAAACATAATTTTTCTCTCCTTATCCCGCTTGCTGCAAAATGATTCACACACACACACACACACACAAACACAGTATTATTTAAATCAATTGAAAACGATCTTATGAGAAACTTAACTTTAGATATTTTATAATTATTTTATATTAGCATTTGTTTTTCTTTACTTCTTTTGGTCAAATAGAAGTTTTTCAAAATATTTTTACAAAGTGTTTTCAAAATTGTCCATATACAATTTTTTTTATTTACAGTTAGTGGAACTGCTTTGATGTATTTTTTTATAACTCTTACAAAGTGTTTTCAAAATTGTTCCTAAACAAAAGTTCTGTTAACATTGAATGGAACTGTTTTGTAATTTATTTTTATAACTCTATTAAAATACAAATTTTATAATATTACTACAATAACGCCATAAAGTTTGTGGAGTTAATTTTGATGACAAGCGTTCAAAATATTCTTATTGTTAAGAGTCATCAAAACTATGAGCTTAAGATTTGTAAAACCGAACATTTCATAGGTTATTGTACTCACCACTGGAAACACGCATACACACACATACATATACGCATATGCGGCGAAATCACTGTAATGAACACCCAATTCATGTTTTTACGCGGCCACATGTCCCTTAGAAAACCGTGGAAAAAAAATCGTGTAAAAGTATACAGGCGACACGTGGTATATTTGTGTAATTTTAAAAAATTTTGTAAGTTGAAAAAACTTTAACTATTTTCTCAAAACAACCGTGCAAAAAAAGTAATAATGAAAACATATTTTTTACATATTTTTTGTAAAACAGTTACAAAAATTATCACAAAAAAAAAAAAAAAAATTAATAAATAAAACTAGTGTACAGTGTAAATTCCGTCCATAAATGTAATATATGAAAATTTAAACTGAAATTAGAAATAAAAATTAATTTCGCAAGCATACCTCGCTATTTGATAACAAGCGTACAGGTTTAAGAGTGGATTAAAAATGCTTTTATTAGTTTATATGTCAGGTATGTACAGCACAACTGTCGAGTTTGATTCAAATAAAGAATTTCGTTCGTTCTTAATAGCCGCTGTTGGCTTCTTTGTTGCTACTGTGTTGTTATAGCAGCTGGGCATAAATCGATCGATTTTTAATCAAGGCTTTTCTTCAACTGACTTTTGCTGTCGTAAACATAAGTTTGTGTAAGACACTGTCAAAATTACAATTAAACAAAAAAAAAAAAAACTTTCGTTTTGGGATTCGTGTGAAAAAGAGTATTTGTTTGTTCTTATTGATGAATCGTGTTATTTTAAAATTGGCTAAAAACGAGACCGTGTAGTAAAGCATATATATATGCTCGATCATCGTGAGTAGAAGAATGGATTTATAAAGGCATCTCTGCTAGAGCAGAGAGACTCTGTGACAATTACGATCTCAAATTTTTACTATACAAGAAGTTAAATTCGATCCAAATGTGAATAAAAAAAAAAAAAAAAAATGAAAAAAAACAAACAAACAAAATTAATAGTTCTCTCTCTTTCCCACAAATTTAGGCTTTAATAATATAAAGTAGAGTCTACAGTTTAATGCTTTATGTTGTGACTTTAATCTGTCAAATTTCAAAGACGGTGGATGACGAGTGTACAATTAATTACCTATAAAGTCAAGTCGCAAAATATTTTGTACGCGTATATAGAGTGAATAGAACTTTTTCATCTCGTTTATAATGAAATACCGGATCAAATTTAAGTGGTGAGTAATGGAAGATTCGCCCGAAACCGAATATTGCTATTGCTGGATTATCAAGCTTGAAATTGAATATTATTATCTATTCGGTGATTTATTAGAGGGACATCTAGAGGACACCTATAAGTAATCAATTATTTGGATTTATAATTGTGACGGCGTCCGTACCTCTTCACGAACATTTTCGTCATTGCATACATTTTCACCTTGATGAGGAGGGATTCAATGTAAAGTGTCAATGCTCGTTTAGAAGGTCTCCTGCTTCTATTAATTATGAATTCTCTTGGAGAGACCTCGAAGCGGACGATCAGTTGAGTACTGATAGTTTATTTCGTTAAGGGAAGAATTCACAATCGACAGGAAAGATTGCAAACTTCCCTCCTACTTAAATGTAAATGTTTATGTAAATTTTATTATGAAAAAATATTTTATTTACATAATAACTTTGTGTTTGCGGTTATAACTTTTAAGTTATATTCGATTTTAATTATCAGATGCAAACAAGATTAAAAAAGAAGAAGAGGACGACGATAATACACGGTTATATAAATTTCGGTTTGCTTTATAATTATTCGGAGCAAAGAATTGTATTTGCCTTCAAAAATTAGAAATATATAAGCTTCTTTTTCTTCTTCTTCTTATTTCTTTAATTTTTTACTTTTTTTTTTATTTTTTATTTTAAAAATTAATTACATTATAAAATTTGTGTATCAAATAAGTGCATATTTATAAAACACATTTTCATTATACAAATTCACATATCGTAAGCTTAAGTTAAGCTGTCATTAGAATGCAGAACCTGAAATTGGAGAATTTTTCTTTCATATCTTACGTGCCATTCGCCATTCATTTTTGATAAAACCGCAGATCGATAGCTATAATCATTTAAAATTTTCGTGATTCAACTAAAACACAACATGTGTGTACTACGTGGGTATAGCTTTTAGGTACGCAGCAAAGGTGATTGGCATTGATCTGGAGAAACGTTTTTTCAAATATGCTCTAAAAACGCATATGCAAGCATAAAAGTATTACATATGCAAAGATAGACATCTCTCTCGCTCCCGTCATCTTTTGTAATTTTTCTTGTACCCACCACCGATCGTTAGAGAGGTAAAGCAATTTTATCATTGCATTCATAACATCTCGTAATATTCGTTAAGGAAGTAAAGACATTATAGCGGGCCATGGTCCACCATTAAATACCCTACGCTATTTTGCTATTCAGTCAATTATTTAGTGTAATGACTTTTTTAAATGAAACGTTAGTGTGACGAGTGGTCGGACGAATAACCCGATCGATCCAAAAAGTTTGCAATAGCGTATGTGGACGGGAAAAAACATGTTCCAGGTGTATCAAAATTCATTAAAATATCTCAAAAATTGTTGAGTAGTAATTGAACGTATACGATATAAGGTGGACAATTGGACAGACAGACAGACAGACAAACGTAGCTTATCGGTATAATAATAAGTGCGTCTATCTCAAGTCCTCTCTCGATATTATACACATCCTCACAAGTATGTATATCAAACATACAAACAATCTATCGCTAGCAGGGACATATCATATGATTATTGCAAAATAAATCCCGTTTAAATGGATTGCAGGTGGAAAGTAGAAAAAGCTTATGATATACACTTACGCAAGCGTATCGCATCTTATACGTACGTACATACATTCGAAATTGTTGTTTTTGTTTTTAGGAAAACCTTTGGAAAATGGATTTACTTATACCGTATATGACGTATATGAGATAATTGCCTGAACTGAACCAAATCGTGAGAAACGGACATGAAGTTTGTTTACTTCTATGTTTATTAATTTCTATTTTCAACTATGTAAAATCACATATGAATTAGTATATATATTATATATAGTCAATGTTTTAATATGACCAATCGTTTAGGCGATGCTGTCCCCCTTTACGAGAGCCATGAGAAAAAGAGATGGTAGAGACGAGTAGATGGACCGCATAGTGGATGCGTTATGCAACCATTACAGCGATATGACCAAATATGCTCTTTTGCGTTAATGGATTTTGATTCCCGCATGGACAGGCGATTGTTCAGATTATAGCTCACAATTTTTTTTTTTTGGTTCAAATGTAGGAATTAGAAGAACTAATAAGCTAAAGATCAAGTGAATACGAGAATCCAAGTTACAGTTACGATCGACCGTTAGCCCCGTGAGTATTTATTGAAGTTTTTTCTTTTGGTCCCCTTGTCCCCCTCAATTAATTTTAGAAATCAGTTTATGAAAAAACGTACAATGTATGTGCGATTAAAATCTTCAATTGGCCATCCTATGCTATCTTATATAATCGTGTCATAATTATTGAGTAGTAACATTTACGCTTGCTAAGTATATTACTGGCATTTCTTGTTTTTTCTTGTTTTTCTTGGTTTTTTTTTTTTTTTTTTTTTTTTTTGCGATGAAACAACGAAAGCAAGCAAAATTAATTAATTCTTTTTTCGTTTTGGTATTTATTAACCCTTTTGCGACAATATTGCATATACAAATATTTCGACCAGGCGCAAAAAGCAAAAAATAAAAAGAAAAGATGATTAGCATTCTACTATAAACTACTACATGCTAAATATTGATTTAACTTTGTAGCTAATATATAAAAATATATATATTTGCGTATTGAACAAACAGAGCCACAAATACAGACACACACATGCATACACACATGCATACACACACACACACACACACACACGCGCGCGCCCAAATTTATTAAGTTTGATTTTTCTTTTGTTAAAATTTAACTTTTATAACAAATATTATTATTGCGCCTTCCAACAGGAAGACTTTTTACAACAATTCAACAAATTTAATATTGAAGGCTTTTTGCAAAAAGGTTAACTCTCTCTCTCTCTCTCTCGCTCTCTCTCTCTCTCTACGCAGCACATTTGTAAAGAACTTGGCTTTTTCTCCCACCTAACCCCCGCTTTTTCGTCGTCATCTATATTTTTGATTAAAACCTTTTTTTTGTAAGCCTTGTACCAACAAATAAAAATCTCTTTCGTGGGGCTTTTTTTGTTTTTCGGTTTTTTTTTTTTTTTTTTTGTTAATAAACGAGAAGAGATTTACCAAAAGATTAAACAAACAAATAGGATTTTGGGATTTTTGTGCATGTGTTAGAGATGTAACCAAAAATCCCTTGACAAATAACAAATATGCTAAGAAAGATCGCTATTCTTCTTCTTTCGTTTTACCTTTTTCTTTTTCTTCTTCTTATATGTAACGAACTTCTTTCTTTCTACTGTTTGACTAAAAAATCAAGAGCATTAATGATTGTTTATAATAACAATAACAACAAGATTGAAGGCTGAAAGACACACTGACTTCGAATCAAGTAGTTGTCGATCATTCATTTTAAGTTTTTTCTGTTTTAGTGTAACGTCTAGCTGCCGATGTTTTCGTCAAATTTCGATGATCGATTTGATTATTAGTTGTAGTGGCAGTAGTTGTGATCGCACTACTGCTACTATTACTACTATTACTGGTTGTTGTGGAGGGAATAGCTGTTGTTGCTGCTGTTGTTGCTGTTGTCGTTGTTGCTGATGATGATGACGATGATGACGATGATTGAGCAACTGCTGCTGTCGCATTGGCAACTTCATTATTCAAACGTTCGTGATATTCTTGAAAGCACGGCACAATACATAAATTCGTCTGACACTCAGGACAATGATATTTAGTTTTGCGCCGCAAAATTCGACCATGCCCATCGATAGTATTCCAACAAAAATTGCAACCCAGGGCCGGTCCAGGCCGTATAACTGGACAATGACTAGCACGTGGATTCTCCAAAGTTATTATTTCTCGCGAAGTCTGCAATACACCAAAAGGAGATAACAATTTTGAAATAAACGTATAACTAATTCACTTAGAAAGAATTTTCTTTTCCCTAGATTTCCTACACCACTTGTGGTAAGAGGGGGGCGGGGGGAGGAATATATTAAGTTAGTGCGGACGTATGTAACACACAAAAGAGCTTAAGATAGAACTAACATTTATGATACCAATCGATTCAGAATCATCATCCGAATTGTTGATCTAAGGCTATCTGTCCGTCTGATGTCTGTCCATGTAATCATGCCATATTTCGATAAAATTTAGTACAGTTACGTGTTGCCACTCGAGGACGAACGATATTGAAAATGGTTCGGACCGGTCCACTTTTTCCACCATATAACGCTCTATTGTGAGAAGTCATTATATGAAAAAATAGTAATTTTCAAAATTTCTCAGCAAAAGTGGCTAAATAGTAGTATTTCGGCATTCTAAATTGGTGTGAAATCTTTCGAGCGGATCGGGCAATTTTTTTTTACTCCCTCCCATATAACTGTTCCTACGGAAATTAAAGCTACAAATGTACGGTAAAAAGATCGAATTTCCAATATTTCATGGTGGAAAGTAGCTCAGTAAATCAAGTAAATTGACAAAGCAACCTGGAACATGGATCGAGCAAGTCTATTTTTTGGATACCACCGCATATAAGAATTCTCATGAAACGTAATCCCTTATATGCCAAAAAAACTCGAATAATTAAAACCACATGGGTCTATTTCTTGGCCCCAATCCACATAAGATATCCAATAAGTAGTAAATTAATCTTTTATATATATTGATAATTAAGAGATTAATTCATAGTAGCGTTTCAGAAAAAAAATTTAAGGTTAACAAATTTGAATCACATAAGACTACTTTTTTTTGGACCCCAATACATATAAATGCTATCACGAGGCGCAAACACTTATGTGGAGAGAAAATCTAACGAGCGAATCACTGTATTAGGCGAAGTCGTATAGGATATGTAATAGTCGCCGTTGTCCGACTATAACATTTTTATGCGAAATGAAAACGAATTTAATTTCACTGCTTCAATGCTTGAATATTGAGTTATACACTTATTAAGTGCGCTGAGCTTAAATTCTGCATATATATATATATATATATATATATATATATCATAAATATATATGTTTATTAAATATGTATATTCATATATACATATTCATACTGAACGAACTGAACTAATCGGTATTCCCAATAATAGTGAGTAGAAAGCTAACCGTGCTGAAAGTTTGTAATTTATTAGAAATAAAATATTAGGTGTGTTAATAAATTCTTTCCTTTTTTTTTCTTTTAATGGAACTCAACATGATTTAAAATATACTTTTTGCAAAGCTTAATGATCGGAATATTCACAAGAAACTTCAAAGCAAAATATAAAATATCTTCAACTTTGCGCAACCGTTGATTTGCCAAATCTGCGACTGACATCGATCCCAACTGGTGGCAATTAAAGAAACGCAAGTCTAGAGATCACGTCGCTATCGGGAAATGTTTCTAGTTCAAACTGTAGACCATGCCCTCGGGTTGCCTTTCCTTGAGACAGACAGACAGACAGACAGACAGACAGATAGACAGAAAAAGAAAAAAATAAATAACTAAAGTAATTGTAAATTTGGAAATAGTTATGACATCAAAATGAATCCTTTTCACGAAGTACCACCATGTGGCTGACGGTCTTCCTGTCAGAAGGACGGCATTGAACGGCAACGACCCAATCGAGGACCATTTGTAGAGCACAGAGAGAACATTTGACACTGCCTTTACGAGTTATGCACCGACCTTTATTATGCACAGTCCGCATCAAAAAATAAATGTCATATAAATCGGATTCAAAAAATATGTGGCCTATAAACTTAGTCCTAAATTAACCTATAAACATAAACAACACACACATTTTATATTAATTTTACCCAGGAATCGCGTAATTGACTATGACGCTCGCTGCATTCATTGTGAGAAACGTGATAGTGAATTTATTTCAAAGTGGATCGATCTTACCTGTGGGGAGGATACGGATCTTTGCAACTCTTCGTTTCTAACACGCAGTGTAGGTAAATGTTCGAGTGAGCTGCTGGTGCTGCCACTGTGTACACCCGATGTTGTTGACGACGTTGACCCATGTGGTTGTAGAGATTTAGAGGTACGTAATCTGTTATTGTGGCCGACAGTGAGAGTCGACGATGTGGACGCAACTGCCAATGAAACTGAGATATTGTCTCTGGAAACGGGACGCTCTGGTATTGGAACTGAAGAACGTTCGGAACTCAAATAGATGGTAGTGAACTGGGGTAGACTTAAAGTTTTAACGGGACTTGTAGTATCTGTAACAGCTGAAGTTACTGAATTATTATTGCCAGAAGCAACAATTGTTTGCTGTGATTGCTGCATTTGCTGCGGCACTATGTAATGCGATGAGCCAGCAGGCGGCGGTGAGGAACTGGCATAAATCGATTCCGGTAGGGATATGTGTTGAGAGTGTTGTAAGGGTGCACTAGACGCGACATATGTAGCATTGGTATTTGAAAGCTGATGTGAATATTGACGATGTAATGATACAAATGGATTGGTTAGGGTGCTACTTAAGTTACCGCTACTGCTAACTGTTAAATGAGCGGACGTATGTTGACTAGGTAACAGAGGATCCGAATGTTGTTTTATCAAGAACGGCGTATTCTGTGGCACAGTAAGTAAGTGAGGTGAAGTTGGCGAGACACTGGGTGCCGGTTCGGATGAATGCCTTTCAATACGTGGCGGTACTGTTAATAAATGATGATGATGAT
>NW_023998415.1:42011598-42026145 GCF_014805625.2 Glossina fuscipes | reverse complement strand
TGGTGCTGTTGCTGGTGCTGATGCGTAATATGATGAGAAGACGAGTAAAGAGCTTGACCTGTAACACCGGTGCCAAAAGTTTCAAAATCAATGTTACCACTGCCGCTACCAGAGACAGACGATGTAGTAGGTTCAGGTGACGCTTGATTATTAGATAAACTGTCACTGTCTCGTTTAACACGCGGTTGCCGCGTAAGTACTCGATTACGTTTTACACCTATTTGGTTTTGTTGTTGCTGTTGCTGCTGCTGCTGATGGGAAGGAACTGAAAGATTGCAGGTTGATTCTGTAGTGAAGGGTTTAACATCGACATCTACAAGTTCTGTAAGAACGAAAACAAAAAAAAAAAAAAAAAAACAAAAAAAATTAATATATATTTTATCAAACATTTGAATGAAGTGATCTAGAAGGGCTGGCTTAAGGGAGACTTAAGGGCTTTTGAGGATATTTTTGTGACATCCCTTACATAGAAAACGAAACCTTTTTTTTATCTTTTTTTAATATATATTTTTCAAATATATTTATACTTTCTTTTACCACATTGAAAATTACAAACTACTAAATGTTTTTTCTTAATATTTTACACGATTTTTTTCCATTTTGTAAAATTTTTCACAAATTTCTATTTCTTCGCTATTTAGTTTTTGTTTTTGTATTTTTTTTTGTATTTTTGTATTTTTTTTTTTTTTTTTCTTTGTTAGTGTAGTATTTTATTTTTTCTTCTTTATATTTCTTTCAGTGTAATACTGTACTTTATTGGTTGTAGTTTTTTTTATTAGGAAACATTTGTATAGTTGATTCTATTTTGTATAAAATTGTTGTTGGTGTTGTAAAATTTTGATATTCATCAGTAAGGATGAAAGATACACACAGCAGCAACGCTACACAGCCATATGCACAATGCGTCAGACCTGTATCAAGCAATTTACGTTTTTATATATTGAGCCTTTAATAATAATTCGATCGAATTGTCTTCTTCTAGCCATTGATTCATCATGTGAAAAGTTGTGATAAATATTTGAAAATTAGATTTCCATTTTTTTAAAAAATATGGATAAGCGAGCATGCGATTAAATTTCTTTAAAAATATTCTTATGTTTATGGAATAAAAAAAGAGTGCATACAACTCCTCTGACATGTTAGTTGAATACCAATTTTCAATTTGTTTTAGACCGAAATTCCTTCACTTCTCTTATTTAGTGCAGAATAGGATTTTTTTTTATTCATTTTTTTATTTTTATATAATAAAGTACGCAGTGTCATGTAATCATGTTTCACTAAAGCCCTTAATAACAATGGTTTCATATATTTATTTACCAAGAGAGAGAGAGAGAGGGAGAGAGAGAGAGAGAGAGAGAGGGAGAGAGAGAGAGAAAGGCATCCTAATTCTGATTGTATATATAGTAAACTTGATATCTACGCGAAGAGCATTATAATCAAAGGAATTCACATTACATTACAGTTGCTAGAGATATTTTGATATATCATCATTCAGATCTTAAAAAATATCGCGTCCGTTGGCAAAGGATTCTCTTAGCTAATAGTCGCTAGCTTGACAAATGATAAATTAGCTTTGCATGAAAGAATTTTGCTGTGAATTTGCGAAGAAGACTCCGATCACGTTTAATTATTCGATTAAAAACGGATACGATCGGATAATAATAATGAATTTCGTTACAAGGATTTCATTATCGTCAATTTCATGCAATATAATGACTAGGGTAAATAAAGCACATGCTATCATTTATTATAGCATTTATGTATACTCGATTAATATCTTCAATATGCTGTTAAGTAAGGCCGTTATACCGTTATCTCTCCGTTAATGATGAATATTAAATATTCGTTCTTGCTAACGAACATTTGAGCCTTTTCTCTTACTTTTTTATTTTATTACATCTTCTTCGTCTTCTTTGTCTTCTTTTTTTTTCTTATGTATTGTATAAGTCTGCATGTACGTGTGTATATAAATAAAGTTATGCTTGTGTATAATAATGTGTTCTTGTATAGTATATTTTGGTTCAATTAAAATATAAACAATTAGTATATTTCTTTCTTTATTATTAATTAGTCGTTTCATAATATTGTTCATAATCATCATCATCATCACCAGCATTATCATTATCATTATCATTATCATCATCATTATCATCATTTACATAGTATAGGATACTAAACCCCAAAGTTATCGCATTCGAAATCCTACCGTAAATAACATTTAATCGCTAATAATAGTATTAATAATAGGAAAAAGGTAAAAATAAATAATAAAAAGTAAAATTTTAAAGCGAAATAGGATATGACTTCTGGTATACATATATTTGCGTGTGTATAAAAAAAATAAACAAAGAAAAAAATAAAAAAAATAAAAAAAATAAAAAAAATAAAAATTAAATCATCTTCTAATATGTTTGTTCAGTTTTTATCCGTATTACAATGGTAAAGTAATTGTTATATTTTTTTTTTTTTTTACTTTTTTTTATTTTTTTTTTATTTGTTTATTTCTCCCGTTAATCATTTATGTAGCAAATAATTAAAACATTTATTTATAATTATATTTCAATATGACAAACAAAAAGTTATACATATGTAATATATATGTATTTCTTTTTGATTCGATTTTTAAAGTGGACCTTTATACAATTATTCTTTTAATTATTTAATCTCCGTTAGCATTACTACGCTGTATTTAAAAACAGTTTACCTTTCTTTATTTATATAATAACACAGATTTATATTTTTCTATATATGTACTCATGTAAATGATTTTTAATTTTCAATGTTTTATTTATTTATTTATATATTATTATTATTATTATTATTATTATTTTTTTTTTTTTTTGGTAGTATATTTTAGTGATTTTTGTGCGTTTTTAAAAAGAAGTTCTTTTAATGGACAGAATTCTTGAAAAATTTGCATTAAAAAAAATATTAAAAAAAAAAAAATCTTTATTTGCCTCAATTAATTGGCAGAGTCGTGAATATCCATGCCACCGAACGAATCAAAAGTTTTTAAATTTATATTGACATTGCGTAGATCCATTGAAGGATTTTTTTTTTTTTTTTTTTTGGATTATCTGGTTAATAAATAAAAGTGAATAAATCCAATTTTTCAAAATTTTATATCGATATTTGCAGACACTTTGCACTTTTTCTCAACTTAATTCGTCGAATTTCCCTCTCAATTTTAATAGAATTTTCTGATTAATATGAATTTCATTTCTCACGAGAGAACTCTGTTACGTCCTCCTTAACTTCTTAGAATTAATATAATTCTATTGTAATTGGGCCGCGTCGTATATAAAAATTATCTAAGAAATGAAAATTACATATCTATTGCAATCAGCTGACTTGGATCGGATGCTTAAGATTGTGATAAGTTGTGAACTGCTATTAAATATTGATTGAAATAAAATATGGCTAATAAGTCAGCTATCATTCTTAGTTGATAATGTAGCAAAGTGTATAAGCCAGATGGGCACTTGCACATTGCGATGATCAATAAAAATGTATTCCTGTACAAATCCTCTGCATAGACGCATCGCATTTCCGCAGCATTGAATCGACGATAAGTATACAGCGGTTACAGCGTATAAACTTTACTTTAAGATCAAATTTCAAGAAGAGCAAACAATAAGTAACCAATTACATATCTCTTTAAAGAAATATTCGATTAGCTCGTTTTAATACGATATAAAAACATAGGTAGAGTAATAGAGAGCGAAACGGATTTAATTGAATTGGTCCATACATATGTTCGCGGCTCTTAATTTATATTAAATTTTTCCTCGAAAATGTAGTTTCGATAAGACAGCGCCGCAATCAAAAATAATCAGTTAATTGCCGCCAAAACTCTTATGAATAATGTACGCTTAAATTGTCTCGCAAACATTAAGTAAATAAGTATAACGACGAGAGCATGTATGTATTTATAGTCTTCATAATACAAGATGTTATAATATTTTTATGACGAGTATACTCGTCAAATCGGCAACTGATAGGTTCATGGAAAATCGTCTATTTTGTAAATTTATTTTCAAACAAAAAATTTGGAATTTTTCTTTTTTTTTTTTTGTCTAAAAATCTCATGCACTTACGCAATTTAAACGGCACAAATCTTATAAAAGGAAGACATGACTAGAAAAAGTTTATAACGTAACGATTTCAGAGTCACCTATCTGATTAACCAACTGTACCGTAGTAAAAGGTAAAAAACGGCAATTGCGGTGAATGAAAGCCCTTCAAATAAATAAATATATATATAAAATATACAATGTGTTTTGTTAATTCTGCGCGTGCGTGAATCTATCAATCAGAATTGCTTTTATACTCAATCTATTGTAGATTCGATAAGCGACTATGTTTTAAAAATTTCGCATATAAATATATATATGCGACAAAGGCACGCACACCTCTTTTTATCCATGACTGCATCCTCGCATCTTAAATATTATAAAAAAAAAAAATAAAAAAATCTCTGAAAACTAGGAAGAAGAGGCATTGTCAATTTTCCAGTTATTAAAGCTAAGCCGCATGATTGTGTATTATTTGTGTTTTTGTAATCATTGCAGATTCGGAGACAAATTAGGTAAGATAATCGAAAAAATACTGCCAATTATAGGACAGAGAGGACAGAATCAACTGGGACCATAATATGCAAACCAACGATAACGATTAGCAATTGTTGTTTTTGACTATTCGCGAATTGAAAGTCAATTTCAATATTTTCGCGACGGTACCGTCGATGCACCGATCATCAAGATTAGAGATTTAAACCCGAATCAAGAGTTGCGTAAAACCGAATATACTACCGAAGGCAACATGATAGCAAGAGGCTAAAAAAAAAAAAAAAAGAAGAAAAACGTAAGAGCATAAGTCTAGTGGATTTTTGATTTTTTAATTACCCGAAAATAATGTTCGTTTCCTCTTTTATACCCATCACCGTTGTTCTATAAAAAGATTGAAAATTGAAAGGATTTGCATATTCTCTACAGCCTTGCAGGGGCGTGGCTGAGTTTTAATATTCTTGTAGAAATTGGAAATTTGCATCTATGGAAATGTGTATCGTGCACAGACGGACATGTGCATGTGAATGCGTTGCGAATTTAAAATTGGTTAAAAATTCATATACTTTATGAAGTTTTTGTAGCTTTTTTCTGCGCTTTTTAAAGGTTTTGAAAACAAGATTAAATTTTGATAGACTATAGGGCATGGCCAATTTTTCCTATTATTGCACAGGTATTAAGACATCGTCTATAGAACACATATGCATTTTCTTCTACGTTTAGAAGTAATGAGGAAAAAACAAAGGTATTCGCAGTTTACGTGGGCGTGGGTGTTGTGGGCGTTTTCTCCGACTAATTTGGAATATTTTCAATACTAATATCCATTTTTTTCTCATAAACTTGAACGTGATAACTTTATTTTTGCGGGCAGAAGAATGTTTAGAATAAACATAACACTACAGAAGGTACGGACATGCTTAAATCGGTTTAGAAGTTGATGGTGATTAAGAGGGGCTCCTGAAGCATCCTTGTCGGCCTAGCCTTGCTTAAATTTTATTTTCCTTTAAAGTAGTAAGATACAAAAATTTTAGAATCGACTAAATCAGGCAAAAGATTCGAAGTTTATGTGATCCAATGTACGATTGATATATCGAATGAATAAATCTTTGCTCTACACAAGTTCGTGTCAATTACAAAAACAATATTCGGCCAAAGCCAAATATAATTTTCTTAATTATTTTTATACCCACCACTGTAAGAAGGGATTATACTCATTTTGTTTTTTTTTTTTTTTTTTTTCATAATGTATGTTACACCCAAAACGAAGCTTCAGAGACCCTATAAAGTATATACATATTCTTGATCAGCGTGAAATTCTAAGCTGATTTAGCCATGTCTGTCCGTTTGCCTGGGTGGTGTGTGTTGTCGGCCCTCTCCTGGTCACAAAAATGAAGATACCGACTTAATATTTGGCAGAAACATTGAGAACATCCGCACGCAGGTTGATATTGAAAATGGACCAAATCTGTCCGGACAGAAGGGCGCAGTGGAGCGTAAACTGAGCGCAACTCAGTTTTTTTCAATAAAATTTTTCGCATTTTTGCTCGTTACTCGGAAATTATTATATTTGGAAAACTGAAATTTTCCACAATTTACTTTACGAAATAGTCGACTCTTTAGGTGCAAAAATGGAAACACTCGACTGACCCCGCCCACTCAAAGTAACGAGTAAGTAAATTTTATTTTTCTCACATTTTTGAGGTTTTATGCTTATTTATCGTAAGGCAAATAACACAAATAACTATTTTGTACATTCCTCAAATCAAGATATGGGAGAAGCCGCAAATAATTTTTTCTTAATAATGCCAGCGATATGGATATCAAATAAAGGGAATTGGAGAATCGAATGCGAGAAGCATAGTGAATATAAATTTCTTACTTCTTTTTTTTTTTATCACTACGAATATATCAGGGCCGAGAATCAATACTCAGTTTAGCATTTTCATTTTGGCAGATTCAAAATGAATTAAGCGAGATGAGTACGTTTGTACATTAAATCAAGACCTTGCGCTGACTTTGTATATATATATATATGTGTATATATACTTTATTATACATATATGTATACTTTAGGAGGGAAATATGAGATAAGAAAATTAGTGTGCCTTTGTCTTTCGCTAATGCGTATAAAAATACAACTCGGAATTAATAAATAAAAAAAAAATAGAAAATTTCAATGATATCGAAATTTTTGCTCTAAACTCTTGAAAACATTACTTTTTTTTTTTTTTTTTTTTGTTTCATTTTTTATTTTCAATCTTCTTCTTTAATTTATGTATATGTTCTTTGTAAATCAATATACAGAAGTTCTAAAATAAATTTTACTTAAAATAAAGATAATAAAATGTAAAGGGGGTGTAATAGACACTGTAGTTTATAAAAAAAAAAAATCAAAAGAAACAAAGAAAAAAAGAGAAGAAAAAAGATTTTTTTTTTTTTTCAAAAAAAGAAAAAGAAACCCAGTTAATAACTGAGATTAAGAGTCTCATGCTCTGCCGGCTGAGCTAGCCGGGCAAACAATCGGCTGCTTCAATTTCAGTTGCTCGCAAAGATATCCATACTGTTTCACCGTCGCCGAATATATCACGCGTAACAAGAAAATAACGTTCCCGGGAGAGGATATGAAACACTTTCGAAAAAAGATGATTTTGGAGATCATTCAACGAGAACTAATGCAATAAAGTCCGTTATAAATGGATGGATCATTTTGCAAGAATTTTTTCAGTAGAACCCTTGCATCACAAGTTTTATCTTTTCTTTTATTTTTAACACGAAGAAAGTTGTTCAAAATTGATAAATATTGGACAATGCTCGTTGAATGATCTCCAAAATCATCGTTATCCGAAAGTGTTTCATATGCTGTCCCGGGAACGTTATTTTCGTGTTGCGCGTTATATATGCGGCGACGGTGCAACAGTATGGATATCTTTGCGAGCCACTGAAAAAACCTTTTTTTTTCTTTTTTTTTTTTCTTTGTTTCCTTTGTTTTTTTTTTTTTTTTATAAACTACAGTGTCTATTACAGGGGCTATGAATTATGGTTAAAAGGTAGATAAATTATAACCAAAAACAATATTCAGGTTTTCATAAAAATGTATCGAAAATAAAATACATTTAAAAAAATAAAGTATTCATTCTCTGAGTAAAGAGTTAACGTTAACTAAAAAGTTATACAAATTATAACGTTTACTTTTCGTAATAATCATTACTAAAATGGCCATACAAATATATAATAAACAATGACAAATAAAAACAAATGAAAAAAAAAAAAAAAAAAAAAAGGAAAAAAAAAAAAACTAGATTAGTATTGATACACACAAATACACACACGCACACACATACGCACTCGCACAAGTAAAATTGTAAACTGTTGGTTTAAAAAACAACAACAACAACAGACATATATATTATATATATATATATATATATATTATATTTTGAAAAAATTGAAAGAACTGAGCGTAATGTTTCAAGCTTCAGCTAAAGAATCTACAGTCAGGTCAATGCGCGGGCAGAAATCGTTGAGCGGATGATGACTGCTTGCAAATAATACGCGAAGTGTAGACACAATGAACAACAGATTATCAAACCTATGCAACAATTTTTTTTTCTGATCGCCGACAAATCTGAAATAAAACCCGATTCAATATCCAGACTCAATTTTTTTTTTTTTTTTTTTTTTTTTTTTTTGAACTACAAACAATGGGCAGTTTTATAGGACAGATTATAATGAAAACCATAAAACGTGGCACTGATAAGTGTATAGTGATAGGTATATGCGAAATAAACCTTAAGTGAAAATGTCTGTACATATGAGGAGCAGAGGAAAGAAGAATTTCGATAGTGTGTGCGAGTTTTCTATTTAATTACTAAATAAAGATTTTTTAAGGTTAATGACTTAAGAAAAAAAAAAAAAAGGCGATCTTTAAATATATAGCGATCTAGTAAAAGAGAGAGTGACGTGAACCAATAAGATGAGTTTACAATTTATGGAGTCGACTTCCTTTTTCCTTTTTCCAATTTTTAATTTTTTTCCTTAGGAAATTTAAAAAGAACTTCCAGCGAAGTTGGTTTGCGTTTAATTTACATATGCTGTTGATGTTTATCTAATATAAATGTCCCTGTATTTTGAGCTAAAAGTTTTGTGGGAGGCCAAGGTAAAAGAATATACTAGAGCGATAGAGTGGTGAAGGATTGAAAAGGAAAGAGTTCACATATTTGATTTGTTGGATATTACAGCGGTGGCTTTTCTTTTACGATTTCGTTATATAAGGATGATCGGCCGAATGTACAACTATCGGTGTTGAAGTGCCATAATTGTGCACATAAATAGTGTGAGAGGCAGGATGGTGAGGGCTATCTATGCCGTGTTGTTGAGTTGCGTTCGTATGTAATAATGTCGGCGGTTGTTCAGTGGTCACTTGGTGTATCGTAGTTGTCGTATCTTGCTGTTGTTGCTGTTGTTGTTGCTGTTGTTCCAAATGGGCTGTTAGTGTGGGCATAGCTGCTGTCGTTACCACTGCCGTTGTCGTTGTATGGGAACTCGTAGACATTGAATTCTATATCGAATTGAAGTTAATACTCTGTAAATTCATGGCAGCGGCAGGATTTACATTGATAGTGCCCGCGCCGGGACCCCCACTCGCGCCTGTGGCATCAATGTATCGTTGTCTGGACATGGAGTGCAGACTGGGAGGAAAGTCAATATGTCGCGTGTCGAGAAAACTCATCATTGTGGGATGAGTGCCAGCACTAGCCGTTGTGCCGGCATGGTGAGGTGTGCACATTAACGAAGGTGTCGGCGTATCGGAAGTCGGTGGTATTTGCATATTAAGAGCGGCAGTTTGTGCAGCCGCGACAGCTGCCGCCATATGTTCATAATTTTCATTTGTATCATCGGCAGTGTTAGCGGGCGGGGTAGGTGACGGCGACAAATTCGGTTCTTGTTTGACGACACGCGATTTTATACTCGGTCGAGATACGGGATAGCCCCGTTTCTTATATTCTAACCATAGCGTGCGATTATTGACACCGTACAGTTTTGCAGCCTTACAAAAACCGATACCACCCGAACGCACTGCTTCCAAAGCGCGTATGAAATTCTCATCGCCTTGTGGATTAACAGATCGTTTACGTTTCACACTGGCACTGTTATTTGAATTACTTGTAGACATGTTATTGGAACTACTACCCGCAGACGCGTTACCTACCGGCGATTGAGTGGGCGTAGGTCCTTGACTATATACCGTTTGAACCATATTGGCATCATTAGGAGAGGGTGGTGACAGATTTTGAGCGGCAGCTACTGCGGCGGCTGCAGCCGCATTCGAATAACCGCTTACCGTTATTATTTGCGGCGAATAGGCTGAATTCTGTTGATGCTGATATTGCAACTGTTGCAAATGCTGTTGCTGCTGTTGCTGTTGTTGCTGCTGTTGTTGCTGCTGTTCACTATTTGCACTGCTATTGGCATTTGTATTTTGAGTGTTGCTGCTGTTGTTCCCGCCGTTAGTACCAATTAAATTTGGGGGACAAGATGTCAGCGAAAAGCGTGAATAATTAGAGTCAACGACCGTCCATTGCAAACCTGGGAAGGGGAGAGAGAGATAGAGAAGAGAGAGATTTGATGAAAGAAAGTTTTTGTCATCAATGCAAAAAGAGAGCCATTTTTGCTTTATTTTTTTGTTTTTGTTTCTGTTTCTGTTACTGTTTCTGATTCTTCTACTAATTAATTTCTACTACATTTTTTTTTATACTTCATTAGTTCATTTTCATTGGTACAACAATAGTTAAACTACTATTATTGTTATTACTATTATTTATATATGTTTCTTGCTAAAAATTTTGAATTGAGAAAGAGAGAGGTGAAGAATTCTATAAATTCATTTACAAGAGAGAAAAAAAAAAAAAAAAAAAAAATAGTACGAAAATTCGATCAAAAACTAAAAAATTAAATTTGAAAAAATTGAAATAAATTAAAAACCATTGCTCGGTTATTATGACTCTGTGCTATAGCTCTCTCCTGTTCCCAAGTTTGTATGCTTGTTCTTTTTTTTCGGTTTTTCTTATTTATTTATTTATCCATTTTTTTTTTTTTTTGCGTTGAAACATTTTTCACGTTTGCTTTTCGAAAGGGGTATTTTTTATTACGTATTGATTCATTTTTGTCTTTTGATATTCAAAAACTCTTTTTTGAATCAAAAACACAACACACAATATTACAAAAAAAAAAAAAAAAAAAGAAAAGAAAAAACAAAAATGATAATAAAGTATTTTATGGCAAAAACAAATTTTTTTTGCTTTTTTTTTTTAATTTTACGTAAAAATAAATGCATATATATGTATGTATACAAATTTATATGCGCACGTCGGCGCGTATGTATTACATACATACAATACGATATAAAATTCTAAGGATTAATTTTTGCTTATATTTATGCTAATAACAGGCGAGACATTTGATTGATAGCTACAGAGTTGATAGTATGTACGCATGATTACAACATAATGCCAATCACATGTAATATGTTAAAGCTTTGCAAAGCTCAAATTATTACAAAGATTAAAGTATTTTTAATAGATACCTTAAAAATTTAGATATAAAAAGAAAAAAATACAGATCACATTCAACTTGGACTTGGAGCCAACAGACAAGTTTATGTACAATATTTGAATGCAAGAGAAAAAAAAGAGTGAGAAAGAGTGAGAGAGAGAAGGAGCGAGATACGGTAAAAATTCCATCCAGCCTATGGTATATCTATTATATAGTTTTCAAATCATATCTTTATACAAGTCGACAGGAACTTATAGATGGTCGTACAACAACTCAAAACCATACGTTTTTACAGAAGTCGTCCCCTTTTTTATATACATATATAATATAAAGTCATTTGACAATTTGTTGGCAAATTTCAAGCTTCGAAATTAAGAACTGCTTAAGATCCATCCCAAACCGAAGTAACTTATCAACAAGGAGTTCTTACGTTGTTGGTTCGTCTTGATTGCTGTTCGTGTCGCATACGTATACAGCTTGAATCGTAGCACTTGAGTATGATGTCTCTGTAGAGTTCGTGTGCATATTTGTTTTGCTTTTTTAATACATTTATTATTAGTTCCATATCGCGAAACCCAATTTGGGACTGTGCCTAGATCCATTTTGGATTTTCCCAAATTCTTGCGAGCAACAATGATTGCTGTGCTATATCGTCAGCGTGTACATAAATCTTAGAGCATGTTATTCCACAAATAGAATAGGTCATCATTTTGATCTTTATGGCAATTAATACATATTCGTTTGCTCGTTGTCTTTATTTCTTCATTCAAACTTTTTCATATATGTTGCAAAATTCTTATATATCATATTGTACAAAGATGTAAACGACCGAAATGACGAGTGAATCGAAGTAAAACTACCCATCAAATATTAAATAATCGTAAATGTTAATAAATGTTTCCTATGTGAATTAAAAAAAAATTCCATTAATAAACGAAGTGCCGGACAGACATCAGACAGACTACATCATTATGCAACATATCCTGATTAAGCCATGACATACGTAGCTTTTGAAGAAAAGAAGTGTATTCGATTTTCAGATCGGCGCATATAATTTTATAACAGTTTATTGTGTTCACTTTGAACAAAGCTACCTGCGAAAGGTGAGAAAAAATTAATATACGAATCAACAATTGCGAACACTGGCCGAAATCATGTCAATTGCCATTTTGCATTTGTCGTTAAGCTCCTTTCAATTGTTTTGCAAGTAAATGCAGCCTATTCAGTCGTCTCCGAAGAATTAGTCCTTTTTGTCTTCGGATTCGGAACACAATACAAATTCACAGGAGAATTCAGGAAATTTTCTCCGAAACAAAGAAAAACAAACATTAAAAAACGAATGACATTTAAACGATCAGTTCGAGTTATGATGTTACTTGCGCTATGTTTGTTTCAATGTCCTGCAAAGCAAAGGAAAAATAATTAAGCAATTCATAGATTCTCTCATGGCGACTCTCTCATAGGCTTTATGAAAATCTATCATTGTTACTGTACGTCTTCACACAACGATCGTTAGATTGTAATTGAAATTTTTATTCATTTCGTTTCGTTAGACGTGCATAGCGAATTCAAATCGTAGTTATTGCTTTTGTACCCTACTTCACTCACTTGTGATGCAAGACTTTAAATGAATCCATCTTTTATTATGCGCATGTACCGGGCTTGCGCGCTCGTCTTGCCTAATTTCATTCAATCTATGGGTCGCAAATTTTTAATATATTTCGATTAAATTTGATATATATCGATGGATTTTGATCGAACAACGAACGCTATTGAAAGTGATTTCTTGGCTTCTTTTCAAAAGTCGGCATTAAGTAAAGTAGTCGGAGATATTCAATGGTTATTGTATTTTTGCTTGTTTTAATTGTGCATGCGATAGGCTTAGAGATTAGCGATTGACGTGCGGTATCGATTGGATTTTACGGAGAGAGAGAAAGAGAAGGGGAAAGAGAAAGAAACAAAGAGAGTGAGAGAGAGTGAGAGAGAGAGAGAGAGAGATTTCATTCACCTACTCTGACGCTGATCAAGGACACACGCATATATATATAGTTTATGAGCTCACTCGCACCTATTTTGTGCGGGTTTACATAAATCCAAGGAAAAAAAAATCTACTATAATATATCCCATCATCCGATAATTGAATGATGGGTATCTTTACTAACCAGGATATTTTTGAAAAGAATAAAAGCCCTTAACCATTCATTTATTGATATTGTAATTATAATATTATTATTATAATTCAATTTATATATGTATGATTATATTTTAACAACACTCAATGGTTGATTAAGTGACGAAAAGCTAAAGCTAACTATAAACATGTGGAAAAATTTTGCGGCCGTTCTTTTTTCCATTTCTTAGCGTTCCTCCTTTCAACATATCAAGCTGCTGCTATACAGTCTTCGTCGATATATATGACATAAATATTGAATTTACACAAAAAATATGGTATACATTCTAATGAACAAAATTAATTTCATTTCACATCGAATAAATTCAGCCATCTCTAGAGCATTGTGCTACAATATCTCTCTCTCTCTCTATCATTCTCATCAATAAGTCCAACCGAGCTTTCCATGACTTTATTGAATACAAACTGTTCTGTTTTTTGCGGCTAATTCGAAAATTCAGGTTTGATTATTTTTTTAAGAATTATTTCCTCATACTATCTATCATCATTGGACCTTGCATAAATTATTCAAAATTTTACAAGAGTTAAACGAATAACTTCACATTCGGCAACAAGGACAGTGAGGGGACGGCCGAGCTTTTATTGTTCACACCTTTCAGTCCCCTACGAATAACTACTTCCGCCCCATATCTTTTGTTTGTTTTTTTGTTTAGTTAATTTACCCAGTGAGCGCTTGTTTAGGAATAAAAATGTTAAACCAGTTATCCATAAATTTCAAAAAAAATGCATACCATATTTTCGGACAGTTGTTTTCATATAAAATAAATTATTTTAATGCTTTCATAATTATATTTCGAATACTATACAGTCCATTGCAATGGCTTTATCGCAGACTTTATGTGTAACAACAGCTGGTCTAGATTAACATTTTCTAGACAGTCCTAATTTTTTTTCATCTATATCATCGGATTCAACTAATCTTTCTTTATTTATGTTTGATTTTACTTATAATTTAAAATTATTGGCCAAATATGTACAAGTAAGAATGCACATTGACTCAACTTGAAGAGCATGATACGGCAATTAATAAGTACTCTTTCCAAAGAAGTACAACAATTAGATCATGCATCATTCTTGCCTTTACTTCGCTCACCATTTCTTAACAAAAATCTTTTATTCCATTCCAAGAAACCACTATTTGAAACCATTATTGAATGGGCATTTGTATTGGCAAGGGCTGAATCATCGTGTACATGGCAACAAAATATGTTGAAATTGACTCACCCAGATGGATCTGT
>NW_023998415.1:41977417-42011588 GCF_014805625.2 Glossina fuscipes | reverse complement strand
TAGGCACGTTTTAGAAAATTATCACGACCACCCCACGTTAACCGATTGTTTGAAGCCAAACCAAATCAATGTTTAACGAAATTCGTTACTTCTATGATGCGAGACCTACTTTGTTCAGATATTTTTTTTTTGGATTTCTTTTTTTTATTACATGACACAGGCAGTGTAGAAATTTCAAATTTAAAAAAAAAAAAAAAGAAAAAAAAAAAAAGGTGTAGGAAACGGGAGATATCAAATTAACGACTCTTCAAACGGTGTGTAGCAAAACAGACGGATTAGAGGTAAGAATGCCTTGGGAATTCGATTTAATTACGAGTAGTTAAATAAAGCGCATATGGAAAAACTTTGTTCCCAACTTTTTTTCCAAATTTTTACATTATGAAAGTTTTTTTGTCTCAGATTACTTATTTCATACGCATGTGTTAAGTAAAATAAATAAGAGGAAAAAAAAAAAACTATAATAAAACCACAAATGTATTGTGAATGCAATGAAAACCAAATATAAACTCACCCGAATGAGCAGATTGCGTGTTAGGAGCATCATGTTCTGAAGGCGTTGTAGCCCCAGATATATCTAATGGTATTGACTGTTGTACGCCACTGATGTCAACTTCAGGTTTCTAAAAAAATCCAAAAGAAGAAAAATTTAGTATTGAATGTATACCGTTAAATAATCAAATAATTACAATTTGCATATGTACATGACCGTGTGCATCATCCAAACTATCCGAATCTTGGGGATGTGTTTCCATATCATTGTTAGAGGCTTCTTTAAGTAATTTCGCCGTATGTAAAGGATGGGCAGCTAGGCCACCAAGACCACTATTTCCAGCATTTCCTCCAAATGACATCTGGCTCATTTGTGAAAGCGTTAAGCCCCCCGTCGTTGCCGCATCTAAAGATGGATTGTGCTGATCTTCGGAATTGACACGTTCTCCCGAACCTGATAACAGAATAGTGATATGAGTTTTAAACGAAATCATAGATTGACACGCATATACCGTTACCGTTATTTGAAGATTTGCGTAAACGTTTTCGCCGGGTGGCCGGCGAGGCGCCAGCAACTAAAGGTGACGGTGTTCGTCGAAGCTGCTGATGATGATGCTGCGGTTGTTGCTGTTGCTGAGAGGTTTGCGTTTGACTATTTTGTAATTGCGAGTGTAATTGCTGTTGCTGCTGTTGGTGATGGTGCTGTTGTTGTAATTGTTGATGGTGGTGCTGAGATTGCTGTTGATGTTGTGGCTGCTGTTGCTGTTGTTGAAATTGCGCTTCTGTTGAGCCCCACAACGAATCATTAACACTGCCAGTGCCACTGCTACCCAAACCGCCACTTCCACTATTTCCATTTCCGCTATTGTTCCCAGTCGCACCGTTACTTCCACTAGCACCACCTATGCCAGCACCACCAACCAATTCGGTTGCATCGTTTGACGATTTACTATCGGACTTAGTTAAATTAGCAGGATCGGTGGGCATTTCGGCGAGTCCTTTTATTTTAAGCATCTCCGCCGTTTTTAAAATATGCGGTAACTGCTCTTGCGAAACGTTTACTTCACCATAGTACATAAAATCAACCATAGTTTTAAGATCATCATATTGTACATCCTTTAATATAACAATGGGATGCTGGCATGGATTCGTTGTAAAAAGTGTCTGTAATGATAAATGACACATTAATGCTTTTTCGAAATTAAAAAAAAAAAAAAAACAAAAAAAGGTATTTTGTAATGATTCTCGTTTGGCAAAAAATCCTAATTGCACACCATTCACTTCATTTCTAACAAGCAGCATTTAGGTTACAATTATATATATTGCACATAATATTTGGCTTAACTTACCTGAAAATAGGAGCTGCAAGCTGAGAGAACAATTTTGTGGGCTTGTAGTTGCCTACCTTCGGCCGCTAAAGTAACGTCGACTAACGTACCACTCGTCAGTAGAGTCGAGCACACCGCTATAAAATTCGGCTGATGATTATTCCAACGTAAACAAAACTGTTGTACGGACATTGTGTATTAACAAATACTTTAGTATATCCGATAAAGATGCAATCTATTGATAGGTTTAACAAGCAGGACTGCAGATGATAGTTCTTAGTTTCACATATATGGTAAATATTATTTTATGATGACGCAACTTGAGAAAACTTTTCACTTTATAGCTGCATTAGCAGCTAAAAAGCTGCTCAAACAAAAATAATGTTTTCTTTTTTTGATTTAAACAAAATTTTTGTGTGCGTTGTTTTTTTTTCTCTACTCTTCTTTGTACACTTTGTATTTCTTAAGCGACGACGTCGACGCACACATACCGAAATGAACGTAAACGGGTGGCATATGACAACGTACAGACGACAAGATTTGGAAAATTTGTATAAAAGACGAAATGAAAGTTTATGTGCGTATGTCTGTATATTTTGTTGACGTATGCCTGACGTTGGATTTTTCTTTCGCTTTATTGTTCACAACATATAAGCTTAATAATTCACATACGGTAACTCATCGTCTTTAGCAATCACAATCACCCATACGTATAGATATATAATAGGATTCGTTTATTTTTTGTAGTCTTGAATAACTTTTCAACTTAACTTAATCCAAAGTTCTTGATTATGCACTTTAAAAAATGTGTTCTTCTTCATTTAGTTTATATTACTTCGTTGTGCAGGCGCGAAAAAAAAAGAAAAAGTATTATAAAAATAATGAGAATATGGTTGTGAGTACAGAGAAAGGGTTTGACAGCACTTTGAGAGTTGCCAATCATTTAAATAAAAGTGTTGGAAAGCGTACAAATTTCATTGATTGCAATTTTAACTCACGACGAAGCTGCAATTCTTCTTTAAAGCGGGAAAGTTGGCATTTTCGATTTCAGTTACATTTAAACTACGTTTAATAGCGCGCCCCGTCCACCTATAAAGGCTAACAACTAGAAATGCCAAGGCGAAACGTCACTAAATAAGAAACAAAGAGAAGTTAAACAGCATATTTCAATTCATAATTAAATAGCATTTAAATCTTAATCTGGATTGGTCCTTGTTCCGTGCAGCAACTGTTGATATTTTTAATCCTTATAGAAATATATTAAACTAAAAAACATATTGCTTGCAATTTAGATAAAAATTTCATTCGTTTTATCGTAAACTGCATAGGAATTGAAAATTTTCGGTCTTCAAACCAATTCTTTATTCTGAAAAAGTTAAATGAAAGCTTTCTTTTACTTTTTCAATAAAACCCGATTTCAGGCGTGCTATGCTCCAGATTGCTTCTTTTCAAAAAATCACTATGGCAAGAGAATACACCAAACCCCCCGTAATGTTAATTATCACCTCTTCAGTAGTATTCGAATAGAACGCATACGAACTAATATTGTAATTAGCAGTATACATTTTGAAGAACGTGAGCAGACTTGCATCTTTTCCTATTTTGCTACGAAAGTCAACTCTAATTTTTTGAAATCTTAACAGTTCCTTGCAGGGTTTTGTACGCATCGTATTGCTAACAATGACAAACGCTTTTACTTTATACTTAAACACATTTCGTATGTCCTGTTATCTTTTAAATATCTTAAATACTGGAATATAATATGCAATTTCGCAACAGCTTTCAATAAACTTGTTGTCTCTCTGCAGCCGCAAATTCTATTTTGCGATCTCGAAGTTTTGTGCAGGTTGCAGCTGCGGTAACTGTGCAAATCATTATTTCAGCTGACATACGAACCTTTTTTTACCCTATGTTTAGTTGGTCTAATATTTGATTATTATATGTTGTTAACCTTTCATTCGTTATCCATTAATTTTTGTTTTCCATTCTTTGGATTAGTACGAGTTTGTGATTAATCATTTTTATTATTAATTTTGCAACCTTCTTCGGCATTGAAATATAGGCTTTTTAAGTCAAAAATTTTACTCGGTTGATGTTTCGATGAAGTCTTTTACTTTTTTTTGTTTATGTTCGTTATAGGTGGAAAATGTATTTTGTTTTTACAGGAAACGGGGAGGAATGAAACAGAGAAAATAAATTTTAAATTCAGAATCATCCCTAGTTACAAAATGAAGTGAAAATAAATCCTGCTCCACTTAATTGTAGAATCAAAACTTTCTTTTTTTCACTTTTTTTTAAGATATATTCGATACCCTCCAATTTCGCCAAATATATGTAAGATATTAGTAAACAACAGCTGAATATACCGCCAATAGTCAATACAGGGCTGCATTTGCACGATATATTATACTTGATATTTTCTTTCTTTTAAATATTTTCAAATTACATTAGCTCAATCTTCTTATTTGCTGTGTATTATTTTTTTATTTTTAAAAATGCATTTATCACTCAGTTACTGTTGCGTTCTGTAAATTTTGCTTTCTCTTTCGTTTATCAAAAGCAACACACAAAACACAAAAAATCCAAAATGGCGCGAGTTCTCTTCAATTCCTTTTTGTCTTAATTCCCTAGCAATTTTCACATAAAATTTTTGTATTAAATATATCGTATTAATTTTACAAACATTACATACGCTATGTTAAAAAACTCTTAAATACTGTTTCTTTTTCAAAATTTTCTCACAAAATTCAATTTTTTTTGCACAATTTCAATTAAATTATTTGACATTTTTCACACAGGGTACGAATTAAAGAGTAAAAGAAAGCAGACTGAATTTTTATGGAGCTCGCACACAACGCTCACGAAGCGTTGCCGTTACCAAGAATTTCCTTTCACTTAGTAGTATTTAGCAGTGTTAAAACATGCTTTTATGATAAAGGGGATATTAGCTGATATATAAATAGAAATATTTTTCAAACGTATTCACATCGAATCAGTTAGCAACTTACAATACAATTTAATAAAGTAAAGGAAAAGAAATAACAGTTACACAAAAACTGAGAAATGTCGGTCGGTTTTAGTGATTCATTTACTTATTGACGTTTATGTAACCTTGAAGCTATTAGGGCTTGTTATAAGTGGTTATAATCTCCACCTGCTTTACTTAATATTCATACGGTATTTTTATTAGATCAGATTAAATTGTTTTAAATTGCTTCGAATAAAAAAGGCCTTGAATATTACTGGCATTTATAGAAGATGAAAGAAAAACGTGAGAAGCGATAGCTTTATAGATATTTGTTTGGTTGTATATAGAATATTATTATTATTATTATTATTATTTTAATTTTAGACTAGTGAATTGAATATTATACAAGAAGAAGGACAATAAGAGAAAATTTTTATTTCTATAGCAAACATTCACGTTAGAATCATTAAATACGTTTCGTATATATTTAAACATTATTGGAGCATTTTTAGAATAGAAATTAATTAGTGATATTATTTAATATTAGTTATCCAAGGTGTGATGGAATAAAATGCCCTTTAATATTTTGCATTGCTTTATATTCAATTCTTTTTATTCGGAACGCTTTATAATGGACCACAGTCCTTTTACATTTTGTTGGCGCTATTAGTTCGCAATTATAGATGTTTGTAAGTCGAAATTATGATTTTAACAAAATTGCATTGCTAAATAAAGGACTTTCGCCACAAAACAGCATCATTACAGTTAATTTATTTATTACAAATAGGCTTAAATTGTTACATTCTTATGAAAGAAGGCTACTTGTCCCAAGCTTTAAGTGCTGAATCAATGTTTTATTTAATAGGCATTAATAAAGCGCAAATTTAGTAGAGCGAAAAATATCTTTGGTAGGCTCATAATGTTGATAATATTGTTTAATAAGAGTGCAAACGTAATTAATTAATTGGTTAATTTTGCAAACACCATATGATTAGATTTTATTTTTCCATATCTATCATTTTATTTCTCTGTGCTTTGTTTGTCAATGTTAATATACGCACCACAATTACAATTTTGCAGCATTGATTGCAATGCTGGAACACAATCTCTGTGCATAAGTTAATAACAACACGTTACATTCAAATTGTCTTTTGACATTTGGGTGCTTACGATAGGTTGCAGCTGGAGTTCTTGTGTTCAACGTTTAAAGAATTTTAGGAAAATATAAGGGTTTTTGAAAGATTGTTATCCCCTACACCACTTATGGTACGTATGTAACACGCAGAAGGGCTTGAGTCGGACATTTTCTCGATCTTCTATTATACCGATCGATTCAGAATCGTAATCTGAATTAATCCCTCACTATGCTTGTCCATCGGTCCGTTTTTGGTACAGTGACGTGTTTTAACCCAAGGATGAACGCTATTGAAAACTTTTCGGCTATTTTCCATATAAAGCCGTATCCTAAAAAGTTGTTATAAGGAAATAAAATTTCAATTTTCAAAATTTTTCAACAAAAGTTGCTAAGTAGTAGTATTTGGTCATTCTAAATTTGTATGGAATCTTGGACCGGCTGTGGCAAGTTTTAAACTGCCTCATATAACGAGAGCTAAAATTCACACCACAAAAAGGTATAATTTTCAATGATTAACGAAGAAAGTTATATCATAATAGTAATTTAACATAAATAATTTAATACAAATATAGCCTTAGCCATTTGTCAAGCACACCAAAGAAACACATTGCAAATATGTCGACCTTCGAACTATTAGAAGAAATGTGAAAATGCAATTCTTCGACAGTATTCTTGCAACTTAAATCCTAACTTTTAAGCACTTTTTTTATGCTGAGCTAACTAATAACAAGAAAGCACGTTGTAGTCGGACAAGGCCGACAATTAAATAACCTACATCACATTGTCTAACACAATTCTTATTTTTATTATAGAACACAAAAATAATGTAGTATAAGTTTAATCCTTACGGGGCAGGAAGGTCCAAATTTTGTAGAGTTCATTTTTTTTATGAAAGAACTATTGTAGGTTAATTCTCATCACCACATATTAAAACTGAGACTTTTTCGTTCTGCAAAGGATAAATTTTCATGAAACACTTATTACGGTAAGATCTAAAAAATAGCTCAGAATGTTCCCAATTTTATTCCGTCCATTTTTTTGTACTAAATTACTATTATGATATATACTGACATCATGAAGAATTGAAAATTATGCTTTTTTGTCGCATGAATTTTAGTTTTCGTTATATGAGGGTGTTCGAAAATTGCCGCAGGCGGCGACATTTCAGAACAGAGTGTTATATGCATACCGATCTAAAGCATTTTCAATAGTGCTTCTTCTTGGGGTAAAGCACGTCAGTGTACAAAATTTCATTAAAATATTTCTCAAAAATTGCGGCTTATAGGGTAAACACAAGAATATATTAGACGGATAGACAGACAGACGAGCTGAATGATGCTGAATTGATTGGTATAATTAAAGGAGGATCTATCTCAAGTCCAAGTATAACGGTGTAGGTGTTATCAATAACTTTATTAAGCGAAGTTTCATCGAAAATTTGACGCTTAATGGCAGACCATGGCCGACTATAATCTTTTTACTTAATTTTCTGTAAATTGATATTAAAAAACAAATCTTTTTTGTTTATGTGTTTTTTTTTTTTTTGTTTATTGTTTATTTGCTATTTCAAAGTCAATGTTTAAATTTTAAATCGGGGATTTTTTTTTAAATTTAACAATCTTATCTGTTTTGATATATATATAACGTTAAAAAAAAAATCGCATTTTTATTATGTGTCTGAAATGAAGTGAATGTTTAGAAAATGATATCAAAAATTAAATATTCGATCACGTCCACAAAATAGATAAGTAAATTGGTTTTGGTCTTATACACCAAATTCGCACCAATGTTGTATAAGACCAAATACACAAATTTGTCTGATGGGACCAATGTGTAAAAATGCGTTTTTTTTTGTATTTATATTCGTTTTTCTTTTGTGATTTCTGGTTGAAAACTTATCACAGCTTTTAAAAATTAGAAAAAAACCTTGAAAAAAAATTTAACACAATTTTTAAATAAATAAATTATGTAATGTATGTAAATCTGTTAGACTGTTTTATGCGCAGTTGTAAGTAAAAATTAAAAGTTTTGCTTGTCGTATACGATGTAAAAGCAGGCATAAAAAGAGACAAAACTTCCTATTTAAGTATTCTTCGCTCGCTTATAGTTAAAAGGATGTTTTATTCTCCGCCTGCCTTTACCGTTAGCAACACGAAAAAACTCTACATATTTCTCTAAGTAAGAGAATTCGTTTATATGTTTAATAAATAAAAATTAGATATATGTATATAAAAAAAAAAAGAAAGTAAACATTACATAAATTTTACATAATTTTTTATGATTCTTCTTTGTTTACATTTTCGCATTATAATATATATGTATAGAGAGTAAAAAAAAAATATTTTTCTATATAAAGTAGAAATATATAGTGTTAGTATCAGTAGTGATAGTAATTGTTTCGTTTGTGTGTGTTCTTACAATGAATTGTGGTTAGAATTGTTAAAAATTGTTGTCTAGTTGTATAGTTTGAAGTGTAAGTGAAGAGTGTTTATTGTTTATATTCTACTATTTTTATACTTATTTTGAGCCTCGTTTCTTTTTACTGGGCAATTTAGCCGACAAGCGGAAGAAATACTCATCACGACGCAATAATTTACCGCGTACGTATGAATGTATATCCGCATCCATATTATGTTCCCTTAGCCAAGATGATGTATTACAAGTACTCAACTCTGTATGCGGCTCATCAGGTAGACTTAAATGACCTAAAGATTTAAAGGAAAAAAAAAAAACAAAGTTGTAGGATTTTGAATATCTCCGAATGAGAAGGTTTTCTTTTTATATATATGTATATATATATATGCATGCATATAATTAAAAGAATTTCTAATTCTGTAAACTGAAAGATAATCGGAATTGACATCTGGGATGTAAGATGAAGTTACTTTAGCTTATAACCAATGTGTGATACTCAGTCGATTTAGCTTAGTTCTTACGTTTATATAACGTCTTATGTCTTATATAATCTGTTGAGACCCCTAATCAAACAGGTCCTTTCGTTAACGATTTGTCATATAAAATGCAGAGCATTAAAGACTACAAAAGACATACATATGACATATATAAAAAGACATATATATGTACAAATGTACATATATATATATATATATATGTACATTTTCCAGTTTGTTTTGGCCATGTCAGTCTGCATAATTATATTGTACAATCGAATTTATTTTGGGTATCTGGTTTTCTCAAAAATTGAGATAAGACACTGAAAGTGACAGTGTTCTAACAAGTAAGAAAATTAAATTCGGTCGGGACCGAATCTTTTATAGCCATCACCGTTACCCTAAAAAAGGTAAAAGAAGTAAAAAACAAAATTTTCGTGCTCTTTAAAATGGAGTGGGGCGCAGCTGATTTCTTCTATTTTCAAAATAAAAGTTTTTCTTGTATGGACATGCGGGCGTTGTAGACGTGTCCTTTGAAAAGTTGGGGGCAATTCCAAATTATTTCGCAAATTTGGAATTATAGGTGATGTCTTTATTTATGTTAAGGGGAGAATGCTTATCACAAATATTACAAAATTGAGCAAACAGACAGATCGACAGATGATTACGCGAACAGGTTGAAGTATATTCCAAATTTGAAACTGGCCAGGGATTTGTATGCTTTATACGGTTTTTGAACCTTGTTTTTCCGCGTTATAAAAGTATTGAAAAAACAATTAAATTTTGGTACGTTATAATGTTGGGTAGGCATGGTCAATTTTTTCGATTTTTATGCATAAACGCTAAAACATCGCCACAGAAAATGCATTCAAGCTATAGTTTATGAGTAACGAGTAAAAGCCCAATTTTTCATTCCTTTTGGAAAACACAGGTGTTATCAAATTATATGGTGCTGTGGGCGTATCCTTCGATCGATTTCGTCCATTTTCAATACCAATCTGTGTGCAAGAACTTTCAATGTTTCTGCCGAATTTGAAGTCAATAGCTTTACATACATTGCACAGACAGAGAAACAGATAGACGGACGGAGGAACATCTTTAAATCGATTTAGAACTTGATGCTAATCAAGAATATATGGGCATTACAAATGTTTTGGCAAAATGAATATAACCCTCTTCCTTCGGTGATGGGTATAAAAATAATCAATACGTTTCAATAAATAAACTAACATAATATATTTGAAAATAATTGATAATCAATGCGAAATATTCGCACAAAATAGACTACAAATATATCTGATGTACCTTTAAGAATTTAATCGATCTAGTAACAACGTTATATCCTGTTTTTATTTTCATTGAATATAACTTGGCGATAAAAGTAATTGAAAGTTATGCTCTTTTGTTTTTCATTTAATAGATCGAATATATAATGAAGCTTAATGTAAAATAAAATTTTATAATAAAGTACTAACCTGTCGTTATCACTTTATACGGTTCTTCCGATTCTAAAGGTTCGCTAAGGCCAATTTCATTTTTAGCAAATATACGTATCATATATTCATGATTTTCTTGCAAGTCTCTGATTTGGAATTTCTGTATGCCAGCTGGTACGCGACCTACTTCGATCCACATTGTCTTTTTCATGTCACGTATAGCGATATGATAGCCAAGCAGTGGCGCACCTCCATCTGACTCGGGCATACCCCATTCGAATACATGAACATTGGCAGCTATAATTCTTGTTTCCAGTGGTGAAGTAGGTTGCGAAGGTACCGCTTTGTGATTATATAATAAAAATACGATTTCCATTATTACGAATTGATTGATTAAAATAGCAACGGTTACTTACTTGCATGTGTTTTAAGATTTACTGTATCTGTGACGGCTGGGGCTCCTAAGCCGACTTCATTTTCAGCGGATACCCTAAACCAATACTCACATTTTTCTTTTAGATTATCAACAGTATATTGGAGATTATGAGCATTCAATGTTACCACTTTCGTCCATTTAGTTGAGGTAGAGGAACGTTTTTCAACGCAATAACCTTCAATAATAATAAATTTATTATTAGAATTAACTAAATATTAAATATTTTAGTAGTTTGAAAAGTTCAAAGTCCAGTTTTAAGCGTTTTTCTTTTACCAGTGATTTCAGAACCACCATTATGCGCGGGCACTTCCCAATCAAGCGTCACACTTCTGCTAGTTATATCCGGTGTTCTTAAGTTTTGTGGAGGTGATGGAGGAGCTGTTTAGAAAGTTGAATAAATCAATAATTATTAAAATATCGTTTCCTTTTTTTCATTTTTTTGAATTTTTTTTATGAATATTAAGCTTTTGCAAAAAATTACCGATATTCTCTGCAGCTCGTACTATTCGGATTTTAAATTAGCACAATTACCACATTTATAAGCAGAAAATAAAAATGAAAGCATAGGAGCATTAGAAGCGTTAGAAGTTAAGCATTAAAGCATAGATTATCCCATTTTACAAAATATTTATTTAACTTACTTATTCTACGGCTCACTACAACTTTATCTTCAGTCTCTAAAGCATCGCTCATGCCTACTTCATTTTTGGCATATATTTTGAATGTGTAGGCGTGATCTTTTTCTACATTATTCACAAAGATGTGCGGCACATTGCCGTTTGTACTGCCCAAAAGTCTATATTCAGTTTCATGGAATTCTTTGATTTCAACAATATATTCTAGAATCTTGGCACCGCCATCCGTCTCTGGTGTTTCCCAAGATAAGGTAAATGATTTGTCGTTCATGCCTGACACTTCTATAGGCTGCCGAGGCGGTGACGGTT
This sequence comes from Glossina fuscipes, assembly GCF_014805625.2. Taxonomy (NCBI): domain Eukaryota; kingdom Metazoa; phylum Arthropoda; class Insecta; order Diptera; family Glossinidae; genus Glossina; species Glossina fuscipes. The sequence continues at coordinate 41,999,961 of NW_023998415.1, read as the reverse complement.
TATCTAAAAGCATCATGCAATGTCATTATAATTAAATTTTTTTCAGTTACGCGCGCCTATAGATTTACCTTTTTTGGTTATGGTTACAATTTCACTCTCTGTAGGATCAGATTCACCGATTGGATTGACAGCTAATATTCGGAACATGTACTCGCAATTGATGGAAAGTTTTTGTATAACATAAGACCGAATGTTCTTTTCGAAGTCAGCCACTTTCATCCATACTTTCTTTTGTAAATCGCATTTTTCTAATGTATATTTATTTACTTCCATGCCACCATCATCCTCCGGTGGCTCCCATTCTAGCGTAACCGAGTCTTTTTTCGTTTCTTTGATAAGCAACGATTTGGGAGTACTTGGCTTATCAAGCACCGTTATGGTACACTCTACAGTATCTGAGCCACATTCATTTTCAGCCACAATTTTGTAGCGTCCAGTATCTTGACGAGTTACCTTTTCAATGGTTAAGCTTGTAGTGGTTTCGGTTATCTCAATATTACGATATTTAGTGGTTTTGAGAATATTGGTTTCCTTATACCATTTTATTTGCGGCTTAGGATAACCCTTAATTAGGGCTGGAATGCTTACTTTAGCATCTGACCGCAACTTTTGTATTAAATACTTTTCCTCGACTTCTATACCGGGTTTTTCTTGCATCTTAACATGGCACGATGTCTCGACTTTGCCCATTTCATTTTCCGCTACACAAGTATATTCACCCTCAGTCTCTATGGTCGTCTTGTCAATGGTATATTTGGCTACGCGGTTTTCATAGCGCATAGTAGAAGTTTCAAATACTTGGCCATTTCTCTTCCAAATGATTTTGGGTTCAGGTATACCACCGAAAATGCAGGAGAGTGTGACTTCTTTAGAAGGTTCGGTAACCACATTTTGTAAAGGTTCTTGAACAGTGGGCTTCTCCTTTTGCACTTGAGGTCTTAGATGTATTGGTGATGATACAGGTGATGGCGGTGAGGGCCCAACTTCGTTAACAGCGACCGTTCGAAACACATATTCCGTATCAATCTGTAGCTTATATAAGGTATACGTCGTGTCCTTTATTTTACGTATCTCCGTCCATCTTTCATTGTTAGAAATAAAAAGTTCAATTGATTCATTTTGTGATACAATAGTAATTAAGCTTACTTTTCAGTTTTAACATCTTGATATTCCAAAATGTATTCCAAAATTTCTGCTTTACCATCATCTTCGGGGGGCTTCCAGTATAATGTTAGGGAGTCATGCATAATATCAAGTGGCTGCGGCGTACCGGGAGCACTTGGCTTACCTGCAGTATATATTAGACCAAAAGCATTTTTTTTTTTAAATGCAGAATTATTTATACATTTTACTTACGCATAATGAATAGATGTAATGTAGCTTCGGCTTCTCCCACTGGATTTGTTAATTTGACGACGTATTCACCTTCATCTTCGTTGACCACTTTCTTAATGGTTAAGGTAGCTGTTTGTTCATCAATAGTAGGTACTGTTCTTTGGGTTTTAATAATAACCTTTTTGGAAGTAGACCACTCCGCTTGTGGCTGGGGAACACCTGAGTATTTGACGCTTAAAGCAACTTCTTCATCCTCTTTAACTTTAAACGTTTGCTGTTTATCCGAAATGATTAAGGGCGCTGCTGTAATCTCTTCCACGCAAAGCTTAGTGCTGGTAGTAACATTAGCCGCTGTACAGCTAATTTCAACAGCATCGTTTTCCTCAATGCTGTGTATAACGAGACGACGTATTGTACCTTCCACAAATACGTCATATTTTTTGTTCGCTTTGATCGGTTTACCTTTGACATACCAAGTGACTTCAACGTCAGGCTTGGATAGCTCCGCGACAAATTCAGCATCTGTGTTTTTAGTGGCTATAGTCACATCGGGCAAACGTAGAGTGAAATTAACCAAAGGTTCTTCGACAACCAGTTTGGAATTAGATTTATGATCGCCTACGCTAATTGAATATTCGGCAGCATCGTTTGGCTTGCATTTTCTGATGATCAGTCTCTGGCATTTGCCATCTATTGCGAGTTGTATGCGTTCGGTCAAAGTCAATTCTTCGCCATTTTTGAACCATTTAACCATAGCATCGCCTTTGCTTAACTCTGTTTCGAACACGGCATCCTCTCCTTCGGTTACGTTTACATTTTCCAACGGTTTCACAATTTCTGGCGGTAACTCAATCACCGTTAGTTCTGCTTTGCATTGCTGATCATCCAGTTTGCAAGAATATTCTCCTTCATCATGTATAGAAGCGTTGCGTACCAGTAATCTGTGTATGTTGCCATCTTTAATAAAGTCGATCCTTTCCTTAGCGGCAGTTATTCTCTCGCCATCCTTAAACCACTGAACTTCACCAGCATCTGTAGATACTTCAACTTCTAAAATGGCTGTGTCTTTTTCAGTTACTTCGTAGTCTTCTAGGGGTTTAATGAATTCAGGTTTACGTGGTAAAACCTCAACAGTTGACTGTGTTTCTGTCTTTTTCACTTTGCAAACATAGCTACCGGTATCTCGTAAATTCGTGTTTCTAATAACCAATTTATGTATTTTTCCATCTTCTACAACGACGCGGTGATCCATACCGCTGAGTTCTTTTCCATTGAAGAACCATTTGGGCGAAGCCACATGAGATGTTTCACATTCTAATGTCAATAATTGTTGTTCTTCTATAGTAATCCTGGACTTAAGTTTTTTTGTAAATGTGATCTCATCAACTTCTACAATAATACGAGCGCCATGCGACGTTTTGCCCAAGGGATTACTGGCTATGCATTTATAATCTCCTGAGTCAAAGTCGGGATTAGCATCCTTAATGATGAGTTCTATATTTTCGCCATCGTACTTCAGCTGTGTGCGGTCATTGGGATACAAGGGATTATTGTTAAAAAGCCATGAGACTTCAGGTACTGGATTGCCGGAAACTTTTGCAAGCAAACGAATAGTTCCTTTCTGGGGTATACTCTGCTCTTCAAAACGTTCAACAAACAGCGGAGGTTCAGCATTGCCGCTTGGCGCTTCTAAAAACAAGAAACAGAAAAACAGGCGTATACTAAAGATCTTTGTAAAGTTTATATATTGGACACAAAACATATGGATTAAGACAATGAATACCTTCAATGGTCAGTTGGGCGTTGGTTTCGACGCTACCTAGTGGATTAATTGCTTTTACTGTGTACTCTCCCTTTTCTGGGTATTTCGGTGAAATCAAAGTTAAGGTATGAACATCTTTATCACTCCTGACGTTCTCTGTTATTGGTTTGCCATCTTTGTACCAAGAAATTTTTGGGGCTGGATTTCCGACAATTTGTGTGGATAAAACTGCGCTTTCTCCTTCACGTATAATCATATTGCGAAGAGGTTCCAATATTTGAGGTGGCTCTTTCTCCCCTGTGCGCACTTTCAGCATTATAGGTAACCTGGCCTCCCCTTCGCGGTTTGTTGCTACTACTTCATATACGCCTTCCTGCGACTTCTTGACTTTGCTAATGTGAACTACACTGCAGTACATGTGTATATCAGATTCTGTGACCACACGTACATTTTGCAATTTTGTTGTATCAATTTGTTCGCCGTTATAGGTCCATATAATATCTGGTTCTGGTACTGCTACGAGACGGCATTCCAAAATGACATTTGTATTTTCATTGACGTATTGAGCTTTAGGTTTGCGAGAGAAAGTTGGGGGGATACCCTCTAGAATGTCGGCTAAAGAGGATTCACGCGACATGCTTTTGCGTGACATACCGGTTGCGTCAGAACCATGATCTGATAAAGGCGTTTCCACAACTAATTCAGTCGTGGTTGATGTGAAACCAACCGAGTTTTTAGCGACGCATGTAAAGCGTCCAGCGTCTTCAGGAAATACTTCTCGTATAATTAGTGTAGCTACGTTGTCTTCATCGTAATACATTTGGAAATCTTGAGAAGGTTTTATAATGGCGGTTTCACGGAACCAGGCAATCTGTGGACGGGGTACACCCTCAACTTTGCATTCAAATTGCACCGTATACCCATCCGGTGTATGAATGGGTTGCAATTTTTCAATGAACCTAGGCGCAATAGCTTTTTCATCTGGTCCAGGCCCTTTGAAGATGTTACACAAAGACAAAAATGGAACAAATAATTTTTAAACAAATGTTAATCACTGCACTCACAGATTAGACTATGACGCATATTAATACAATAAATGGGTACAAAAAACTGTAGATTTTTCGAACACCCATCTAATTTCGTAAACTTACGTTCAAAAACGGGCAACTTGTCAATTTTCTCGTGTAGTTTCTTTTGTATATATTGCATGTATTTAGTTGGTTCCATAAGGTATTGGGCGGGCACCCAACCCTCTTCTAAAGTAATGCTCTTTTTCACATACCACCATTCTGAACTATGACGTCCTATAACGAATACCTTCTCGCCTTCTACCAGATTAATAGCCTCATCATTGTCAGCCACATAGTTGCAAATAGAATACATGGCATTTTCCTCTTCGCTTTCTATATAAATAAGTCATACAATGAATGTTATCCTCTATCCGGCAAATTTTTGGATTTTAATATTACCTTCAACGTGCATTTCTCGTGTAATATTTAAAGATGCTCCTTCTGTTCGTAACAATAACATTAAAAAAGTAAGATATATTAGCTTCTAAATTCTGGTTGCAGGAAGTTGTCAGTAGTGAATTATACATTAGGGAGACAGAGAGAGAAGGAGTTAATTTGCATCAAGAGTTGTAAAGTGGTAGCGTTATAAAAATGAATGCTCATCAAATTACCTCGCCTTGCTATGTTTTGTTATCATATAAGCTTTTAGATATTTTCTTAGAGAGCTAAAGTTGTATGCCATTGAAAGCAAATAATTATTTTAAAGCATATAAAACTTAAATTATTTCGATGAAGTTTTTAAAAAATCTGAAAAAATGCGGGCTTAATGAAACTTGCGGACAACGATTTACCTTCATTGTAGATTTGTTCGACGACTTTGCGTTTCTTTTTGAAGGTCAGCGAATCTTCTTCATAGGTTACAGCTTCAGATTTTATTCGTCCTATGCCAATCAAGAAATCTTCTTCATCCTCATGCTGTACAGAGTAGCGTGGTTTTGTTGGTTTTCTGTGTCTTAGTGGTATATCCACTTCGTCTAGTGGTAATTCCTCAATATGATATTCATCCGGTTCTTCAACATCGTACATGGTATCTTCGATACTGCTAGCGTCACGTATTTCTTCAATAACTGGACCCTCGTCATCTTCGATTTCTTGTACAATTTTAATTTTGACCTCATCTGCTTCTTCAGAATATGTTTTTTTGATGGGCTTTTTTACTTTGATCTTCTTGGACATGGATATCTCTTCTTCGGCATAAGAGTCTAATGCTATTTTGAATTCTTGCTGAATATCTTCTTGGACTCTAGCAGGTTTAGGGCGGAATGTGACATTTTCCACACCTTTATACTCTTGAACTTCTATTGATGGTTTTTGTGGTTTTTGCTTCTTTATTACAAATTCTTGTTCCTCTTCCTCGATGACCTGTTTTGATTTTTTTCTTGGCTTCTTAGAAACAACAAATTCTTCGACATCTTCACTTTCCGTGTATTCTTCTTCCCGTCTAATAGAAAGCTCAGCGGCAGCTTCATCCGTAGTTTGCTCTATTTGCGGTCGTTTTTTGAGAACAGTAGCTGCTTCTTCCACACCCTCATTGATTTTATGTGGCTTCTTGAACGATATACTGTACTCTTGCTCTTCGAGCTCTTCGAGTTGTGGTTCAATTGGCTTTTTCGGTTTCCTACGGACCATCACATCATCAATAACTTCTTCTTCTATAACTTCTTTTACTCTTTCTTCAATTAATTCCTGCTTTATGATCAGCTCATCGGCATCCTCTTCTATCACTTTAACCGGTTTTCTTTTCTTTTTTAACTGAACAGTTTGTTCTGAAGTTTCCTGTGTAACTTGTTTTTGTTTAGCAATTTTGAATTCTACATCAACGTCTTCCACTTCTACGAATTTATGTGTTTTTTTGGGTTTCAATGTAACTTGAGTTGTTTGTTCTTCTTCTATTTCTTGTGTAATCGCTGGTTTTTTTAACAATACCTCCTCTTCAAAAATTTCTTCATCTATCTTAGGTTTTCTTGGTTTTTTAGGTAATTTCAACTCAGCTGAATCTGGTTCAACCTCTTCGATTTCTTCTACTACTTGTACAACGGGTTCAACAGGTATTTCTTCTTCTACCTTCATGCGAAGTTCAACCGCAGTTTCTTCTTTAGGTTTCGGTTTTGGTTTTCTTTTAATTACCGCTGTTTCCGTTGGTTCTTCCTGCGTTTTAAGTTTTGGTTGTAAAGAAACTTCCACTTCCGGTTCCTCACTTTTTTCCGGTTGTTTTATTTCATTTTCTTAGGCAGTTTGACAATTTCTTGAGGTAATTGTTCCAACGTTTGTGGTTCAGTTTCGATAAGAGAGAATTTATATTCCTTAGGTTTCTCTAGCTTTGGCTTCTCGATAACTTTTTCTTCTTCAAGTTTTTGTTCAATTTCTGTAGATGGTTCTACTTTTTCTACTTTTTCTTCAATTACCTTTACTTCTTGCGGCACTTCCTCAACTTTAACAATTTTCTCTTCAATCGAAACAGCTGCTATTTGCTTTGGTTTCTTCGGTCTCTTTTTGATTGTTGCATCTTCGACAACTTCTTCCACAGGTTTTTCTGCAATTAGTGTTATTTGCTCTTCAGGCTCTTCTTTTATAGGCTTTTTCGTTTTGGTAGGTAAAACTATTTCTTCTGGTACTTCGATTTTCTTTTCTGGTTCTATATCCGTAACAGAAAATTTGTAAGAAATTGGTTCGTCTTCCGATGCTTCTTCTATTTTAGATTGTATGCCTTCTATGATTTCAGAATCTTTAGCAATTTCTTCAGTTCTTGTAATTTCTAATTCAGCCCGATCTTCTGCTGGAACTGACTTCTTCGGTTTCTTTTTGACTATCTTTTCTTCTACACTCTCTATCGGTTTTACGGGTGTTAAAATCACTTGTTCTTCTGGTTCTTCGACAAAACTTGGTTTTGGTTTTTTCTTGCGAATAATTTCAATTTGCTCCTCAACTACTTCCTCAGTCACAAATCGAGGTGTCTCTTCAATTACATTGATCTGATATTCGGTATCAGGCTTGCTTTCTTTTTCAGGTTCATGTTTCTCGATTGGTTTTTCGCCTTCCTCTGGGATTGTAATTTTCTCTTTTGGAATTTCAAATTCTTTAAGTTTAAATTTATAATCCTTTGGAATGTCTTTGTGAACTTCTTCAGTAACAGATGGCTTCGTCTCTTCTAAAAGCTCGATAGGTTGATCTATCGGCACCTCTTCCACAACTTTGGCTTTTAATTCAATTTCCTCGATGGCCTTTGGTTTCTTCTTTAATTTCTTTATTTTAACTTCAGCGTCTTGATCTTCATCTTTCGGTAATTTTGTTTCTTTTAGTACAAACTCAACTTCTGTATCTTCTTTGGGCTTTTCTTCTAGCTGCTCCGGCTTCGTTATATATTGAATATCAGCAACATCATTTTTCATTTCCCGCTGCTCTTCTACGATTTTGATTGTGTATTCTTTTGGAACTGTTTGAATTAGTTTCTTGTCTGTAACTTCCAATTTTACTGAAACTTCCTGTTTCTTTTCTGCAGGTACCAGTGGTTCGACTGTTTCCATTCTAACTTCTAATTCAGGTTCCACCTCTTCAAGTTTTTTAGTCTTCTTTGTTTGTTTGGTTTGTGGTTTTAAATCTACTTCTGTTTCTTCAAATGCTTTGGTCTTAAGAACTGGTTTCTTTACTTCAACTTCTTCAGGTTTTACTGTTGCTTTCTTAGGTTGAGTGGTAATAAGCACTTGTTCAGGTTGTTGCTCTTCCTTCACGAGAACGGGTTTTTCAACTATTGATTCGACAATGTTTATTTTGTATTCTGGGAATTCTACAATCTTCTTCTCAATTACAGTTTCAGTTTTACGTTTTTTGTCCTGAATTTCTTCTGGGAGTTTTCGCTCTGGAACTTTCTCTTCCTTTATAGAGAATTCGTATTCTTTCAACTTTTCTTTAGGTTTTAATTTCTCCAGAATTTCTTCAACCGCTTCCTCCTCAATTTTTTCAGCCGGTTGTCTTATGGTAACATTTATCATTTTTTCATCCTCTTTTCGAGATTTTTTCTTTGATTTGGGTTTTTCCTTAGTGACTTCTTCGGCAGTTTCTTCTTTTTTAGGTTCTTCAACCAGATCTTCAACTGAAACCTGTTCTACCATTGGTTGCTCACCTTTTTCGATCTCAAATGTAGCTTCTTCAACTATTTCTACAGGTTTTGGTGCTTCCTCAACTGGTTCTTGTACAGTGTATTCATATGGTTCAGGAACAATTGGTTTAGGTTTTTTCTTTCTCGTAACCACCCTTTCCTCTACTACTTCTTCAACAATTACTTCTCTTTCATCAATATCAGTTATTTGCACCTTATATTCCTCAGGCAGTTCTTCAGGTTCAATGACAGTGGTAGTGATTTTATATTCTATAGGTATTTCTTCAGTACGCTTAGGTTCGAAAACTTCTTCTTTTATCTTAAATTCTTCAATTGGTCTTTCTTTGGGAGATTTTTCTTTAATTTTAACTTCTTCTGTAGGAGCATCTGTGGACGGGGCTTCTTGACGTTCCTCTTCTTGAATCGTTATCTCAAATTCTTGAGTTTTTTCATCGAAAGATACAACTTTCTTAGGTTTCTCTTTCTTAACCTTTGGTTTTTTGGGCTCTTTGGCAACGATTTCTAGTGCGGGTGAAAAAGATTTTTCTCTTGTTCTCTCTTCCTCTTTGACTGAAACTGTACTATCTTCTGTAGGAGTAAGCTTAGGCGTTTCAATATGCTTTAATTTTATTTCGTCTTTAGACTTTTCTGCAGGCTTACTTTCCGGAATACGAAATTTAACGTCTTTTTCAGTAGGCTCTTCGGTCTTCTTTGGCTCACCAGGAACAATTTCTATAATATTACTTTCTTCGTCTAGCTTAGCTTTCGGTTTAGGCTTGTATTTTGGTTTTGGCGTTTCAATATCTTTCGCAGGTTCTTCTGGATATTGTAGCGGTTCAAGCTCTTCTTTAGGATACTCAACATCATCAAATTCAAGTAGTTCCAATGGCTTTATTTTGTACTTAGGTTCTTCTGGTTGAGGTTCCAATTCTTTAACAACTACTTCCTGCTTTTTCGTGGGGACTTTCTCACTTATTTCTTCTACTTGTTGCGGTTGTACGGGAATTTTCTTTAGTACTACGTTTTCTGGCTTTTCTTCTTCTTTCGGTTTCATTTTTCCTTTACCCAATTTTATTTGAATTTCGTCTTGCTTTTCTTCCGGTTTGATTGGTTTTTTAGGCTTCTCACGAGGTACCTTTTCTCCAACCTCTCCCTCGTCGCTGACGTATTTTTCGTAAGTTTCCAATTCGACTTTTTCCAAATCATCTTTAATTTTCTTGATCTTCTTTGGCTTATAAGGTTTGAATTTTAATACTTCCTCAGCATCTTCGATGTTGCGAGATAATTCGCCACTAGATTTAATAGCTCCGATTTCCGCTAATACTGGTTTTAAAGCATCTGGTGGGTATTCAATCCAATCGATTCGACTTTTAAGTTTAAATTTGGGCAGTTGCACCGTTTGTTCTTCAATTGGCTTTTCTTTGCGTTTCACAGCTTTCAGTTTAACCATTTGGGGAATTTCAGTTGTGTCCGTAATTATCACCTTTTTGGCTTTCTGTTCTTTGCGCTCTATCTTAATGGGCTCCAATTTGGCAACTTCGGTTCTAGCTCTTATTGGTTTTTCGAAATCAATTTTTTCAAACTTCTCCAATTCGGTCTTTTCAATTTCTTGTTCAAGAAGTTTTTGTATAATTAAATCTTGCTCGTCAATTTTCTTAATTGATTTCTTTTTCTTTTTAGGCTTAGATATTTCTTCGACTGCTTTGGGCGCTTCCTCTTTTTCTTCTTCGGCGTACTCGACGGGATGCGGTTCTTCCAAAGCCTTGGGCAATTCCTCGATAATTTTGATTTCTGATCTTGTCTCTTCTTCTTTCTGTTCGACAATTTCTTCCGTAGGTTTTCTTTCCTCTGGTTCTTCTTCGATTATACCAATCTTATAATCATGCATAATCGTCTCTTTACCTATTACAAAAAATAATCGAAATTACTTTCAAATCTCTAAGTGGCAGATTTTTTACGCAAACGTGTATGATATAAGAATGGTCTAAAAAGCTATTTAAAGTTACGAATAGTATATAGAAATGTAGGGCTTAAATCAAAGCTTTATATAAACAAAAATTTAATGTTTGACGCATTGGAAAAATAGGAGCAAGGAGACGGTTGCATTAAAAGAATAATAAATAATATATATAAAGACACAAACCAAGATAACAAGATTGTCAAATCTATATACCATAGCTGATAAAGCAAAATGCATGAAATTTTGAACAAATAACAAATTGCTGATAAATCTGAACATCGGTCTATCCAGTTTTATTTGAAAACAAAGTAGTTTTAAGATATGTGGTCAAAACATTAGAAAAATATTCTTTTTTTAAATTTTAGTTACTTTTTAAGAATATGGAAGCTTTTGCTTTACTTTTCAATTTGGTTTTTGGTTTAAGTCTTTTCTAAAATTATAATAAACTCAAATTTAATATGATATAATTTTTACGATAAGTTTAAACAGAGAGTAAAGTTTATTTTATAAGGCGGCCATCAAGAATAAAATAATAGAGGAGGTTCAGGAACAAAAACGGAGGCATTAGTTTTAGGTGGATATAAAAAAATTAAATAACATAAAATGCTTAGTTGTGACTAATAAGCTATATTGTAAGAAGGGCAAACGAAACACTTACTTGTCTCAGGAGTTTGTTTTTTAGTTTTGTGTTTGATTGGTTTTGTTTCCTCTGTTGGTTGTGATGGCTGTATTTCCTTATGTGAGACGGGTGTGATTTGTTCTGTGTCCTTTGGCTGTGTTGCCTCATGTTGTTCCTCTATTTGTTGTTGTGGTGCATTGTATGGTGTTTCTGTTTCTGTGATCTTTATGTCATATATAGTGTCAACTGTAGTATTTAGTATTTCGTCGGTAGTCGGAATTTTTGGAGGTTTACTTTTTTTAACTTCCTTTCTTTGAATGGCAATGACCTGTTCTTTTAGTTGTTCGATTGGAATTGGTTCAGTTTTCTCCGGTATGTCAATCTTTTCATATTGTTCTAACGTAGTCTTTGGGATATCTTCTTCAATCAGTTTTTGAATATAATTTTCTAGTTCATCTGTTTTTACTTTTTTTACTGTTTTCTTTGGTTTCTTGAATTTAGCAGGTTCTGATTTCTGTTCAGGCTGCTCAGTTAGTAGCTTCGCTTCTTCCAACGGTTCTTCGTCAATGATAACTGTAACTTCAGAACTGTTTTCTTCATGTATCGTAACTACATGTACTATACTTTCTGCTGTGTCATCCACTTTCTTCTCCAGTTTTCGTCGCTGGATTGTTTTTTGTTTGGGTTTATCCTCTTCGTTAATTACTTTTTCGACTTGAGTTTCGACGGGCTCGATTTCAATAACTTTAACCACTGGCAGTGGCTTCATAATTTTAGGCGTAACTTCCTCTATTAGCTTAACTTGCAACAACGGTTCTTCTCTTACAGGTTTATCTTCAGTAATCCTAGGTTCGTGCCTCTTTTTAATTTTTGGTTTTTCTTCAGTTGGTTGTTGTTCTTTAGTTTCAACCTCAAAAGTATCTTTAGTGTCTTTGGGTGTAGGTTCAAATTCAATTTTTTCATATCTTTCAAGTTCCGTTTTGGGTATTTCTTCTGTGATTAGTTTCTGTATGTAATCGTCTAAGTCATCAGCTTTAATTTTTTTAGTTTTCTTTTTCGTAGATTTTACATTAAATGGTTTTTGTTCCTCGGATTCAGGTTCTGTTTCAACGACTGTAATATCGACCTCTGGTTGACCCTCTGTTTTAATTTCTGTGATTTCAATAGCTTCCTCTTTGGGACTTTGCGGGAGTTTCAATTTACGTTTTATAATGGTTTGAACTGCAAGAGCGCCATCTTCATCAATTGGTTCACGAACCTCAGTTTTTGTTTCAATCACTTCAACTTTCATTTTTTCCGGCTCTATTAACGTTGGAGAAGTTTCTTTTACTATTATTTCAAACAATTGCTCATCTGCGGGTTGTTCTTTTTTGATTTCTGTTTTCTTTTCTTTAGATTTTTTAATTTTAGGCTTAGAAAGTTGTTCAGATTTTTCTTTTAATAAAAATTTATATTCCGGTTCACTTGGTTCATATTTTTCGATAATCTTTATGTCAGCGGATTGATCATCACGAATGTTATCTTCTTTTCCTGGCATTTCTTCACTAACTTTAGGTGCTTTCGATTTCTTCTTCTTCTCTTTTTCTCGAGACTCAATCTCTTTACTAACGGCCGCTGGAGGTTCTGCCTCTTTAGGCGTACACTCTTCTTTTATAGTCACCTCAAATACTTCTTCACTTCGTTTTTTTGAAGGAGCTTGGTCATTTTGGATTGTTTCCGTCTTTTCAGGTTCAGACTCTGCTTCTTCTGCGGGCTTTTCTTCAGTTTTCTTTACTTGTAGGGGGTGTTTCTTTTTTAATTTAACTGATTCATCCACTTTAATCTCCTCAAATGTCTCTACTTCGGTTTTGGGTGCATCCTCTTCTATGAGTTTCGGTACATAATTTTCAAGATCGTTCTTTTTTACTTTCGAAATTTTTCGTGGTTTTTTGGGAGCTTCACTTAGAGACAAAGGAATGTCCAAATCATCTTCGGTTACTGAAATCGCCAGCGATTCTGCAGTGACCTCTTCCGTTTTTACTGATTCTTCTGGTTTGGGTGCTTTTTTGAGCTGACTTTTTGGTTTCGTTTTCAATTTAATTGGCTCATTGATATCAATTTTTTCATATTTCTCCAATTCGGTTTTCGGTATATCTTGCTCAATTAATTTTTGTATGTATTCTTGTAGGTCGTCCTTTTTAACTTTTTTAGGCTTTTTAGGTTTTTCTTTCACTAATTCCGGAATATCTGAAATCTTTTCAGCTTCGGTGATTGTTACAGTAATTTCGGCTACAGGCTCATCTTCCTTTTGTGTTTCAACTATTTCAATAATTTCTTCCTTAGGTCCAATTTGCTTTTTAATCTTTCGTTTTGTGACTTTTTGTGTAATTGTTTTTCCTAAATCGTCGACTACATCGAAGACATTTTCTTGTTTATCGATTTCCGTAACAGAAACTTCCAAATCTTCAGGCTGAATTCTTTCGTTTGTTTCTACTTCCGTTAATTTGTAATCGTAAGTTGTTGCCTCTTCAGTTTCTTTTGGCTCTTTACGCTTCAACTTTTTAATCTTTTTAGGCGCTATATCTTTAATTTCTTTTTGCTCTACTTCTTCAGTAACTTTGAATTTATATGAATCGTCGGTTATCTCTTTAGGAGATTCAGAACGTTTTGACACTTCTTCGCTTGGACTTATGTCTGGTATTTCAAACGGTTCGTCAACTATAGAAACCCTTTTCTTTTTAGACTTTTTAATCTTTTCAGGAATTTTGTCAGTATCGGCTGGCACGTCCAAGACTTCCTCAGAGATCATGGCTATTACATCATCAGACTTAACAAAATCTTCTATAACTTTAATAATGAATTCTTTGGTTTGTTCTTTCGGAACTTTTTTAGTTTTCTTAATTGGTTTTTTCACCACAGTTGTTGCTTCTTCAGTGGCGAAAGCTTCATTGATTATCTCAGTAATTGTAACTTCGGCTGTGGGTTGATCCTCTTTAATGATTTCTGCAATCTCAAAAACTTGCACTTTAGGACCAGATTTGCTTTTAATCTTACGTTTAGTAATTTTTTTCTCCTCAAAGTTCTCCTTATCTAAAGGTTCTTTTATGATCTCTGTGATCGCTTCAATTTCTTCTATCACTAAAGGTTGTTCCTCACTAGTTCTAATTTCCGCTCTTTTAACCTTCCTGGGTTTACGTTTTTCTTCATGACCAGTCGTTTCTTCGCTTTTGAGCTCTTCGGGTATATAATCCTTTATTTCATACCGAACACTGAAATCTTCGGGAACGTCACTAATTGAAGTTTTAAGTTCTTCGTTTTCTGTTTTAATAATTTCTTCTGGTGTTTCTTCTTCTTGTGGTAAGATTTCCTGTATATTAAATTCATGCACCGTCACTGGAATACCATCACAAACTTCAACTGATTTTTTATGTTGTTTTTTAATTGTTTTTGGTTTCTTTTTCTTCACAGTTTCAAATTCCAGCGGCGTAAATTCTTCCAGCTCAGTTTTCGGTATTTCTTGTTCGATAAGTTGTTGTATATATGCATCTGTCTCGTCCAACTGAGCCTTCTTCTTTTTGAATTTTTTAATAACTTTTTCTGTTTGAATTTCTTCTGGCCATTTTTCTTTCGGTGTTATGTCGGTTGTAGTAATTTCAACATCTGCTTCTTCTGGCTTCTTTTCAGCAAAAGATTCTACTATTTCTATTAAGTATTCCTTGGGTCCTTCTCGTTTTTTTAGTTTTCTTTTGGTTAGAATTTGCTTGATTTCTTCACCAGTTTCATCGATAATATTTTGAACCGTTACCTCAGGCTGTAATTCTTCTACACGTACTGTATATTCTCTGATAGTCTCTTCTCTTTTTGTTTCCTCAGGTTTGGGCCGCTTAGGTTTCAGTTTTCGTTTTTCCATTTGTTCATCTCCTTTGAGTGGCTCGGCAATCGGTTGCTCAACATTAATTTCATCGAATGGATATGGTTCAACTTGTTCTTCAAGAACTTGAATGATGTAATCCTGAACTTTCTCTTTAGGCACTTTCTTGACTTTCTTAATTGTTTTACTTTCATCCGGTTTTTCGGTTGTGGCGTCTTCTGGTGCAGTTTCTGTAATTTCTACTATGGCCACTTCCGCTGCAGGTTGATCTTTCAGTGTAGTCTCACAAACTTCGAATACCTTCTCCACTGGGCCAGATTTTCGCCTTAATTTACGTTTAGTAACCGTAGTCTGCGTTATTTCGCCACTCTCTGTGGGCTCCTCAATGGTCTCAATAATCTTTGCGATCTCTTCCACAACTACTGGATAGTCTTCCACTGTTTCTTGTTTAGCCTTTATCACTGCTTCTCGTTTTGGTCTCCCTTCGTCTTCGAATAGTTTTGTAGTTGCTGTAAACTTTTCCGGGACATTTTCTCCTAAAGAATCTGTCTCTTCTGGCTTTACTTCTTCGATTGGTTCGATTTCTTGAATGTTAAACTCATGCACAGTGACCGGAGCACCCGCGACAATTTCGATTTTTTTCTTGTGATGTTTTTTAATTATTTTCGGCTTTTCTTTCTGCTTAGTTTCACATTCAAGTGGTTCAAAAACTTCAAGTTTAGTTTTCAGTACTTCCTGCTCAATAAGTTGTTGTATATAAGTGTCTTTGTCGTCGACCTGAGGTCGTTTCTTCCTGAATTTTTTGACAATCACATTTTTTTCTTTTACTTCTTCAGAATCTTCTGCAGGAGCAATTTCGGTAGTAGTAATCTCAATATCAGCTGTAGGATTATTTGCCATAAAAGATTCTACGATTTCGATGAAATATTCTTTAGGGCCTGCTGTCTTTTTCAATTTTCTTTTTTTAGTGATTTCTTTAACTTCTTTACCCGTTTCATCAATGATATCTTTAACAATGATCTGGGGTTCGAATTCTTCAATTCTCACCGCGTACTCCTTACGAGTTTCCGCTGGTTTTAACTGTTTAATACTTTTAGGTTTTGCAGGACGTTTCAGTATATCTTGTTCCGAAATATCAATAGAGAAATCGGTATTCAAAGTCTCCTTCGGTTGTTGTTGTTCTTCTTGGTGCTTCATTACAACGTCGGAAGTAACGTTATCTACCTCAAGAATGTCCTTTTCAGTAATTTTAACGTCTTTGCCTTTATCATACTTTAGCTTTTTCGTTTTCTTTTTTTCAGTTGGTTTCTTTTCTTCCTCTTGAACTGGTTCCGATTGAAATACTTCCTCGAGCACTTTTACCATAGAATAATTAATATTATCAGGGATTCCTTCACAAGGTTGATCTACTGTAAGAGTTTTATCTAATACCTCTGGAGTGTCTATGGTTTCGGGTATTTCATCGCAAATTTTTATTAAATATTCTTCAACTTGATCTTTTTTTACTTTCTTTGTAATTTTCTTTGATTTCGGTGAGGCATCAATTGCGGCTGCTTCATTGGTGGGTAGTGGTTCTAATTCTAAGATATTTACTGTAACTTCAGCGAACGGTTGATCTTCGACTTGGGTTTCGAGAACTGTGACTTCGTATTGTTTAGGGCCGATCTGTCTCTTAATTTTTCGTTTAGTTTTGATTTTTTCGACGAATTTACCTTGATCTTCAATGGTTTCTACGGTGGTCTCAGTTTGTTCAGTTGTTTCCTTGACTTTAAATGCGGGAAGTGGTTTTTTACTTTCTTGAACATGCTCTATATGATACATTGGAATTGAATCCATTTGTTTTTCATCGGTAGATTCCTGTTCGCTTTCATGCATTAAAAACTTGAAGTCGCCAATTTCCATAGGCGCAACTTCAGTTAATGCTGGTTTTAAGGTTTTCTTTTGTTTATCAGTTTGTTTAATTTCCGGCATCGTTTCTGTAGGTTCGAAGTCTGTAATTTTAGCTTGTGTCTCTTCACTTTCTGCGTATGTTTCCCGCGGTGCTTGCGATTTTGATTTTTTCAATTTTTTCGGACGTTTATCGAACTCGGGTTTTTCGTACCTTTCAAGTTCAGTTTTGGGAATTTCAGCTTCAATTAGTTTCTGTATGTAGGTATCGAGCTCATGCTTCTTCATTATTTTACTTTTCATCGGCTTAGTTTCTTCTTTAGGACGGATAATTTCTTCTTTTTCTACGTCTTTCACTAAAACTTTATAAGTAGGTTCCTGGTTCTCACTTTCCGGTTCGATTTCAATAATTTCAATTATGCTTTCCTCTATGCCTCTCTGATGAAGTATTTTACGTGTTTTCAAAGATTGCTTTTCGTTTTCTGTTGTTCCTTTTTGACATTCAGGTTCTAATTCTTCAACAATAATGTCATAGAACGTGTTATCGTCAATAGCCGTTACAGGATGTTCTTGCAATTCAGCTACAAAGTCTTCCAATTCGTTCGGTTTCATCAATTTAACCTTTTTATGCGTTTTTTGTATCTTTGATTCAGTAGAATCATCTGGCTCGCATATTATAAACGAAACTTCATACAATTTGTCCTGTTCCTGCTTGTCTCTTTCTGGGAAATCTATTATCTCTACAACGTACTGTGAAGCCTCGGTTTTTTGTACAATTTTCTTTTTCTTTTTGACAATTTTTTTGTTGTCTTCAGCGGAAAGCTGTTCATCTTCAATTATTTCCGGCTCAAATTCAATTACATCAATAATTTTGGGTATGAATTCTTCTTCGACGTCACTGCTTACTTCCAAATCAGCTTTAAGTTTTACATCCAGTATTGTGTTTAACGGTTTGGATTTTTTCGTTACCACCTTGGGTTTTTCTTGTATACTAAGATCTTCTTCTCCAATAGAGTCTGCTGAGATATCAACAGCGAATGGTTTAAGTTTTACTTCCTCCATTTCCCGTTTAGTAATTGGAAGTTTGCCTTTACCAAGTTTAAGTTTTCTTTCTTCTGTGGTAATTTCCTCTTTCGAAAGTTTTTTAGATCGCTTGTACTTAATAGGAGCAATTTCTTCGACGACTTCTGGCTTTTCTCCCTCTTTTGTTACCAAATGTTGCTCCAGATAAGTTTCTTCAATCTCTGCAGGTATATATTTGCTGGGACGTCTTTTTAAAATTTTGAAAGCTTCGTCAATATTACGCGATAGTTCACCACAACCTCGTTTAGTGTTAAGTTCCGTGATTTTCAATTGGAAGTTGTACGGAGCATAAGGTATAAAATTAATCCAGCTCTTCAGTTTAGTTTTGAATGGTACTTTTTGTTTTTTGGTCTTGGGTTCAGACGGCCTTTGTTTGGGTGTCTTTAGTTTTATCATTTGCGGAAATTCCGCTACCGACGTTATTTCCATGCGTTTGGGTTTTTTAATTTCAATGTTTTCTACTTTCATCGGTACAAGTTTTAGTGGTTTTATGGGTTTACTAACCGAGTCACGACGAGCCTTTTGCGGAGTCTCTACTTCGATACGTTCATAGTCTTGAAGAACAGTTTTTGGAATTTCTTGATGAATTAAGAATTGTATGTATTCGTCTAGTTCGTCTTTCTTAACCTTCTTAGCCGGTTTCGTCTTTTTAGGTTTCTTTTCTTTAGGCTTTGGCTGTTCTGCCATATCAGCTAGTGTGACTTTCGCACCTTCAAATAGTTCTTCCGTTTTTTCGGGCTCTTTTTCATTCGTGATAACATCGACCGTATACTCTTCTTCCCTGCCTGGTTCCTGGGTAGTAGTAACTTCAATAATCTGTTCGCGTTCACCAACCTTACTCTTAATTTTTCTTTTCTTGACCAGTTTAGTTTTTGGA
Source organism: Glossina fuscipes (assembly GCF_014805625.2). Classification (NCBI taxonomy): domain Eukaryota; kingdom Metazoa; phylum Arthropoda; class Insecta; order Diptera; family Glossinidae; genus Glossina; species Glossina fuscipes. The sequence goes on along the minus strand of NW_023998415.1, from coordinate 41,981,422 downwards.
GCTTCTATACTTGATTCAGCGGTTGGCAATTCTATTTCCAATATTTCTTCAGGTAAATATTCAACTCTAACCTCTTCCGGCTTCTCTTCAATCACATTGAATGCAGTTGTTTTATGTTTCGGTTTAAGTTTCTTCTGTTTGGCGTGTTTGTCTGCATATTGTGTCTGTGTTATGTCTTCACTTACATCTTCGGGTTCTGTGATAGTGTATAATTTGTTGTCTTGGTCTAGTTTAATAAAAATTTGTTTATTGTATATTGCTAAAGAATATTCTTTTTTATAAAATCTTATATTTAAATATACGCACAACAATTATGTCATACAATTAAGATGAATTTTGTGGGGAGTTCAAATTTTCGTAATAAGTTAGTTGAAGGTTGTATGTGAAAAGATAACGAAGTGAAGGCGATAATTTATGTGCGAACCTTCGTCTAGGGTTTGCAGTAAGATTGCATGAATATGCAATAAATAGATGAGTTTAGATTGCTTTTTGTATATATATGTTTTAAAATCAAGCTCATTAATAACTAAGAAATTTTTATATTAGTCTTAAACTATCTCAAACAGTATTATATTATATGGCTTTAAAATTGTGTTTTATATCAGCTATTTCTTCACTCGAAATTATTGGCATTTACTATAAGAATATAATTTTCACTTATATATAAGAACGTAATGAATAGTGAACACTTAAGAAAAATGCGAAACAGGTTATTTGTTGACAACTTATAGAACAGCTAACTTATAGTGTTGGCTGCGTAGGGTTTTTATGCAATCATTTTCACTTTTGATTTTGTTATGATGTAATGAAACATTTACTCTCACTGAGTAATAGACTACTGCTCTTCTTTTTATAGGAAACCTAACCAATTCTGAAAATATGCTTTTTTCCAAGGCCATATATTAGAGAGTTTTCGGCAAATTTCTTCTTCTTAATAATAATAGTTAGTAGAATAAATTAAATTATAAAGTAATTCACCTGTTATATCGCTGACTTCAACAATTTCAATTTGGTATGGTGTGAAATCTTCGTGTTCCTTAATCGTTTCTGAATCACTAAGGACTTCCTCAACGAGGACGCCTTCCTCTTGTGTAATTTTTTTGCTTTCAGTTTGTATTGTGGCTTGGCCAACTTCGTTTTGTACCGACTTAAATGTGGTTATGTAAACGGGCTTTTCTTCAGCTGTAATTTGTTGTGGTGTAAGCTCAGCTTCTGTTTAATATATTGTTTGTTTAAGTATGTATATGTATCAATGAAAACACATATAAAAATAAGTGTTGGTCAGGTAGAAAAGAAATAATTATGTTTAATAAATACAGAAGAAAAAGAATATTACTACAATAAGGGTAAGTATATAAATGCAAAATAGAAATAGTACACATGGATTGTATACATACATTATAAAAAGTGGTAAGTGTTGTTATGAACAGTGTAAGTGTAATCTTACCCTTAAGCGTTTTGTGTTTTTTGGGCTTTTGCTTAGTTATTTTCTTGACAATTTGCTCATCGTCCAATTGTCTTATATCAATTATATCCGATAGACTATCTTCATTGACAACTTGTATCATTGAGTACGGCTCTTGTCCGTCTTCTTCAATAGTTTGGATTTGATAAAATTCGGGACAGGGTGAAACATCTCGTTTAAATGTTCGTGTTTTAGTAGTTTTCTTCTTTGGCTTTTTACCAGGCTCTATTATCTCTGCTTCTATAATTTCTTCAGGAAATTCTTCCAATGTTATCAGACGCATCTTAAAATCTTCGGCGGGTTTTTGTTCAATGTAAACTGTTGCATTGGACTCGTCTTCACCCTCAATGATTTGTATAGTAAATACTTCATTATTTTGCTTATACGATTTAGTCCTAAGTTTCTTTTTCTTGATTTTCCCATCTGATGTAATAGTATCAAGAAGAGCACGCTGTTCAGGCAACTCCACTGCTTGAGTGATTTCTTTGGGTTGTTCGTCTGGCTTATCTGCTTCAGTTATTGTAACTGTAAGTTTCGGTTTTTCATTCTCATCTTGCACAATTTGTAATTCAGTTACTTCTTCTTTATCACCAATAGGTTTCCTAATAACTTTTTTCTTAACTTTTCTAGTCTTCATATTTCCATGCTCATCTACATACTCCGTTGTAACAAATTCTTCTGGCAATTCGTAAACAGGTGTTAACGTCTCTTCCGGAAGTTGCGGAAACGGTTCTTCGTAGTTGTGTGTTAAAACCGTTGTAACTGGCTCTTTTTCAAATTCCTCCACTGTTTGAACTCTGGTGATTTCCATTTTAGGGCCTTTAATCTTTTTTATAACTTTGGTTTTAATTACTGTTTTCATAGGGGTACCATCGTCTTTCTCGGCTAAAAGAACTGTTTTTTGTTCCGGCAACTCTATCACCGTTTCAGGTTCTACAGGTTCTTTTACACGGACCATTTTCTTAAGCCTAAGTTGCTTAATTTCCAGGTTATCAATTTTCGGGAGAACAGTTTCTTCTACTGTAACAATTGTCTCAGGTTTTTCATTTTCGTTCTCAACGGTTTCAATTTTGGTAACTTCTTGTTTATCACCCTTGATCTTCTTAATTACACGAGTCCGAATTTTTTTCTTTATGGGTTTGCCATCTTCGGACAAAGTCTCGAGAACACGCACTTCCTCAGGAAGTTCTTTGATTTCTTCTGGTTGTTCATCAACAAAAGCTTCTTCGACCGTTACTACGGTTTGCGGTTTCTTATCGTCTTCTTCGACAGTTTCAATTTTAGTAACTTCTTGTTTAGCACCCTTGAGTTTCTTGATTACACGAGTGCGAATCTTTTTCTTTGTGGGTTTGCCATCCTTTGAAATGGACTCGACAATACGCACTTCCTCAGGAAGTTCTTTGACTTCTTCTGGTTGTTCATCAATGGGTGCTTCTTCGACTGCTACTGTGGTGTGTGGTTTCTTATCGTCTTCTTCAATGGTTTCTATTTTAGTAACTTCTTGTTTATCACCCTTGACTTTCTTGATTATACGAGTGCGAATCTTCTTCTTTGTGGGTTTGCCATCCTTCGAAATGGACTCAACAACACGCAATTCCTCAGGAAGTTCTTTGACTTCTTCTGTTTGTTCACCAAGGGGTGCTTCTTCGACTGTTACTGTGGTGTGTGGTTTCTTATCGTCTTCTTCGACGGTTTCTATTTTAGTAACTTCTTGTTTATCACCCTTGACTTTCTTAATTACGCGAGTGCGAATCTTCTTTTTTATTGGTTTGCCGTCTTTGGCAATGGACTCGACAATACGCACTTCCTCAGGAAGTTCTATGATTTCTTCTGGTCGTTCATCAATGGATGCTTCTTCGACAGTTACTGTGGTGTGTGGTTTCTTATCGTCTTCTTCGACGGTTTCAATTTTGGTAACTTCTTGTTTATCATCCTTGACCTTCTTGATTACGCGAGTGCGAATCTTTTTCTTTGTGGGTTTGCCGTCTTTGGCAATGGACTCGACAATACGCACTTCCTCAGGAAGCTCTTTGATTTCTTCTGGTTGTTCATCAAAAGGTGCTTCTTCGACAATTACCGTTGTTTGCGGTTTCTTATCGTCTTCCTCGACAGTTTCAATTTTAGTAACTTCTTGTTTATCACCCTTGACTTTCTTGATTATACGAGTGCGAATCTTCTTCTTTGTGGGTTTGCCATCTATCGAAATGGACTCGACAACACGCACTTCCTCAGGAAGTTCTTTCACTTCTTCTGGTTGTTCATCAATGGGTGCTTCTTCGACTGTTACTGTGGTGTGTGGTTTCTTATTGTCTTCTTCGACAGTTTCAATTTTAGTAACTTCTTGTTTATCACCCTTGATTTTTTTGATGATGCGAGTGCGAATCTTTTTCTTTGTGGGTTTGCCATCTTCGGACAAAATCTCGAGAACACGCACTTCCTCAGGAAGTTCTTTGATTTCTTCTGGTTGTTCATCAATGGGTGCTTCTTCGACAATTACCGTTGTTTGCGGTTTCTTATCGTCTTCTTCGACGGTTTCAATT
>NW_023998415.1:41977297-41977407 GCF_014805625.2 Glossina fuscipes | reverse complement strand
AGTTCTTTGATTTCTTCTGGTTGTTCATCAATGGGTGCTTCTTCGACTGTTACTGTGGTGTGTGGTTTCTTATCGTCTTCCTCGACGGTTTCAATTTTAGTAACTTCTTG
>NW_023998415.1:41878658-41962297 GCF_014805625.2 Glossina fuscipes | reverse complement strand
GTTTCAATTTTAGTAACTTCTTGTTTATCACCCTTGACCTTCTTGATGACGCGAGTGCGAATCTTCTTTTTTATTGGTTTGCCATCTTTGGAAATAGACTCGACAATACGCAGTTCCTCAGGAAGTTCTTTGACTTCTTCTGGTTGTTCCTCAATGGTTGCTTCTTCGACTGTTACTGTGGTGTGTGGTTTCTTATCGTCTTCTTCAATGGTTTCAATTTTAGTAACTTCTTGTTTATCACCCTTAACCTTCTTGATTACGCGAGTGCGAATCTTTTTCTTTGTGGGTTTGCCATCCTTCGAAATGGACTCGACAACACGCACTTCCTCAGGAAGTTCTTTGACTTCTTCTGGTTGTTCCTCAATGGGTGCTTCTTCGACTGTTACCGTTGTTTGCGGTTTCTTATCGTCTTCTTCGACGGTTTCAATTTTAGTAACTTCTTGTTTATCACCTTTGATCTTTTTAATTACGCGAGTGCGAATCTTCTTTTTTGTGGGTTTGCCATCCTTCGAAATGGACTCGACAACACGCACTTCTTCAGGAAGCTCTTGGACTTTTTCTGGTTGTTCATCAATGGGTGCTTCTTCGACTGTTACCGTTGTTTGTGGTTTCTTATCGTCTTCTTCGACGGTTTCAATTTTAGTAACTTCTTGTTTACCACCCTTCACTTTCTTGATGATACGAGTGCGAATCGTCTTTTTTGTGGGTTTGCCATCCTTCGAAATGGACTCGACAACACGCACTTCTTCAGGAAGTTCCTTGACTTCTTCTGGTTGTTCATCAATGGGTGCTTCTTCGACTGTTACCGTTGTTTGCGGTTTCTTATCGTCTTCTTCAATGGTTTCTATTTTAGTAACTTCTTGTTTATCACCTTTGACTTTCTTGATGATACGAGTGCGAATCTTCTTCTTTGTGGGCTTGCCATCCTTCGAAATGGACTCGACAGCATGAACTTCTTCAGGAAGTTCTTTGACTTCTTCTGGTTGTTCATCAATGGGTGCTTCTTCGACTGTTACCGTTGTTTGCGGTTTCTTATCGTCTTCTTCGACGGTTTCAATTTTAGTAACTTCTTGTTTATCACCCTTGACCTTCTTGATAACACTGGTACAAAGTTTCGTTTTTTTGTGTTTTCCTTGATCTTTTGAGAGCGTTTTAATAGTCGTAATTTCTCCTGGTAATTCTTTTGCGTGTTCGGTTAATTGTGTTTCTTCAGATGGTTGTAGCGTGAGGTTTGGAGTATCTTGTGTGTGTTCTGGTATATGAGGTGTTTGTGTGGTATCTGTGTAAAAAAATGATTGTTAGAGGGCGTATCTCTTGTAGTGTCTTTTTTACTGTTTGTGTATTATGTGTTTCTTGTAGGAATTTATATTGAAAGGGGGCTTGAAAAGTTATACGCCATATGAAATAAGGTTAATATTTTTTACGAGAGTTTTATTGGTACTTACCCACTTCATATTTTACCGTGTGTGAGTGAGGTTTGTCTAATATCTCCAGTACATGTGTTGCTTGTTTGATGTGATGTTTTTCAGGGTGTATTAGGTCTAAATCCTTAGTACTTGTGTAAACGGGTGTCATGTCAGTAATAAGTGTTTGTGAAAGTTCAGTTAAATTAGTGTGTGCTTTTTCGTGTTTCTGCCATTCTGTGAGCAATTCTGTTGCAGTTTGAATAGGTATGTCTTCTCGTTTCACAGGAATATATTTTTGCGGTGATTCGGTTACGATGGGAGTAAGTGTTGGTGTTTTACATAACTTTGGTAAAATTGTTTCAGTTTCTAATATTAATTGCGTTTCACATTCGTGTTTAGGATTGTTGGACTGTATATGTAGATAAGCATTCGATAATTTTGGTTTCGAAGTTATTGTTGAGAAATCTGAGGTAGTGTCTGCTATGAGCTGCGTGGATTGAACAGCTGTGGTTAGTTCACATGTTGCGATATCTGTTTTATTTGATTTAGTAAGTGACATATTATCTATCGATTTGTTTGAGAGTGGTGTAACGTGTTCAAAAGCTTCAGTGCTGTGGGCACTGTATGCATTGTGGGAATGAAATAACTTGTTAGCGTCAGCATATGGTAATACTGGATGCTGTTGTAAATCTATAACATTTTCTACAGGAACAACTTGATGTTCTTGAATATACGTACTCGTTGGTGTGACTTCAGTGTGGGCTAATTTTTCAATTGGTTTTAGGTCTTCTATACGTTCTGTGCTAACCGTTGGTTGTTGCTCGCTTGTGGTAGCAACTGCTTTGGCGTTAGCTTCTATCATGCTGCTGGCACGCTGCTGATTGAAATCATTCGAATCCAGCTCATTAGCATTTTCAAAAGGCGTTACGCTGCTTACAAGTAATTTCTCCTGATAACTATGTCTAATCACTGACGCTGATTGCGTAGTAGTTGGAGAGAATTCTAGAGCTTTTATACTTGTGTGAGGCGAAATTTCTTCAGTTACAGAAGCTTTCATATCAGATTTTGAAATTGATGGCTTTGTTGTTGTTTCATTTGGTTTAAAGTCTCCGCTTTCCTCACCAATATTTTCAAATGCTAGCACTGTAGTAGTACGTAATGCATCTCTTGCATCTGTTTTAGATTCTGCATGACTGAATCGGTCGAAGAAGGCTGGCTCAAGGTTAGTGCTTTCTTCATAAGCAATAGTAGCTTGAATAGTTTTAGCTTTATTTGATGGCATTTCCTGCGTAATGGCAGCATGTTGTTCCGCGCGTGGCTTGATCTCATATGTTTCAGTTATAGTAGTTAAACTTAGATTTTCTTCTGTAATAGCAGCGCGCAAGTCTTGGTGGGTTAAAATAGCTTTTTCTTGCTTTATATCAGATTTTTCCGGAAGTATGTCTTCTTTACCAAAAGTGGTTTGAGTGCTCACAATTTGCACTTCTCCTTCGTTGGGAGCTATTAGCACATTGGCCATTTGGGATCTAAAAGGTAAATATTCCTTCAGTTTTGAAACATCTTCGCACGCTGTCACTTGAGTGACGGTTTTTTCAATATGTGCGCTTTCATTTGTGGAGAAAGCGCTATGAATACAAGCGGAAGTTTCTGTAGGTATTTCTGCCTCTTTTTCTAGAACTAAGGGTTTATTAATTAATTGTGCTTTACCGACTGCTTCAGTTAGACTTGGTCGGACAAACTCTTCATTAGTTGAACTTTTCTTAATATTATCCAGCAGCTCCAACGCAGTTATTTCTGATATCGTAGTTTCTAGTTGCGAGCCTTCCACGTAAGCTTTAGCTCGCTCAGCTCTAGGAGATAACTCTGACAATAAACTTTCGCTTTGCATTACAACGTTAACTTCTTGCAGTTGACTACGTTGCAATACATCTTCTGCCTTACATTTGGCTATAGCTTCAGCGCGAAGTTTACTTGGGGCGTCCATAAGTTTCTCATATGGCGTGACTTTAAGAATCTGAGTTTCCGTTAACATTCCTGCAATGCAAGGCTTAGCCGTGTGTTCACTTGGTAGAAAAGCGCTTAGATCTTCTTCACTTAGTAGAGTCTCGGTAAGGGACTGAATATGCACTTCCTTGAAACGATCATTTAAAGTCACCGCAGCTTGAGACTTCTGACTTTCTTTCGCATCAAATTCTGTAAGTTTCTCCAAAGGTTGCACTTGCGTTGTACTTATTTCGTGGCTAGTGCCTTCGATATTTGGTTTTGCAACGATGCCTGTTAAAGGTAAAGTTTCAATTTCTGACGCACTCTCTTGAGGCTTAACCTCTTCAATCGTAGGTGCGCCATACATTTGGGAAGTGGTTATTTGGCTAATTTCACTGAATGTTTTTCGTGGAATACTTAGCATTCCCTCAAGTTCGGCTAATTGTTGTATTTCTAAAGTGACGCTGTGGGCTAATTCGTGTTCGACTTTTGCTTGCACAGGTTGTGCTATGTTAGATCCTTGTACCATTGTTGAACTGTCCAATAGTTGCGGTTGGTCAGATGTGCCAACATACATTAATCGGTCATCAGTGGTTTGTTTAATGTTCTGAGAGGCGAGATCGAAGTTTTCTAGTGTATCAACATTTTCCATTATAATTGATTTGTAAGTAGTCGGAAGAGGATGTTTATCTGACAATGTAAGTTGAGCTGCTTTACTTGATGTCATAGCTTCAGGCAGTTCTTGCTCTTTGCTTAGTAAAATAGGTGTTTCTTCTATTATTGTGCACTGTCGCAACTCCACAATTGATTCTGTAGGCTTTCCTTTTGTTAAAGGCTGTTGTACTTCCTTTGTTTTAATGTCTTCATAAATCAAAGTTTCCGTAGTGATGGTTTCGCTCAATACATCGCTTTCCTTCATGGCTTGTGCTTTTTTGGTATGAAAGTCTTGTAATTTTCCCATACAGTAATCGGTTTCGACGTTCTCATGGACAGGTACTTTTAAATTAATGTCAACTTTAGTGATCTGGGCTGTATTTGTACTTAGTGGGAGGGATAAAAAGTCTTGGATACTTTCCAATACATTCGTTTTCTCTTCCAATGCCGCTACTCCACTTTCCACCTCCAAATTAGCCATTTGCTTTTTGTGATCATCAGCAAGAGTCAACTGTTTTTCAGTTTCATAAATTTGAATACCTTGTACTAAAATTTCATTGAAATTTCCAGAACCTGAAATTTTACAATGTGTTTCCAACGATGAGTCATATTCTAACTCTATCAAGGAGTCACAGATTTCTTGAATATTTGTTAACGGTGATTTGTGAGCATCTACGTCGAGTCTTTCCTCGGCCTTAGCTGCGCTTGGAATTTGTTCTGTTTTTCTCTCATTTTCATTTTCTGATGTAAATGTTGTTTCAATTTCAAGAGCCATTTTGTTTTCCGTTATAGTCATATTAGTGAGCTTTGGAACATCCGTTAATTTTGTTTCGTAAGTATCTATGGGTTCCAGGCTTTGTATTTCGGAGTGAACTATGGGAGTGATTGCGTGATCTATGCTATAAGTCGCTTGCTGGTGGTTCAATTCGAATGGGTTGAACTCTTTAGGATAATCTACAACTTGATTGCTTGTAGTTTGAGCAACACCTAACGGGGTAGCTGTGGATGGAATTGCTTTTTTAGTAACTGGTTTATCTTCTGTTGGCAAATCTATTTCTTTATCATGGGTTTGGACCAAAGTGTTTATCAACGGTTCAATTAGATCCGTTTCGAACTGTGTATAGTGACCTTGAGGTTGGGTTTCAATGATTAATTTTCCAGTGAGGTCTAATTTTGTTTGAATAGTTGTTTGGGTCGCATGTTGTGTGGTCATATTAAAATTAAGTTTTACAACATTAGGCGCAGCGAATATCTCTTGTTCTTTAGAATGTTCATAAGGAAAAATTTCTGTAGTTTCGTAAGATTTGAGAACTTCTTCGCTCGGTTTGGGCGTAACCAGCACAGTATTAGGTTGTTTCTCCTTTATATGTTCCGCGCTTCCTTCAGATACATTAACTTCGTAGATTTCTATTGAAGGCTTGTTTAATGAAAGCTCTGACTTTATTTTCGCCATTTCAACATTTTTCTGAGTAGGTATTTCATCATGCGATTCCATAATTACTGGGGCGGTGATAACTCCAGCCGAAATTGCAAACACTTCTGGTTGCGCTTTGCCAACGTGAATTTGTGTTTCTTCTAAGCAAGTTGTCGAATTTTGCGTGCTCATTATTTCGACCTGAGCAGCTCTCATGTCTGTAATTACAGGTTTTCTATCAGCCGTATGAGGCGAAGGCTGAGTAAGAGTTTGTAATTCGCTTTCAGATTCTACAGCTTGTTGAGTTGAAACGCTCAGAACATTCGCAGTTTCTTCTACAGTAGCTTTGGCATTATCCTTTGCAGGTGTAACTGTTTTAAGCTCCATCTCCTTATCTTGCAAGAGAATTTCCGTAATATTAGCTACATGCCCCCTATCATTGAGTTTTTGTCTTCCTTTTTGAAGCTCAGGCGTCGACAGGTTTTCCTCTTTAGCATTTTCGAAAGTTTGATCTTGCTGAGTTGCTGCCAAATAACGCGATGGTATTAAGGTTTGTTTAATTATATGCGTCGGTTCCGTTTCTGGATTTACCATCTCACCTAAGCTTTCGGATGAAGTTGTTGCACTTACTTCGTTAGCTAGCAGTTGCGCGGATTCACTGGAAACCTTTGCAAGAGTTGCCGTGGTCTTAGAAATAGTTAAGTCTTGTGGTTTTATTTCATTAACAAATTCTTCCCTGCCGGTAATATGTAAATGTCCGGATATTTCGATCTTAGCTTGTTTAGCTTGTTCTAAATAGAGTAGCTGCTGCTCTTCTAAAGGGCTTTGCATGTCTGCTTGTTGCGTCAAGATACTGTCCTGTAGCACAAGGCGGTCGATAGCCAATGCAGTCAGCGTAGGCCTTGGTGTTGGAGTCTCTGTTACCGTTTCTGCTATTTTGCTTTCAGTTATCTCTAAAGGCAAACCAGTCTCCATTAAACTACAGGTAGCGTTAACAGTATATGGTTTGGGAGCGGGCATTAAATTGCCTTCCTTTTCAATAGCCAAGGGTTCCGCAGTTGTATAAAACTCATGTTCACGGAACTCAGTTTTGATATATTCGCTTGTGGGTTGTTCGCTCAGCGGAAGCTCTCGTACACTGTCGTGAGAAAGAGTTTCTGAAATTCCTATTTTGCTTAACATGGGAGTTCTATCACCAACTAACTTTATGTTTTCAGGCTTTGTAATATCTGCTTTCTTTTCTCTCTCTAAGCTAACTGTTTCCAATATTTCCACGGCTTTATTTTGGGACAATTCAGCTTGAATTATTGGTGTTATTTTTGGGGTTCTGAGAACACTGAGTGGTTCAATAGTATCTGAGATCATTATTTCTTCTTGTTGTTGAGCTTGCAATGGTGTTATGTTGAACTTAGCATGTTGATCTGTCTTACCTAAGTCAGGAATATTTTCACTGGCGCTTTCCCCGATTAATGGGATTGCAACAACTACAGACTGTAGTTGTTTCATATCTTTAATAGAGCTAGCTATTGCAGAAGTAATTTGTAAGGGCACTACCTTGCCTGCCATTTGTTCTGGTTGAACCTCATTGGTTTGAGGAACTGTCATTTTTATATTAGTCAGCGATTCACTGACTTTTTCTTTTGGTGGTATGAATTTTTTAGCACGCTGTTCAGTCTCTAGAACTAAAGACTCTTCTTTAAAGATGCTATTCTTTTGTGGCGTTAACTGCTTCATAGCTCTGGCAGACTTGGGCTTAACCGAAGGCCCCATAAGTGGAACTTCGGCAAGAGCAGTGGATTCAATGATATCTTGTGGTAGTGTTTGAGCTGGTAAAGCTTCGTATGTAGGTGTGGTCAAGTGTTCAAAACTTTCGTTTGTTATGCTGGTGGTGACATCATCGAATGCTTGTTTGTATAGTGGCTGAATTTCTGGTTCCTGTTTTTGAACTGTATGAATTAGCTGTTCTTGTTGTTGTTGCTCGACCATAGTTTCCTGTTCTTGTTTTTCTTGTACCTGTTTTTGTTGTTTTTTGAGCTTTCTCAATTTTTTGTCCATTTTTATGGTAAGTTGTTCTGTTTCCTGTATGACTTGTTCATGTTGTTGCACTTGTTGTATAATTTGCTCTTCAGCTAGAGTGGTTCTTACGGTTGCAGCTGATTCTGTGGATTGTGATTATTTTTTTTATAAGTAAATAAAAAAAGGAGAAACAGATATTGTCGTGCTGTAAACGTTTACAAAAATGAACAAAATTAAATTCCGATATGATGAGTGTCAACTAAAGAAGAGGAAGATTTATTGGTTAGAGCTAAAGAGACTGCAAAGGTAAATAAATGCACGAAAGTAAATATGTACACAGAGAAACAGATAAACAAATATTTTGAAGAAAGTATTGCATTTCTTATAATTCTAAATCGTGGAAAAGTGAAAAGACTCTGTAGTAAAACTATCAGTATGATTATCAGCGCTTGTTTTATTTATACTTTATATCACTTACCTTAATCAGAATGACTGATTTCCTTTTGTTTTCAATTATATATACATATATATTTGTTACTATATTATAATTTGTGCAATATATTTAGTGGGTTAGCAGGTTCAACGGATGTGTAGGCAGAAAATAAGTCGAAATCATAGCCGATCGATAGCTGCAACAAAGCTTATATGATAACAGAACAAATCAGCGAGAAAGCAATTCAACGGCAGCTAAGCTTATTAAAAAAGGAAAAAAAATAAGAATTCGCAATTAATTTGAAAACAATTGAGAATATATCGGTAATAACCGATGTAATTATACCCTCACCTTCATATGGGATTAAACACTGTATTTTAACAAAGAATTCCTTAATGTAATTTGCAGCTTGTCGTGCAATGAACATATGGGATCATCACTTTCCTACAACTAGATTGAAGACACTTTCAAGTATGGACAGGTTCTTGATTCCTGTGGTAGCCCAATTCACGTCATTTTATGTTTCTTACTGCGTATTATTTGAATTCTTAAAAAGGTTGAAGGAAGAGGTACATAAGTTGTAACTCACATATTTTCAATTGGTTTTTACGGTCCAAATTTGATAGCGTATTTTAAATACACTTATAATAATTAAAGGATTGAAGGACTCTCCATACAATTGAAAATTTTAAAATATATTTGATATCATGAAATATAAGAAATTAAGCACAAACAATTAAGAGTTTACGATAGAAGGCGTTCCAGTCGAGCCATTGCTTGTAATTAAGAAAACATTGTTGAGTATAAATATTTTGCTCAAGAGATAAATATGATTCATAAGTCGTAGTAAACTGTGAACTGAATCTCCGATTCCAGTATGTTAATTGAAACAAAATATATATAACAACGTTATAACAATGAATAACGTTTTTCGGCAAATGGAGTGGCATGTTCCAATCTAATTTTGCTAACAGACAAAAATAATTACCACATTTCGCTCTGAAAAGTTCGATATTTAATCTGCTCTCTACAAAGAGAGTAGATGCTAGATCTCTAAAAATTAGCCGATATATTGCAAAGCAAACAGCAGTTAACGAGCTGCTGCGGTTTATAACATGTTAGACTCCGACTTGTGCTATATTTTCGACAATTAGAATGATTGAACTTTAAGTGAATCGAGTTTGTCTCAGCACACGAGATGTGTACTTATTTAACGCTTTATATTAGACATGATCGGGTGGTTCTATTATCGTCTAGCGGGTTCGTTTTTTTTCTTATTTATTTCAGTTTCCTCCTCTAAGGCCTCTAAATGGCGTTATGTGAGTTTTAAAAATATTTTTAAAAACAATGCATTCCAAGTTTTTGAGTGGGAGCTATATAATTGTAATAATTCTGAAAAAATGACAATTAGTCGCCGAAGAAAATTTTTTGTAATTTGTTAGGGTCTCTATTCTTTGACTTAGAGAGGTTGGATGCTTTGTAAATTACCTTGGATGAAAAATATCAGGTAGGAACGTGAGCATAATTTTTTTGATCGTTTATGATCGCTATGGTAATCTGATCTTTTTAATTACTGTTTACTTGTATGCTAGAAGCAGCTTGTTTTGCAATCTAAACTGTCCGGGGTGTAATGAAAAAGACGCGTTTAAAATTTTAGTTTTTTGTTTGCGAACTTGTAATTTGGCACTATAGATGGGTAAAACAGTTCCAGCTTACCTCGTTGTTCGCAAATATAAAGCAGTGAAGGTATAATAAACTCTTAGGTTAGATTAGAAACGCCGTTATGGCAAATGCTACTGAATAACACATAAGAATATTATCAACACTTTCCTGGAGTTTTTGTGTTTAGTTTTTTTATATTAATTGTCATTAATTGTTTTTTTTTTTTTTTTAAATCATTTAAGTTATTATTATTTTATTTTTGCAAGTGTTGTTTATTTCATTATACAAAGATCTTCAAATATAATGGATAACGGATTATGTTCTAGTAAAGGTTATTATTATTATTTTAAATTTTGAAAATTTGTTAAAAGTTTTTGGTTGGGTTCTGTTGTCAAATGGTTTATTATATAGTGCGGTCTTATCATTCTGAATCTTCATATAGCAAACCTTCTTGAACTATGACAGTACGCTCTTCAACGATGGTTTCCTCTGTTTAGTTTAATTTAGGTACAGGTTTTGTTTATATTCATACAGGTATTAAAGCATTTGAATGCATATATGAAATAAAATTTTGCAAAAAATAAAAAAAAAAAGAAGCAAAGCATATATAAGTAAGTTGTAAAGCAAATATATCAGTCGTATTTCAAATGCTTACCGATTTTGATATGTGTTACAGCTTCACTGCTTTCAAACACATGAGTTGTTTCTATAGTTTTCTGTTTGAAAATTCATTAAAGTAAATTAATTTTTATGCTTACAGAAATTAAAACACATCAAGCAACAAAGCAAATATTGAACTAAATGCTATGAAACTAAATGCTATTATATTTTTCCCATTCTCGTTGTAGGTGACAATGTTCAAGAATGTATATAATGGAGTTTATTGGTAAGTAATTAATTTATATTTTGTAACTTTCAACATGCGCTTGTAACAAACTATGTTACCGTTACATTACATTTACTTCACGTGTCGAATATTTAAAAAAAGGAATGTCTTTGTATAAAAAATTGCAAGAAACCTTTCCATCTATTTCTTCGATACATCTACCAAGCCGTATACGATTCTTAAGCGTTTGTAAAGTCAAAATATATACATGAAGGGTTGTATATATATATATTTTCGATCAGCGTGAAACTACGAATTAAAGTAATTAACTCTGCCTTATTATATTACTGTTTGGGCTTTCCTGCATACATGCTTAATTGTACTGCACGAATTAAGTTTCTAAAAAAAAAATAAAACGTGATTTTCCTTAAAATACATCGATAACGTCTGAAAGTTTAAAGCGACGAATATTAAAAATGCTTCACCAATAAATTATGATCTATAACAGCTGTCAAGCTATCAATTTGGATTACAACATTTATCTGAGGCATTTAGTAATTAAGTGTGCCGATGGGTTTAATAACTTTTATAAAAGGGTTATCTTAAAGTGAATATAATCCTTTTTCTTGTCGCTGATTACTATGCCGTCTCTATGGGAAGTAGACATCTTTTACCTAGAGCCTGTATGCCTTATTTAGATTAGGTTAAGTTGAATCAAAGTGATGTGCCATAGGACGCTTCTAGAAATTAGAACACTTTTCACTGACCTAGAAGAAGTGGGTTAACTTGTAGAGTTGTCCTTATAGCGATTTCTTTATCTGAGTCTAATGATACTTTTGCTATTAACTAAGAATAGACCTTCAAGATCTAATGTAAATGTGATGTTGCGCTAAATGGCCTGTATTTGAAAGGTGCAAAACCGTTTTTA
Source organism: Glossina fuscipes (assembly GCF_014805625.2). NCBI lineage: Eukaryota > Metazoa > Arthropoda > Insecta > Diptera > Glossinidae > Glossina > Glossina fuscipes. Next base: position 41,950,975 of record NW_023998415.1, on the reverse strand, counting down.
AGTTACGTACTGTAAATTGAATTGAATTAAGAATTTTGTGTTTGTATATATTATATGCGCCTTACTTTTTAAACCACGGATAACTTTTATGGAAAAACTCAGTATATTCAGATATACTGAAGTATTTTATTAATTTTGGATTAATTGAAATAGTATATCAGATTTCCAAAATATGTTATTTGAATGTAAAATCGTGAGTGTGGAATTTTGCAATTATTAAGATAATCTGTAGTAATTTATTAATTTTGGAAGTGTTTGATTGAAATGGCGCTTCGGATTTCCAAAATATGTTATTTGAATGTAAAATCGTGAGTGCAGAATTTTCCAATTTTTCAGAGCGTTTCACTAAAGTAAAATTTAGGGGCCCGAGTAAAATTACCGGTTTCTGAAACCCCCTTTGCATTGCTTTTGAAAAAATAATGCTCTCTAACAATAATGAACGGCTTTCGGTAATAGTGAAATCAAGGAGCATGTTGTACACACTGAGAGCAAAATTCATCCAGAATTGACAAAGCTGAACAACTTTTATGTGCTTCTAAATTCTGCCAAGCTATTCAGTTAAGTCCACTCTGCCTTTTTCACTTCCATTCAAAGGGTATCAAGAACGTAATAACTATCATATACACTCGAAACACATAAACAATAATCAAACCTCTTTTCCAGATATCTTCCAGTCTTGTAGAATAAAATCTTCTCGAACAAATTTTCTTATAACTGTCTCTATTGTTATCTCACAAGTTTCAATCATGCGTATGAAGGCCTTAAAACCTACAGTGGCAGCCAAAACGGCTTCATCCTCATTCGACGATTCGCTTAGGATTTGTGTGATTAATTCTTCATGTCCTTCGCGTTCCACTAGTTGTACGAGAGCAGCTTGTGATTCAGGCTTTTTCAAAGCAATAAAAATGTTTTGCTCATACATAAAATTGATTTCGAGCGTAGTGCAACCATAACGTATCAATAAACCAATAGTAGCCAAATCACGTAAAGCCGACTCGCCGATACTGCCGAATGATGCTGAATTCATTGACGTTAACAGCATATTGATTTCACTATGTTGCTTTATTTCTACCATGTCTTCGACTGTAATGGTTTTTTGAGAGATCTTTGTGCGAAGGCTGCGTATAGTTTCGCTGATTTCCACAGTGGTAGTGGTGGTAATTGACGTGATAGTACTTTCTTCTTTTTCAATAATCTCTTCGCTTTCCTTCACCGTTTCAATGCTTATGTGTTCTTGTTGTGTGCTTAGTAATTCTGCGTCAGCAATTTTACGATCTTTAACTTCCATTACTTCGGAAACACCACTTTGCTCTACTAGCACTGAAATCGGTTTACGTACTTTAATAATTTCCATCGACGTTTCGACTGTTTCCGCTGGTACTAACTCAACGGCTGTGGTGCTAACGGTTTCAACTTCCTGAACGCTACCTTCGCGAGAGCTTGAATAAGCTCTTACAATTATTGGGGGCGCAAGTTTTTTAATGGTTTTCTTTTTGCCTTTAAGCTTGCGTCCTGTAGTAGTGGCATCGACTTCTTTAGTAGATGTCGATGATATATCAAATTTCGCACGACTTAAAGTCATACCGATCTCATTAATAAATTTACAAGTATAATAACCGACGTCTTCGGCGCTAATATTCATTATTTGCAGAAAAGCTTCAGTTTCTTCAACTATCATATGATATTTATTAGATTCCCTAAGTTGGACATTGTTAAAATACCATTGCACATCTAAAAACAAATTTTTGGTGATTAATTTTGAGAAGGAATTCTGAGACCACAAAAGGATGTTGAAAGTTCGTGATCGTGCGAGAGGAATATATCTTTTACAATACCTGGTTTGGGATTGCCGGCAAATTGTACCTTAAATTTAGCCGTTTCACCTAGCGCAGCACGAGAATCGCGCATTTCATTAATAATTGAAGGCGAACACTTAGCAGCTATAAGCAAGAGATTAGATAGCACAATTATTAAAGAGACTATCTCAATCGTTATTAACATATATACAAAAATTTAAATTGTTTACTGCTACTGTTGCTACTTGTACGAATAACACAAAACATATGCGTTTTATAGTTGTTTTGCAAGAGTGCTTTGAATGCTTACTTACTTGTTTGTTTGGTGTATGATTAAAATGATAAAATTTTCGAGGTAAAAAGAAATGACTTAACATCTATATGTGACACTTTGCCCGAAAATATGGTTTACATATTAATTTCTTCCTTGTAGAAATAATCAAATTAATTAATTGCAAAATAATATCATTTGTAGTGCGATTTTAAAAATGTAATAAAACCACGCGTAATACGCGCAACAAATAAATTATGTTTGAATTGTTTCGAATTTGTTCTTATAACAAATGCACTAAATGTGAGAGAAAGCGAAGATCTGCTCAATCATTATATCGATCATATATCGTATCGCAATTATTACATGTCGATGTAATTCAAATCATGTTTTTACACGAGTTTACCATGATTTTGGTGCAAATTTTGGTGTCCTTTTGATTTATATGCTATTGTGATCAAAGGAAAAGATATTTCCATCTGGAAGGTATAGGCCTCACATTTGACACAGTTGTACACCTTGAGTTCTAAGCGATCTGAAGTCATCGCGAGACTACTAAACGATAATAAATGTGAGGATCTGAAAGCTAGGCAGGCGAATAGAAAGACATAGAGAGACATAATAAAATCGATTATGTCATGCATGTTTAGAAGGATTATATGTGGTTTCGGTAGATACATACTTGTAAGCGATCGAATGTAAACAGATGTAATTGAAGAACTCAGTTTGTTTTTTTTTGAATAAATAAAATTGAAAAGCTTATATTTTAGCCTTGTTTAATCATATAATTTTTTGTGCAATGTAAACCGTACTTTCGCAGATATACAATATCGTGTCCCGTTTTATAAGGAAAAAAAAAAAAACGTTAAAAGATAACCGTAGGCAAAAAAAGAGACAATAAGAATAAGAAAGAAGTTGAGATGAAGGAAATTTGTTTGTCTGTTTCTGTAATAGATTGCGATAATTCTGTTAAAGATTTGTTTAGAAGACGACAAAAAAAAAAAAAAAATCATGCGTAGCATAGCGGTACTGCTGGAACCTATTGTTAGCAACGGAGAGGAAGAAAACGTTAAAGGTATAGATATGAGAACATGTTAGGGTTCTGTCGTTCTTTGCTATTTATGAAATGTTTTAAAACTGGTTAAGTACCAAAAACAAAAGCAGTGAAGAAGCGTGATCAAGAGAGGTCTAAAACTCCTTTGAAGTTTCATAAAAAGCGTTTTTAGGAAAAAAAAGCATAGGAAATTTGCAATATATGATGAATACGTTGGCTATGGAATTTCCAATTTAAACCAATAGTGTCAGAATTGGTTCGATACTTGAAGAATGCTGGAATAATAAATTTTATGATTTTCTTAAAAAAAAAAAAAAAAAAAATGGCGTAAAACTTTTTTCTAATTACTGAAAAAAATGGATTTTGTTTTTTTTTTCACTTTGTTTTGCATAAGAGCTTTAGAACTCGGTTACATTTGGAAAAGAAAGACAGAGAAAGAGAGAGAGAGAGAGAAACAGAGAGGAAGAGAGAATTGTAAGTTTCTGGAATTGCTAGGCTGATGCCACACATATCACTTAATTTTTTGCGAATGAATTACATACAAAATTTGTCACAAAAAGTTTGTAAAAAACAAAATCACATGGGGAAGTGTTGTAAATAGACAATCGTTTTTGGTTTTTTTTTTTTTTTGTTTTAATTTGTATTAAAACACATACACACAAAAGTTTTAAGATTACTGTTTGTCAGCACACGTATGGTCTTTTGTCTTTCATTCTCAAAACTTACCTTTTAAAGCCCTTTGCATTTCTTCCATATGTGTCACCCATTCTGGTTTGCGATAATCTTTCGAGCCAACAATACCTTTTTTTAATAAAGAAAATTTTTAAGAGAAATTTTTTAAATTAATTGTTTTCAAAAAAAAAAAAAAATAAATAAATAAAATGAAAAAAATTATATTATATTTCAAAAATCGTAAATGTGTAAAAGTTGTGTGTTGAAGTTTAAACTTAAGGTAAGGATTAATATACAGAGGACAGGGCTTTATAGGAAAAACTTCTATAACATTTAAAAGCTGCAAAAGAATTGATATTAGAAATATATATATCGAATCATAATTATAATCTTCGTTACGCCATCTGTAAAATATATTTCGAAAGCTATAGAAGAGACAACATTTGAAAATACCTTCTTCTACTGCTAACCAAGCAGTAGTCACTGCTACTCCTAACGGATTGTAAGCCTCAAAACTAATTGTGCCCACATCATCAGGGTAAACATGGTTAATAATCAGCACTGATGTGCCATCTTCGAAATTCTCTATTTGATATTCCTCTGAAGGAAATATTTCCTCATTGTCGCGTAACCATTTAATTGTCGGTTTAGGCTTGCCAATAACTTTGACTTCCAGTTTCGCTAATTCACCCTCTTTGGGTTCGATTTTCTCTGGTAATTTTTTAATGAATTTCGGTGCTTGTTCGTCAATCGAGATCGTCTAGATAAGAAAAATAAAAGAAGAATATTAAGTTGTTTTTTTTTTTTTATTACAAATTCAATTAAATCAGATATGAAAGTTAGATGGGAAGAGTCGAAACAGCCAAACGCTTGATATCTTAGTGTGTGTGATAATATAGTGTAATATATGCTAAGTTGTAAAGAACCGGACGACCTTTTCAAGTAGCAATCATTGAACAGGATAGATGGGGCAAACAATCGTTAATTATCAATAAATATATAGAACCTAAACGAATTGTTTTTACATCTAGTCTCTTATTATGTAGAGACACAGAGACAACAAACAAAAGCGTAGCATCTCGAGGACTGGAATAAAGAAAGTTTTGCTAAAATCGGTAAATATTTTGCTCCTTGTCAAAAGACATCAAAAAGACTAATACCATCAACACGTCTTCACAATTCCAGTTTTCGAAAGGATATATGCTCTGATGGTCAAAAAATTACTATTTTATTAAATTTATTATCCACGCTTCTCCATAAAGGCATAAATGAGGTAAATGCAGTTCAAAAAAATCATTGTTTACTCAAAATTTTTTTGCCTCAAATGCTTGTTTTCCTTAAGCTGGTTATTCTTCGTTGAAAAGTGAAGGCCATGTTGCATTGAATGTCTGTAGTTATGCCCGCCTCAGATAAAAAAACTTATACATTTATCAGAACCTTATGAGGGTGAATGCGAATGATAGCGTGATCCTTCCGCACAATAAACAAAAAATCACAAGTTATTACTTGAAACAGTGAATAAATGTGAGTTTCTCATTTACTTGGCACAATTGATAGCTTTAATGAACTTTCAAGACCAAAAAACAAATTTAAGCCTATTGACCCTAGAAATAGGAACGTTAATATGCAAAATTAGCCAAATTTAACCAGCGGGACAATTTGACAAGAGTGATTAAAACAATAATCGAATTAAATGCAATCCTATAGGACATGGAAGGTTAACAGATAGTCAACCCCTCGATGATTCTTGTCGTGTAAAAGTTGTCGAACTTTATCCGCTTGTCAGTATAAATATAAGTTTGTCAGGAACGTGTTTTTTTTTAATATTTTTTTGAATTTGTGATAGATACTAAACCTTAAAAAAATATCAAGATGAATTATCTTTTATTTTAGATCCTGATTCATGTCATTTTCGTCTAAAAATGATTTCATATAAATAACTGCCTCTGTATTTATGCGAACATTCAATTCTGTTTAACCAATTTTTGCCGCTTTTTACAACAGTCTGCTTTTATTTCATCAATAGCGGGAATAATCTTAGTAAATGTGTGCAGTGAATGGGTTCATTTAGAACTGGTGGTTTATTGGAGTAAGCCGCTGCTCCAATATAACTCCAAAATCAAAAGTTCAATAGAGACTTCGCATGAGATCGCACTTTTTTTTGTAATAAATTGATGATGCCACGAAATGTATGGCATGTTGCAAGATTTTTTGAAAGGTATATGTCGCCTAAGTTCAAATAATTTAATAATGAATAGTCATGTTTCTGTAGCTGTTCCGGGTAACTGCATTTTCGCGTTAAAAAATAACACTTTCAGCCCACAAATCACACCTAAATTTTAAGTTTTATACACGTATTGGTCATTATTTACGAAGCCATTTAACCGAATATGGGCTTCATTCCACATGCACGAAACGGAAACGTGGATCATTGTTTTTGTTTTAACAATTGTTATTTACTATACCACTCTATATATAGTGTATCCCATAAATAAGGGTCATCTGAAGAATGTATTGAAAAAAAATTTGGGCCAAATTTGAGTCAGAAATGTTGTCTATTTACGTTTACTTTCGGACCCACAAAATGAATGACTCTATATTCATAATTCATGACACAGTTCAAATTAGCAAATGATTATAATTTGCCTATAAACACCTATGTTATAATATATGATTTATAGAAGATGCTGACCCAAAATAGATAAACATTTTCCCGTCCAAAATGAATGCAATATTTTACGCATTTTTGCACCCACCACCAAAGATTGGACTTTTCGCTCATAATACCTTGGAATACGGTTTTCAGACCTCTTACGTCCTAAACATTTCGATTCTTAATCTTTTTAGCCCTGTTCATTTGTCCACTTATCGATTTGCTCTTTCCTCTCTGCCTATCGTCCATTATTGAGAAGCTTTTCGAATCCCGAAAAATTTATGGACAAAGCTGAAACAGTAGCAGATTAAGTTTCAGAACAAGGCTGGAATAGGCAAAAGAGTATAATTTTCACTTGTCAGTGAGTAAATACTTATTTAAAACTTAAGAAAATATGCGCAAATTTAAAATTCGATATTGCAATAATGACTAACTTGTAACAGAAATATTAAACTAAGCTTCAATACAAATATTTTCTTATGGTATTTGCAAGGTTAGTTCAAGAAAAAGTTGAAAAGACCGACTGATACTCTTACAATTGACAAAAACGATTTTAGTAAATTATTATATCGGCTTGAGATGATGAATTTCCAAGATTTACGCTAAAGTGATTATAATTTTTTAAATATTTTTTCACCATAAGTATTTTAGTTTATCGTCGAACCAATTTCACTTACTTTATCTATTTGATCTTCCTCCGAAGCACTAAGTACTGTGATTTCAGAATCGGGGATATATTCAAATGCTAAAAAGAGTTGAAATGAATTTGAATTAGACGAAAATTTGCATATATTGTTTCAATGTTTTTTAATGCAAGCGTTTAGCAAACAACTTAAATAATATTTATAACCATGTCCATGCTCATTCCAGTAACTCTTTCTAAACTATTATGGCATTAGTAAAATGACTGGATTTAAAATTTTTTGTGGAAAAATTAATCACAAACTGTTACTAAACTGTAGACTTTTTGATGGTTTTAACTGTAAATAGGAATTATGGTTGCAACGCTATAAAGTGAGAGCGGTGTTTAGAGTGTTTTTCAACTATATACCTTGTATGTTAACAGTTGTTCTTGTTATTGTTTCACCAATTTTATTGCTCGCTATACATCTGTACTCGCCATCATTTTCAGGGAATACCTCGGTTATGTGCAGTTGACAAACGCCGTCAGCATCTTGTTTTATAATAATTTCTTTGTTCTCTATAATTTTCTCATCATTATGATACCACAGTATTTTTGGTGTCGGCTTTCCAACTACTTGGCACGTCAATAGCAATGGTTCACCGTCCATAACTTCTATTGGTTCGATTAGTTCTTTAATGAAACGCGGAGATTCAAATTCCAATGCCGCTTCCTCTGGAGCTTCTTCTAGTAAATTAATCGTGGCCGTTGTCGTAACTGAACCTCCTACATTTTCCGCTCGGCATGTGTATGATCCAACAAACTTTTTCTCAAAGTTTTCTATTAATAAAGTCGATTTGTTGTCTTGGCTCATTGTACGAAAATCTGTACAGGTTTTTATCGGTTCAGTGTGTAAAAACCATTGAAACGAGGACAATGGCTCGGATTCAACTACAGTTTCTAAAATAGCTACTGTATTTTCTTCAAAGAACATGGGCTCTAAGGCTTTAATAAAGCGTGGGGCTTTTATCTCCTGATCAGGTGCTTGATCACTGACTACTACTGAGCCGGAGGATTTGGCTTCGCCTATTTTATTTATAGCACAAACCTCATATTTACCTGCACGCTTACGTGTCATATTAATTATTTTGATTGTGGTCGTAGTTTCAGTAGTTTCAATTGTAACGTCTTCGTTTATTTGAATTTGACGACCGTTTCGTAACCAACTAATTTCCGGTTTTGGCAAACCATCGTATTTGGCCTCGAATAGCAGAGTAGCGCCATGTGGCACTACTTTAGCACTTAGTGGTGTTACCGTGGGTGCCTTTAATAATTCCACAGGTTTTTGCTCGATCTTATTTACAACGGTTGCATTGCCTACAGCACGGCCAAATTCATTTTGCGCCTGAATTGTATACATTACCGCTTCGTTTCGTTGTGGATTCATAATTTCTAACGCGACATCACCTGTCTTTTCATTAAAAAACATTTGTACGCTTTCATTAGGTACGACTTCTTCGATGCCCTTGTACCATTTAATCTGTGGTGTTGGCTTGCCTATTACCTGACATGTCACTGTAACTCTTAGGCGTTTGGGGGTCTCCTCTTCAGTATACTGTATTTTCAGTGATTTTGTAAATTGTGGTGCTAGGCCTTTCTCTTTTTCTAGATTTAGCGTAATAGTGTTTGAGAAGTGAATTAGTTGTTGGGGTCATATAAAAAATACATTTGTAATAGCGTATGTCTTAAAACTAAGGAAGCTAAGGGAACTATGTACAGTCTAAAGGGTTGTTGGAAATGTATTTATTGTACAAGTTTTTCATAATAAGCATCCATATTTGAATAAATTTAAAAATCGAAGAACCCGAAGAAGGACGGGCTTAAATATATTTTAAATTTGCACTTACCCAATATTACGTTTGCTCGACTAGTGGCTGCTCCGCCCTCGTTTTTGGCTTCGCAAGTGTAAATACCGACTTCGTTGGGTGTAACTTTGGCAATTTTCAGCTTAGCGACATTTTCTGTCACTGTCATTTCATATTTTTCCGAAGCAAATAAGAGTATGTCGTTAAAGTACCAGCGAATCTCGGGGAAAGGTAAACCTTCAATTTTGCATTCAAGTACTATTGGTTGATCGGGCACGCACATACGTGGTCTTAATTTTTCTGTAATGCGTGGTGGCTTACTTTCCTTTTTCTTCTTCTCAACTGGACGGTGTTTTTGTTCCACGATTTCAGGGAACGTGGTTTCCTCTACTTTTTGTTTGACTGCGCCTTGTGAATCAACTTCCTCATCGACCATTTTATCCATTACTTCTTGTACACGCTTCTGTGTAATTAACTCAAGCTCTGGTAATGGTTCACTGGTATCCAATACAACATGGCTCTTTTCTTTCTTGACAATATGTGAACTAATTTTCATGTCAACATTTCGCTTAACTTCCTCAACGTCGACTTCAATGAGCTGCTCCGTCGTTATATACTGAGGCCGTACTTCTTCACGTTTTTTCAATTGCAAAGTTTTCTGGGAAATTTCTTGTGTAGATTCTTCTTCCACAATACTGTCTTCTTCTGCCTCTATAAGCTGTGGCTGCTCCTCAAATGAAACTTCTTTCAAACGTTTAGTGCGTTTCTTGCGTGCTTTTTCTTTATTTGTAGGCTGTTGTTCGCTAGCCAAAACTTCTTCTTCTGGTTGAACTTCTTCTGCTAAAGCAATTTCTTTCACTTCCTCAATCGGCGTTTTTTCAACTTGATCTTCTTCGGCTATTGGTTCAGCGAATGGTTCCGCCAACTCTTCATATATATCATCTACGGAAGTATAAGCAGTTTGCAATTTAGGTTTCTTTTTCTTCTTTTCTTTTTTCGCTTTGCCAGGGATCTCTTCTTTAGGTTCTGGTTTTGCCGTAGCATCGAAATCGGTTTCTTCTTCCGATATGTCATCTTTAGGCTTTAATTTTGGCGCTTGTATAATTTGATCTGGTTTCTTTGATTCCTCTTTACGCTTCGGTGGTACTGGTTTTAACTTTACCTCTACTGGTTGTTCTTCAGGCAGTGGTCGACGTTTTCCTTTAGGCCATTGTTTTTCCTCAACAGGTTTTTCCTCCGGTTTTTTCTTTTCACCGCGTTTCCAGGGTAACTGAGGCTTATGCAGTTCGTCTGTTATTTCTTTTTCCGTTTCTATGTGCTGTGCTGTTTCCAATTTAACTCGCTCAGTATCTGATATATCTGGTAAGTCTTCATGTTCGGGTTTCTTCATCTTTTTAATCTTATCTCTCTCTTCAACAACAATTTCTTGATCTGGTCTCTCAACATGCTGCAATAATACTTCTTCCAACTTTTGTTCTTCAGGCTTTGACGTAACACGTTTTACCGGTTTGAGACGTATTTCCTCCAATGTTTCTTCTTGAGGTAATTGCTTTATTTGTTTTCTAAAAGGTTTTAATTTGACATCCTCCAGTTTTTCGTCTTTTGGTTCTGGGTACGACTTTTGTACAATTTCTGGTTTGGATGTTACCAAATCTACTGTTTCTTCCTTAATCGTTGCTTCTAGTGGTTGAACTTCTTCAGTTACCTCTTCTTCCTCTTCGCCTGTCGATTTCTTTGGTTTTTTTCTTCTAGTACGTTTTGTAGTGATTTCTTCGGTTATTTCTTCTACAACAGATTCTTTAGTTTGCTCAGGTTCTGCTAATTCTTCCGGTTTTCGTATGGGCTTAAGTGTAGACTCTTCTAATATTTCATCTTGAGCTTTTTGTTGCCTTGGTTTCTTTGGAATTGGCTTTAATACAACTTGTTCACGTTTTTCAGGCTCCTGAGGCAAAATTTTTCTTGTTCGCCTGGGATGCACTGTTTGTTCAGGCTCCTCCTCTATTTGTTTTCTTCGCACTGCTGGTGAAACAGAGTCAGTTTCGTCTATAGTTTCTACGGGTGCTTCAGGGACATGTACAGATTTTGGTGTCTTAAGTGGTATCTTTTCCGTAATTTCTTCAACCTCTTCTTCAATACTTCTTCGCAGTGGAATATCTTCAATTTTTTCATGAGCTTTAATTAATGTATCTTGTTCAACCTCTCTGGGAGTTGTGTCATGTGGTGATTTCTTTTTGCCACGAACCCAAGGTACTGGCTGCAACTCCTTGGATTCTAGTGGCTTACTTTCTTCAGACAAAATATCTGTTTTCTCTTCATAAAATCTTCGTGGAGTCTCTTCAACTTTTTCGGCTTTAGACGGCTGAGCCCGCTTCACGGGCTTCAGTCGAATTTCTTCCGCCTTAGGTTCTTCCATTGGTTTTAAACGCGGTCTATGTTTAAGCTTAACTTCCTCCATTTTTTCTTCTTTTGGCTCCAGTGGAACTTTCTTTTTCTGCTCTCTAAGCTCTTCAATAACTTTCTCTTCTTCTTTATCTGGTAATCTGTCTGTTTTAATGCTATGTCTCCATTCTTTCGGCTTGGATTCCTCAGGTTCTTGCGGTTCAGTCTCCTCCGGCGAAACATCGATTTGTTCTTCATAGGCTGTTTGCACTTTTTCAGGAGTTTCTTCTAATAATTTTTGTGGTTTCTTTTTTCCACGTTCCCAAGCAATCGGCTTAAGTTCTTCGCGTTCCTGATATTTGTTGTCATCCGGCAAAACGTCTATAGCTTCTTCGTATTCTTTTTGCGGTGCTTTTTGCGTTTCTTCCGCTTTTGATGGTTGAACACGCTTAACAGGCTTTAACTGAACTTTTTCAGGTTGGAGTTGTTCTTTTGGCTTTGAACGGGTTATGGGTTTTAGTCTAACTTCATCAAGTTTTTCCTCCTTTGGTTTTTTCATTTCATATTCCAAAGCAATCTGTGTAAGTTCTTCTAGTTCTTGAGTTTTGCTAACATCGAGTAAGACATCTGAAGCCTCTTTGTAAGTTTTTTGCAACGTTTCTTGAACTATTTCCGTCTTTTGCGGTGGAATGCGTTTAATAGGTTTCAACTGAACTTCTTCGGGTTTTGTCTCTTCCTTTGCTTTTAAACGTGGTGTAGGTTTCAGTTTAACTTCTTCCATTCTTTTTTGTTTTGGTTCTGGTATTAATCGGGACTTAACTTCGTGCTTCCTAAATTCCTCATCAAATTTCTGGTCTTCTAAGCTGCTTACTTCCGAAATTTGACCAACTTCCTTTTCTTGCACAGATTCCCGTATTTTCTTTCCCCGTTTCCATAATACAGGCTCAGGCTGTTCAGTTGGGTGCGGTTGGGTTTCTTCTGGTAAGATATCTGTGACTTCTTCATAGTTTCTTTCAATCTTTTCCGGTAGTTTTTGAGTGGACTTCTTTTTACCGCGCGCCCATACGACTGGCTGAAGTGATTCAGAATCTTCTGCAGGTTTTTCTTCTTCTAACACGTCGACTGCTTCTTCATATGTTCGAATAAGTGGTTCGTCGACTTCTTGAATTTGTTGTTTTGTCCGTGCTAGTGGCTTTAAGTGCGGCTTTTCCGTTTTTTCTACAGGCTTTGGTTTCTGCCGTGGAGTGGGCTTAAGCGTGATTTGCTCCATTTTTTCCTCTGATCGGGGCTCAGAAACAATACGTCGTTGTGTAGTTTTGGTGGCTTCTTTAAGTACGGTTTCTTCGGTTCTTTCTTTTATCTTTGGTTTCTGTTGTTCTTCTAATACACGTTGTTTTCTGCCTCGCTCCCACTGGAGTGGTTTCGAATCTTCAGATTGTTGGGCTTGTGATATAGACTCAACCAGCTTATCTTGTATTTCTTCATAATGTTGAGGCCGAGTTCGAAGTAGAGTCTCTTCACGTTCTTGCCTATGAAGCGTTTGAGTATCTTCGATTTGAATTAATTGTTGAGGTTGACGAACTTGACGCCAGTTAAGGGCCTGTTCTTCTTTAATGCGTCGTTGACTTTCTAGTCTTTCACGCTCGCTTACACTGAGAAGATTAATGTCTTCAGTGGTGATGTAGCGCTGCTTCTGAATGTCTTCCACCTCAACATACTTCTGTCTCTCATTTCGGCGCATTAATTTTTGTATCGACTGCTTAGAAGTATCATCCACCTTCATAATGACCGTGTCTTCAGTGGCCGTAGTAGTCTCCTGAGTAACAATCTCCTCGGTCACTAAATGACGAAGTTCAACTTCTTCCACTTTGAATTTCTCAATTTCTTTATGTATATGTTCAACTTTTTTCAAATGCTGGCGCATTTCCTTCCATGGTATGGCATCACCCTTCTTTTGCTGTTCTTCTATTAATTTTTCTATCTGCTCTGTCATTTCCATAATTTCTGACGTTTCCAATTTTTTCAAACGCTGAATTTCATGATCGCGTATTTCTTGTTCCTGTACACCATGTTGCGGCATTTCTTGATCAGAAATTTTGGGTCGTTCAATGTGATGCAAATAAACTTCATCTAATTCGAATTTTTCTAATTGTTTCTGCACAGTGGCCACATGGCGTAGTTTTTCCCTCATATCTATCCACGGTATGGCTTCTTTCGGGGTCTTACCTTTGATTATCTTCTCTAAGGTGTAACCAATGTTCAACAAACCTTGGTCACGTTCACTTTTAATGGACTTTAATACTACTTTGGCGGCTTCTAACTTTGGTATAATTTTCTTTTCAATAGGAGCTGGTTTTAAAGTAACAGTTTCTTCCGTCCAGGATTTGACAGGTGCAGGCTTATAACCTGGTAGAAAAGGTGATTTGTCAAGTGAACGCCCACGTCTGGGACGTGATGATTTACGCCAGGGAATCGTTGATTCAGGTTGCAGCGATTTACTACGAATTTTAGACTTTTTAGTGCGTGGTCGTGACTTATGCGGTACTTGGCCATTTATTTGTGGGTATTGCTGATATTGCGGTGGTTGTAAGGGCTGTTGTTCTGGGGATTCTGGCAAATTATCTTCTCTGCTTGATGAAGAACTTTCATCTTCACCAGAATCAATAGTTTGCAATTGATAAGTAGAGATGCGACGCTCTAAAATATATAATGAATACATTTAATGCTTCGTAATTTTTTGCATTGAAATGTCCAACTAGTGTCAGTCGCTCTGTCATAACACATCGCCAATAGTTATACTTCAGTAATTTGGTAAAAATGTGAGAATTCAAACGCTAGTATAGTTGACAAAAATAATAGAAAAACAGCATGTTGGCGCCTTGTTAACGATAATTAGCAAATCAATGAATAAGAAAACCATGTCATTAAATACTAGCATTAGGAAAAGGGCTCTCTTAACATAAAAGGTTTCAAATTTGAAATTTAACTGCAAAGCATATAAAAACACATAAGACGTGACATTGTCAACAACTGGCTTTTAAATACATTCATATACGTATTCGCCTATATGCGTACAAATTACCTGTTGGCTGTTGGTCATCTGAGCTTTATAGGGGTGGGTGGACTTGTACAAAGTGATATACACAAAGAGAACAAAAAAAAAAAAAAAAAAAAAAAAAAAAAAAAAAGCAAATAAAATAATTAAATAAGAAAAGACGCTACATATAAATAGAAAAGCCGTATATTTTTCTTAAATATTTACTCGATAAAATATTATATAATTTTTGAATTGTATAGGACCATGAGACACATTTACACACGTACTTTTTCAAATTGCTACAATTTTAAAATATTTAGAGAATTCTTAACATGCTTGATCATTTTAATGATAACAATTTATATGCATGTGTTAAAGCATAAAATATGAATTTTAATTAATTTATTTTGGCAGTTTTTTTTTTTTTTGTTTGTCTAATATTTGCAAATATATATTTGTGATTATTTGATTGTTTTCAGTCATTTTAAGCAAAATGTTTAAATATATAGAAAAAACTCAAGATGATTAATATTTTTTAAAATTCACATTAGCAAAAAGTTAAAAAAAAAAACACTTTTTAATTAGTCAAACAGATGGCTGTAGGCATTTTGTGCGTCACGGCAAGGTATTATTATTATTATTATTATATCAAATGGCCTTGCGAGTCTCTCAAATTAATCTTCAATTCATATAGATTGCAAAGATTGATTCATAGTACCTTGAATTATGAGAAATATATAAAAAATCTGTGTCACTGTCAACGTAATCATAATGAAATTATGTTGGTTTTTCTAAAAATTCAAGAAAGTCTAATAATAGTTAGGGGCTTGTAAATTAATAAATGCATGACACTCTTATTGCTTTAATTGTTTTTATGCAAAAGTACTTATCAATAAGATAGAGTTTTTTAGTTTCTTCCCATTGTTGTTCTAAATTCGCTGCTGTCGCTTTCTCTATTTCTATTAGATGCGCTTAGAGAAACATAGGAGAGTGAAACTTTGCAAAAAATTACATTGAATATGATCTAATTGATTGAAATCTGTAACGTTTACCTTTTAACATACAAAGAATTTATACAAACAAGTCCGCTTTAGACTTAAATTATTATCTATTTGTTCAGTAAATAGATCAAAATACTCAATGTTTAAGATGATTGTATATGCATTTATTTTTTTCTTGAAAGATAACCTTCAGTAAATTTCATTTTTAATTCAATCGATTCTAAGATGTCTTTGAAAACGCAGATAAAGTAAATGATAATGATAATCCTATAAAGTGATTATATACGAAAGCCTTATTAAGCAAGTTTGTTTAATTGTGTGTTTTTAGTAAAATTTGTTATATAAAGTACGAAAAAAAATTTTTTACAAGCTTTGGTGTTTCGAGAACAAGACCAAATAATTTATACTGAATCCCTAAGAATGGCTGATCGCTTTAAAAAGATTAATTAGAAATTTAAGATCTTTTACAGATAAGTTTAACAAATCTTTCATGCAAAGGTTCTCTAAAAAAAAAAGATACAAAAAAGATGGATATGATTATCCACATAGACGCTTAGAGATCGAATTGAAACACGGACAGTTAAGACAAATATATACAACATGGTCCAAATATTTAAGCTTTTAAGTTTCTTATCCATTTTCATATAATTTTGCATTCATTAAATATATGAATGCTTGCGTGTAGCCATCATCTGAGTGAGGTAATCAAATTTTTAAGTATTCCGATTTTTTTCTTTTTACGATTGATTTGTAAAAAAAGAATAATTGCTTGTTAAATGAAATTTTTATTATTGTTATATTCACGGCTCGCTGAAAAAATGTAACATTTCATAATCTCTATTTATACGTGCACATGTGCCATGACTTTTATGTGGGAGAATATAATATTTACAAGTAAAATTATTGCATTATGGCATTATTGCAATTAACAAGGAAATGCTTGATTTGTAACGAACGCATTCAGAATCTAATCAAACAAGAAAGTATTTCATTTAAAATTTTAATAGCAAAAAGGCGAACCTAAGAAGCGTTTGCTTTCAAATATTATTTTTTTTTTTTCGCGTATAACCTTCGGTTTTTTGTATTTCATCGATAAATAAATAATATAATCTTAAGATGTAAATGTGCGAGAAAGCTTAAAATTTAATTGAAAATGATTTCTTTATTTTTTCAAATTCTTTGTTTTTTGCAGACAAGCGCAGAGAACGTTCCCAGCGTGTAGCCGCTACATGGGGTAAATGATAAGAAAAGATACATTTTTGGATACATTTTCTAATTCAATTTTGAAATTGAAAAGAAGGGAAGTATTAAAAGTTTATTTGGAAAATTGTTTCAGAACAACAAAAACAAAAAATTTCAAAGTAAACATTAGAAAAGTATGTTATAAAATATTACATTACTTATGTCTATGATGTTCTTTGATATGCGAAATAAGGATTCTACAGCTCAATGAACATGAAGTAGAGCATTGGAAAAGGGATGCACAGAAGATCCTACATATATTTTATATTGGTAATCCGCATACAGATAGATGAATTAATATAGCTGCGTTTATCTGTTTCCGTAACTGACTATGAGCTTTCTATTAAAATTGTTATAATAAGTTCGAAATTTTACCTGAAAGAAATAACATGATCTCAATTTTCACTCGTCAGTATTGTCATTATAATGCAGTATATATTAGTATGGTTTTACTTTTGTGTAATTATGCATACTGCTCTTAATCATATCGTATAAAAATGTTAATCAAAAATATTCATATTAAATGAAAAATTTTACAAAGCTGCTGGAAGCGAACTACAAAGTTCGGCGTCAAGCGAAATCAACTTCTTCATTATTCTGCATTCCGTATTGTTATGCTTTGGGTGTTATCATTTACAAATTAGATATAAAATTTTCCTAAAAATGCGCAACACTGTTCGAGTGTCCCTAATATAGTTATATTTGCAGCTTGATGCTGTTCCTAAATTCAAAAGATTTACAAGTCGTAAGTAGATTTTATGTCTATTAAAATGTGGGCGGCGGATATGGTCATGTTGTACACTACAAGAAATTTTTTTTCATTTTTTAATCTACTTTAAACCTAATGAATATTTTTATGAATATACGACATTTTTTGGTCCAAACTCTCAGTAGAAAAATCATGTAAAAAAATATTTATTCATAGAGAGTCAATGAAAAACATTTTTCGCTTGATAGCAAGAAATGTATACAAATATACACACACAAACACACATACAAGCATATATACATATATATATATATATATATGTACACATATATATATATAAAACATGAATCAAGGTGACAATTATATATTGTGAGTGTTAGACCAATTAATATAAAATTAGTCAAAGTGCTGAAATAATGCTACTTTTTTTGCTTTTCGTTTTTTCTTTTTTATAATTATCAGAAAGTTATGCACATGAACCTAAATATGTGGGATGAATGAATGGTACATTGGGGAAGAAAAGGTCAGGGAAATCTTATATCGAGCAAAATGAAAGTAAAACATATTATTGGATATTGGTTGGTTGTGATGTAGAAAAATTTTGGAAGATATTCGCAGGTTTAAAATTTTATCTATATATTGCGGTAACTGAAATTTCCATTAAACTAGATGTTGATTTGAAATTTTTTATTAATAGCTAGCTAATGGAGGAGCAGAAGGAGATTCAATTATTTCTATAAAACTACCTTCGCCTATCGTGGATTTGTTAAGGCACTTATTACTGAAGCCTGAAGAGCTATTAGTATGAATAAAATTTCAATAAGTATGTTACTTAAATTTTCCTCAAACTTAGTGTTAGTCATGTTTTGTTGTTCATAAGTCCTACGCTAAACGATATGTAATAAAGTATTGAATATCAAGGCTCATACAAAAATTGCATAGTGTTCTTTCACGGTAATCCATCCCGAAGAATTTGCTTTAGGGCCTTCTAAGTTTGATAATATTTATAATGGAGTAGGAAAAATTAAATTGCATACATATATTTATCGACATGTTTAAATGTCCATATATGTACATATATATACGTATATATACATATATATGTATACATGTATATATATATATATATTTATTTATCGAGAACCACACAAGTCATGAAATGAGTTCAGTTGAAATCAGTTCAATTCATTTGAGTTTAGTGTGTATTATTTTTAAAAATAACTTTATGATGATTCTTCGTATGTTTTTTCTTTTTTGTTTAGTTTAATAAACGTCACCTGTGGTAGGGAAGAAATTTTTTCAAAACGAAAGAGTAAAATGAATATTTCAGTTAATACAGAAATTTAGTCTTTCACAATAAACGACAGCGGAAGGTTGCGTCGAGCGTGTTTTAAAAAAGCGAATAAAATATTTTACAGTGAACGCTTTACTTACCTGTTGTGCTTTCTAGCGTTTCTTCTTACTAGTTTTAACTTTTGAGCGGGAAAAGGAGGGAACGTTAGAGAAGTGTTTTGAATAATAGTTTGATTTTTTAAAAGCTTTTCTTTTTATTATTATTATTTTTTAACAACATTAAAAGTTATACATTAAAAAATATTTTTTAAAAAGAAAGATACATGAAATTTGCGTTTTTTTTTATTTTATTGGAATTAGAGAAATAAAAAAACATTTAAAAACAATACAAAGAAAATCAACATAAATTTAAATGAAATGACTTTTCTTCTTTTTTTTTTAAATTAAGAAAAAAAAAAAAACTTAAAAGTGACGCCCAGTCGCATGAGTATTTTATGATTAATTTTTTTTTAATAGTTTTTATTTATAGCAAAGCAACAAATTTTGAAAAATGAAATTTAGCAAAAAACATAATAATTTAAAGAAAAAAAATTATAGCGTATGTATATAACATGAATAAAAAAATAACATTTTACAATATTAGTAAAATTAAGCTGTAAGTCAGAAAAAAAATTAAATATAAAAATCTCATGCAACGTTACTACAAAATATAAAAGGACATATATAAAAAAAACATAATAAAAACAAATTATTTCACTTATCAAAACCCGAACAAAGGGAATAATTTTTAAACATTAAATCTATAGAAGAATATCTGGGAACACTTAGAGGTTTACAAGTCCATTCTGTCCATATATAGTACTAAAGTACGATACAGTCGCAATGAAATTATTTTGAAAACGCAAAAAACAACACAACAAAAAGCGGTATGTTTGTTTAAGCAAATCTAGCAGAAGGAAAAAAAAAAACGTTTTACTAATATTTTCTCTTTCGTTCAATTATCTTGCAGATGATGATTCAGTTCGATATTAAAAGGGATAAAAAAGACATATGACGATGTTGACGATGATGTTTGTTGCCAATGAATCAACAATCACTCGTAACCAATTATTTAGCTGAGGCATGACCGTACAATTAAACAACGTCCCTACCACCATCTCATAAGCTGATTCATACAATTAAAAAAAAAAAAGAAAAAGACTCTCGCGTGCCAAGAAAGTTCCTTCTTTTTTTTATTTATTTATATATATATTTATTTGATTAAATAAATGACATTTTTTATAGCTTTTTATCAAGTTTGTGACTTTGAACAGGAGCGCCCAACAACTGTAATGAACCGTAACGAAAATGCTTTATGGTAAGATTGCAATTCTTGCTTTTGTTGTACACTATTATTAGATTAGCTATTGAATAGACAAATGAAAAATTGAATAAATATATATTAAAGCAAAAAAAAAAAAAAAAACCAGGACATTGTTGTTTTTATTGCTCTTTAATGGTTGGGTGTGACACTCGCGGATGGGGGCCATGCACGTTTTGATTTATTGTTATTTTCATTTATCGCTAATATGTTCTCTCTGGAAAGCGACATGAAATCATTTCTACTTAGCCAACGCAAGACATTTTGGCATGCGCCAGCATGTCTATCAAAAAATGCCTTTAAAATATAACGCATTAAAAAAATTAAATTCGAATATCATCCGTACGCGTCCAAGTTTTATAAGGTGAAAGTTTGGAAAAACGGTATCATTCTTAGGAGTACGGAAAAGTTTTCGATTTCATTTAGCATAAAATCTTACTACAACGAACGCATCTCTGCATATCAATCTCAATATAAACACATCTATGCGAATGTCAATGAGTGTGTGTTACCATAAATTGGATGTGCGTTGTTTTTTGCGCACGAAATATCTTTTGGTTCATATCTTTTTCGAAAATTTCTATAAAAATGAAAATAGCATGTAAACATACGTTCGCACATCTGTCATGTTTTATAAATTTTTATAATTACTTAAGAAAAGAAAATATAATGCGTTTTATGCACACGTCCCTAAATGTTTTCTGACGCTTTTTTTTTTTTTTTCTTCAAAATTCTTCTCTTATTAAAATTAACTTTGTACGCTTTCTTCTATACGTGAGCGCATAAATTTTCTTTAAAAACATGATTTTCTTTTTGTTAGCATTATGAGCTTTTTATTAATATTTTTTCGATTTTTTTATATCTGCTTGATTAGTAAAACGTTTTTTATTTAGTTTTCAATTTATGCGTTTTTTTTCCTATTTTTTTTTTTTCCTGTTAATGTGTGTTTATAATAATAAAAAAGCAGCAAAAAGAATATATTTCCGTTTCGTTTCGTTTTTCAAACTTAGATAACTAGGTGTAGAGCTACATTTGCTTATAAGTGTTCATTAATTTGTTTTAATAAATTTAAGTTAAAACTTGTCGTCTCTATTGTCATTTGGTCATTTATGTCTGCTTCTCGTTTATCAATTTGGTTTTCTTGCATTTATCCCATATTGTCATACATAATAATTAATCCTTACTTTTTACAATCAATTTGGCAGACGATTCAGCTTGTCCGGTAGATGAAGTTACACGCACTGTAAATACACCGGAGTCTTCTTCATAAGTTGTCCCAATTAAGAGTACCGCAGTGTTACCATCAAATATCATCTGAAACGTTTAGAAAGTGAAAAGAGAGACAAATTACCATAAAAGCAACGTGAGAACTTATCTTTTAGTAATTTGCATAGTGTTCGCTTATCTTGTGCTTCAAATGTCAAATTTTGGAAAAGTTACAACTAAACTACTTCGCGCAACACTAAATGTAATTTTTTTTAAGTCTATTTTCTCCATACAAAAGTTTGCTCAAATTTCATATATAACGAAAGATTAAAAACATTATTTTCTATATGTTGAAATAGGCGTTTGATAGCTTTAAAAGGCTTTTTCAAATTTCATATATTTTTGCGCAGCATTTATTTCAAGGAAGGCTTCTTTTGCGAACGAAATTAGTTTTACGCTCAATTAGTTTTGAACAGAGTATTTATTCGCATGGTTTTTGGGAAGCTATATGGATATATCCAAACTTTGTCTGGCTATCGACGGATTTCATATTAAAATCAAATTTACCGTATTGAGTTCACGAGGTGTTCTGCTTTCAGACAAGCGTAAGATTTTATCGTTTTCCTGCAAGACTTTTCGTACCGTTATATTTAACATTACCTCTAACGTCATGTCCTAATTATTGGATTTGTTTAAGTCTTTAATCAAAACACTTTTCACTTCTATTTTTGACTATGCCATTTACCTGGAAATCGGGAGTTTCTGGTATGAGAGCACCCTCACGGAACCATTGAACACTGGTCGGTTTGACTTTACCAGTTACTGTGGTTTTAAATTGAGCGGGCATACCTTCGGTAACGGAAACGTCTTTTAAGGCGGTAATAGTTGGTGGAGCATCTAAATTTTCGATAGGCCGAACTTTTAACTGGGCGCTGGTTTGTATGCTGCCTAACTTGTTTTCCGCTACACATTTGTATGTACCTTCGTCTTCAGGAAAAGCCTCCGAAATGACTAGCTGATAGTGTTCACCTTGACGTGTCATTTGGAAGTAACGCGAGGGCTTGACGATGTTTTCTCCACGCATCCAACGTGCAGTAGGAGTTGGCTTGCCCTCAATGCGGCAGCGAAATACTACTTTGCTTCCCTCCTCGATTGACTGACTCTTAAGGGGTTCAACAATATGTGGCGGTTTCTCTGTATCAGGAGCGGTGGGAGTCGGTTTATCGCTTGGTTGTTTGGTGGCACTTTGAACAATGCAGTCAGCGTCGCATCGTGCCTCACCGGCTGAATTAACCGCTACGCATTCATAACGCCCTGAATCTTCTATAGATGGTTCAATTATTAAAAGCGTTTGTACACTGTCTTCCTCAAGCATTTTAAATTTGATGCTCGGTTTAATTTTCAAGCCATTCTTAAGCCAATAAACGTCAATTGGACGGCTACCGGTAACTCTAGCGTCAAAGCGGGCCAACTGTCCTGTAGTCACTGTAGTACTTTGTATGGTTGTAACAAAGCTAGGTGGAGTAATGCCACCTTTACCAGCGCGTCGCCGTTCTTCAACTACTAAATTAGCACTGCATTTAGCGGTACCACCTCGATTTTCCGCTATGCAGGAGAATACAGCTGAATCTTCGACAAACACCTGTCGTATAATCAAGACGGATTTACCGCTAAAAGTGTGAATTTGCAGATCGGGTGAACTCTTGATTGGGAAATTTTCGCGGTACCATTTCACGGTAGGCATTGGTTCACCATCGAACTCGACCTCAAATTTGGCTTGTTCGTTTTCGAATACACGGCAAGGTTGTATTTTCTTGGTAAAAATGGGTGGTTTGGACGGTTGCACAGGTCCCTTTACAACGCGCTCTTGCACGGTACCCTTATGTTCCATCTCGGTAGTTTCGGTAGCAGTAATTTTCCGAGTAATTTCCAAATCACCGACCACTTCCTTTTGTGTTTGTTTCTGCTTACTCATGTGAACCTCACGGCCGTGAACAGACGATTCTGAAGGCTCAATGGGAGGTTTGTGTATAACCTTTTTGGTAGTAAGAGCTGTGGACTCGGAGTCTTCCCTGAAAAAAAATTGTTGTTAGCATGCAAGGATATGTAAGCTAAGTATTTTCTTTTTTTGATTGAAGGATACATACAGATTTTCTTCATAGGATTTCGCCATGCCTTTGGTAGTTGTACCACTAACAATTTTTTCACCGGGTATGGCATATTGATGGTTGTCCTTACGTAAATTACTCTCCTTAAGTAATTGTTCAGTTTCCAGTTCTTGCAGTTTGGAATAATAATCCTCATTTTTCTTCTTTAACACCGACTGTTGCCAGTCAGGACATTCCGGTTTAATTTGTTTCGGCTTCAAATGTTCGACTCCTTTCAAAGGACCAATTTTTTGATCGGCTAAATATTGTTTACGCTCATCGAATATCTTTTCCAATTCAGTTTCTTGACGTTCTTTTTGGTAAGCAGTAAGTTCATAGTCATACCAAGCTAAAGTTAATGTAGGATATTTGCGTTAATACACATATTCATGACGCACAAAATGGAAAGCTTATTACAAAGAGCTTTGTCGATAAAGCTTTATACTGGCTTTTTTTTAAATAAAGCGGTTTTTAAAAGTTATGTTGATGTTATTTATAAACAAATCGAAAGCTTTTTTTTTAATTTGGAATCAATAAAATTTTATGAATTTATAAGGCGAAGAAGAGATTTTGATGAAGAGAATGAGACAGAAAAACGTCACGAAATGAAAGAAATTATGTTTTTACATACAGAGAGCATGCTAAAACGTTGTGCAAAACTCATTAAAAATAAACGGCGAACGCTAATATTATAAAAAAATTGAGAAGAATCTAATCATAATATATACGAATATATAAAAAATTTCACATGGTATTAGTGACACAGAGAGATAGAGAGAGAATAAGGTAAGAATTATTAGTATCTCACACTTGTGTAAATCACTCATTCTCATACTACCGTACGTCACCAGTGAATTTTGCAATCCACCGCGTTGATTTCATATCCTTAAATATGGCCATTGTAGATTTTCCAGCTTTGGAGATAATTATAGGTAATTTTTGATGGGATATTTAATGGGATGGGATATCAGGAATTGAAGTGTGGAACTTCGGATAAGAGCTTAAGTACTATATTGTGCTTTAATATATTTTATATGTATATTTACAATGTAAAATGTGTGTATCTTCATGTTAACTATGTATGTACGTTAAGTATATGATTCTTTATTAAAATCTGTTATATAATAGTATTAATCGCTTGTCTTTGTATTAGGTAAGCTAATAAAACCGTATATTGTTGTTGGTGATTAAATTTCTGATTTTTTAAATATGATAATAAATGTTCCGAGTACTTACGCCGTGGTGAGTTCTTTAAAACACCGCGGTAATCGTCAGAGCGAGCCACTACTTTAAGTTCAGTAGATGCGATAGACTCTCCTACTGAATTGCGGGCAATTACTTCAACTTTACCAGTATCGTATTGACGAGTTTTAGGTATGTCCAAATGAAACATTCCATCATTTGTCAATTTGTAACGCGAACCCTTACATATACGAAAAAATTTACAATATATACCTTTAGTAGGTATGAGTTAGACTTACATGGACTACAGTGTGACCATTAATAAGCCACATAACTCTAGGGCGTGGGTAACCGGTAACACGTACGCAAAATCTGGCAGGCTCACCTTCTTCCACAGTTTGAGCTTCTAGTTTGCTAACGAATACCGGCTTCGAGCGCGGCCTAGCATCGGGGTCCACTTCTTCCGGTACACTAAAGCACGATATAAAAATCAAACGTCAAAATCTCGCATGAATAAGATATCATGTTTTAAGTGTCTATATACTTACACTTGCCAAGAAGCTTCCATTTCACGTATGCGCTCAATACTGTGCATATGAGCTGGTAATTGAGAATCGTAAACAATACCAGGTTTTCCAGACACTTTTATAGTAGCTTTAGTCTCATCCATGCCATACAGATTAGTAGCACGGCACACATATTCCCCACTATCTTCTGGATAAACCCAACCAAAGTTCATAGCTACATAACCAAAGTCATATATAGGTTGGAAACGATTTTCTGTGAAAGAGAAGCGTAGATGTTTTTACATACTCATAGCGAAGCATTTTCACTACCACTTACTGTGCAGCAATGGTTTGCCATTAAAGAACCATTCCACTTTCATATTTGGGTCACCGACCGGAGCTAGCTGACATTCGAATTTCGTGGATTGCATTTCGCTTAGTTTTAGCTGCTCTTTTATTTGTGTAACAAAACGTGGAGGTTGTTTGCGATCAGGATCGAAGAGGTCATCTTCGGTTAAATGAATTTCAGATGTATATTTCTTAATAGTAGCTTCCATTTGTGTTAGAGTCTCGGAACGTTTCATACCCCGTGGTAATTGATTTTGTAAAATAATTGAAGGTAATTGTTTACAAGAGATGGTTGCTTTGGTGCGTGCTTCGCCGTGCTTATTATAAGCACGGCATACATATTCACCAGAATCTTCGGCATACACGTATAGGATGTCGAGGGAGACAAAACCCATATCGAAAATATTTTTATATCTGTGACCAGACGGTAAAAGTTTACCGTTGCGATACCATTCCACACGTAAGTTGGGGTCGGTCTTTGGTTCTACTTGGCACTCGAAGCGAACCGCTTCAGCCTCTTCCGCAGTTACCGATGCTATTTCGGTAACAAAATACGGCGGTCCGTACACCGTCTCCTCTATTATGGGCGTCTCTGGTATACGCCCGCGTTCCAATTCTTTAAGTTTCTCAGCCGATATGCCTTCGGGCAATTGGGAGTCGTACACAATACCATGTTTACCTTTGCAAGTAACCTTAGCGGTAGTGGTAGCTACACCCCATTTATTTGTAGCTCGACAAGTATACTCGCCGGAGTCGCGTGAATACACGTAATCAATGTCGAGAGCAATAAATCCAAAGTCATTTAGCTGATGTACACGCGAACCCGTTGGCAAAGGACGTCCGTTGTAGAACCATTCGATTCGCATAGTTGGATCTCCTACAGGTTCTACACGACAGTCGAAATGTATTGGACCACCTTCGGGTACATCGAGATTGTCTTTGATTTGCTCAGTAAATTTAGGCGGATTGGGCTGTTCTTCATCGACGATGATCTCTTCCCGTTTATGCATATTTTCTTCCAACTTTTGTAAACTTTCGGTGCCCGTACGAAAGTTGCAAGGCAATTGAGGCTCCATGATAATGCCTTGGCGCCCTTTAACTTGCAATTTGCAAGAAACCGTTGCTTCACCGTGCTTATTCGTAGCCTTGCAAGTGTAAAGACCAGAATCACGTTGGTAACAACCAGCAATTTCCAGAATTACGAATCCAAAGTCATTGATTGTTTTGATGCGAGAGCCAGCCCACAATGCTTTGCCATTGTGGAACCACTCAACGCGCATACTGGGATCATTAATGGGCTGTAAGCGGCATTCAAAATGAGCTAGTGAATTTTCATTAATGATCATGTCAAATGGCGTAGTAATGAATTCTGGGGGCTTTCCGGTTTCGTCTTCAGGAGTAAACTCTGTGCTTCGCACACCTAGACCTTCTAGCTCAGCGATACGGTCAATTGTGCCTTCCATACCTTTGGGCAGTTGGGATTCCATTATGATGCTGCGTTTTCCTTGAATTTTCATGGTAGCTGTTGTTACAGCTTCGCCGTATTCGTTGATAGCGCGACACGAGTATTCACCTGAATCTTCTGGGTAAACGGGAGAAATTTCTAATATAACAAAACCAAAATCACAGAAGGTTCGAAATCGTGAACCAGCTTTTAGTGGACGTCCATTCCAGTACCATTCAACACGAAGTCTTGGATCATCAGTTGGAGTAACACGGGCTTCAAAATGAGCGTTTTCACCTTCACGCAAGTTGTCAAGATTCTCTAGCGGTACTGTGAACATCGGAGCTTTGCCTTTAGTTTCTTCTACAGTTTCATCGCGTGTACGAATCATACTATATTCGAGATTAGCTATTTTCTCCAAACCACCTTCCATACCACGTGGCAATTGGGATTCTAGAATTAAACTTGTTTTCGAAGTACATTTCAAAGTTGCAGTTGTAACATCTTCACCGTATTTGTTAACAGCTCGGCATTCATACACGCCGGAATTCTCTTCATAACAATATAAGATATCCAAAATAACAATGCCGAAATCATGGAAGGTGCGAAAGCGATGTCCATGAGGCAATTTTTTACCATTAAAGTACCATTCGACCTTAAGGTCAGGATCAGCTACCGGTGTGAGACGAGCTTCAAAGTGAGCGCTTTGGCCTTCAACCAACTTTGTAATGTCTTTAATCTGAGTTATAAATTTAGGTGGCTCTGCTAGTATAGGAGTGGCATCCATTGGCTGTCCTTGCGGACATTCAAGTTCTCTGATCCTTTGCAAAGAATCCGGTTGCAAAGTATCATAAAATACACCACCCCGTCCTCGGCAGTTAAGAGTGGCTTTGGTAAAATCTTCGCCGTATTTGTTGTATGCCCGACAAACATACTCTCCACTGTCATGATCTTGCAGGTAAGATATATCAAGCACAACAAAGCCAAAGTCCGACACAGTCTTAATGCGATTCGAATGACGCATAAGTTTTCCATTGTGGTACCACTCAACTTTAAGGTCGGGATCGTTGACTGGAATAAGTGTGCATTCGAAGTGAGCGGACTGTCCGTCTTTAAGGCCTTCTAAAGATTGGATGTGAGTTGTGAAATGTGGCTTTTGACCACGTGGCTTTTCTACACATTCCAAGGTACAGTTAATCTCAGCCGATCCATATTTATTTGTAGCGCGGCAAGTATATGTGCCAGAATCCTCAATCTTTGTTCCCAAAATTTCTAAGGCAACCATACCAAACGCATAAATTGTCCGTACACGATGGCTAGCCTCGAGTACCTTACCATTGAAGAACCATTCTATGACCATAGTTTGATCGCCTGTAGGTATGAGATTGGCCTCATAATGAGCGATTTCGCCTTCACCAATATCGGAAATATTAGTGAATTCAGTAGTGAAACGAGGAGGTATACCTTCCTCTGGTTGTTCAGGTTTGGCACCATCTTTACGCAAGGACTCTTCTAAATCTTGTATTTGCTCAAGTCCTTCAGCTCCTTTGGGATGCTGAGTCTTTTCAATTATACTTTCTTTGCTAGTGCAAAATATGGTGGTTGTTGTGAAAGCTTCACCAGCTTTGTTGTAAGCTTTGCATGTGTAGATACCTTGATCTCGAGTGTATATTTCAGTGACATCCATTGTGACAAAACCAAATTCGCTTGTCATTTTGAATCGGGATCCATGTTGGAGTAATTTACCGTTGAAATACCACTCAATAAAGAGATTTGGATCTTCTTTTGGCTCTACATTACCTTCCAAATGCAAAGGTTCACCTTCGTTCAAACGAAATTCGGCTTGCAAAGGTTTGGTCCATACAGGAGCTGGATATTGAGTTTCGGGCTTAGAAACTTGACGTTGATAGCGGTTTGCTAAAGCATCTTCGGTTTCTTGTACAGCTTCTAAACCAGCTTCACCTTGAGGGTGCTGGGTATCTAGGAACATGGTTTTTCCGCTAGTACATTTCAATGTACCTGATGTAGTCGCTGAACCTTTGCTATTGATTGCTTTGCAAGTATAAATACCGCTGTTTTCAGCGTAAGTGTTAGACATGTCTAAAGCACAGTAACCAAAGTCGTATATGGATTTGAATTTAGCAGCTGCCTGCAAGGGCTGACCATTATAAAACCATTCAATTTTCATTGTTGGATCACGAGAAGGTTCAACGTTGCATTCGAACCGAACATTATCACCCTCTTTGCATTCAATGTTGTTTAGATGCGTAATATACACAGGTATTTCATAAGCTGGCTCTGGAGCTTCCGGACGGCCGGGTTTGGGAGCCTCAAGTTCCCCAATACGCGACAAAGAGTCAGGATGCAAAGATTCTGCTTGCAACCAATGACGGTCTTCGATCTTAAGTGAACAAGTGGATACCGCTTCACCCATTAAGTTGGTTGCCTTGCAAGTGTAAATGGCCGAATCATCGGCGCGCAAACCATTAATGGAAAGAGTAACTAAGCCAAAGTCGAAAGTGCTGCGTATGCGAGAGCCTGTGGTCAAAGAAATTCCATTTTTAAACCATTCAATGCGCAAATTAGGATCGGCCCGCGGTTCAACTTGAGCTTCCAAAAGAACATGTTGACCTTCATTAAGCTTATCGTAGCTCTGCAAGTGAGTTGTAAATACAGGAGCTTGTTGTGGAGTTGAATCAACAAACATTTCGGGGACACGATTCATTGCAGCTTCTTTAAGTCTAATTGCTTCCCAGGACTCAGGAATTAACGGCTCACCAACAATATTTGACTTGGATTTGACTTTCATAGCAGTTGAAGACACAGCTTCGCCAGCCGCATTATAAGCGCGGCACATGTAAACGCCGGAATCTTCAGGAACAACGGAGCTGATATCAAGAGTAACAAAACCGAAATCATTTGTAGTCCTCAAGCGTGAGCCCATCTTTAATTCAACTCCGTTAATGTACCACTCAAACTTTAGTGATGGATCACCAACCGGAACAACGCGGGCTTCAAAGTGACCATGTTGTCCTTCCCATAACTCCGAAGGACCAGTAAGTAGTTGAGTAAATATTGGTTTTTCAAATGCGCGTTCCGGCTCCTCAGGACGCGGAGCTGCTGGTCGTTCTAACTGATGAATGCGACTAATACTGTCCGGATGTTGCGTATCCAATTGGATGCTCGCCTCTGAAACTACGCGCATAGAAGCTGTAGTAACAGCTTCACCAAGAGGATTGACAGCACGGCACATATATACACCTTCATCTTCTTTACGAATGTGAGAAATGTCTAGGGAGACATATCCAAAATCATGTTGCTTTGTAATACGAGAACTATCTTCAATAAGTTTTTCATTTCGATACCATTCAACTTTAAGATTAGGATCGCCCACGGGAATTAGACGGCATTCGAAGTGAGCGGTCTGGTGTTCATTGATGCGATCTATGTTTTGTAATGGTTGCGTGAAGACCGGGCGTTGTTTTGTGCCAGGAGATTCTATTTCGGGTCTTTGGAATGGAGCATTGGCTTCCAACTTTCGAATTTTCTCCAACCCTTCAGGATGTTGGGTATCTGAAATAATAGTACCCCTAGCGACAACTCTCAAGCTGGTGGCCGATACACATTGGCCGAGTGCGTTGACTGCGCGCACTGAATATTCACCAGCATCTTCAGGCACTGCGTGAGTTATATCCAAAGCGACATAGCCGAAATCAAATGTAATATGGAATCGAGCGGCTGAAGGCAAAGGTTTACCGCCGTGATAGAATTCAATCCTTAGATTAGGATCATGCATTGGTTGTACTTGGGCTTCAAAGTGAGCAGTCTGGCCTTCATAGATTTCGGTCGTGCCACGTAATTCAGTGGTAAAGTGCGGCGGGCTAACTGGTGCTTCACCAACTTCAGTACGAGTAGTAATTACTTTGGCTTCAAGTTTTTGAATTTTCTCCAAAGCATCAGGATGCTGTGTGTCCAAAATCATACTGCGACGGTTTAAAACACGTACATTGCAGGTATTAACAGCTTCCCCGAGTAAATTAGTAGCCTTGCACATATATGTGCCAGTATCCTCGCCGTAGACGTACAAAATATCCAAGGCTACATAACCGAAATCGTGAGTTGTTCTATAGCGATGACCGAGCGGTAATTGTTTACCGTTGCAAAACCACTCTATTTTCAAGTTAGGGTCATTTATAGGCTCCACGCGGCACTCTAAATGAGCGTGTTCACCTTCTTTAAGATGCTCCAAGTTGCTTAAAGGTGTTAAGAAAATTGGTTTTTGGGTTTTTTCTTCAATTTCTTTTTTAGGGGGAGGGGCATGAGTTTCAAGTTGCCGAATTTTTTCTAAGCGCTGAGCATCAAGTGTGTCGAGATCCAAAGTTTTGTTTGCTGAAATATATAAAAAGACAATAAACAAAAAAATATAGGTCCACCTATTTAGTTTAATAATCACCTGTGACGTTTACAGCACAAGTCGTAACTGCTTCCCCTACAGCATTCTTTGCCTTACACATATAAGTTCCCGTATCTTCGGCATGAGCGTATAAGATATCCAAAGCAACAAATCCAAAATCATAGGTAGTTTTAAAACGATGCCCTGTCTGTATTGGCCTACCATTGCAGAACCATTCAACTTTCATTGTTGGGTCATTAACTGGAGTGAGAGTAGCTTCTAAATGGACTAGAACACCTTCATTAACGTTGGCATTACGTAATGGTCTTCCGAATTGCGGTCGTTCAGCCATAAATTGCTCTTCTTCTATCTTACGTTGGAAGCGTGATCCATCTTCCAGATATTGAATTTTTTGCAGAGCTTCTTCGTGTTGAGTTTCTCGAATAATCGACGACCTAGTCTGGACGTTTAAGCATATCGCATTCACGGCTTCACCTAAATTGTTAGTAACGCGGCATGTGTATTCACCGCTGTCCTCAGAATAGACGGTCAGAATGTCAAGAGCAGAAAATCCGAAATCGTAAGTGGTACGAAAACGGTGCCCTGTACTCAATGGTTTGCCATTATGAAACCATTCAACTTTTAAGTTAGGGTCCGGATATGGTTCGATGCGGCATTCGTAGTGAGCGCTTTGCCCTTCCACTAAGTTAGTAGGGCCAATCAATTTGGTCACAAAACGTGGTGGTTGCGTAACCACGTAATCTTCTTCTTCATATCGTTGATAACGGGTGTGATCCTCTAATTGGTGAATTTTATGCATAGCAGCTTCGTGTTGTGTTTCCATTTGAATGGCCGTTTTTGACTGAACAATAAGAGAGGCAGAAGTGACAGCTTGACCAAGTTCGTTTATAGCACGACAAGTGTAAGTGCCTGAGTCTTCAGGATTCACATATTTCATATTTAAGGCCACATAGCCAAAGTCATGCATCGTGGTTATGCGATTAGAAGCTTCAAGAGGTTGCCCATTTCTTAACCATTCAACCTTCAAGTTAGGATCGCCAACAGGAATTAAACGAGCTTCAAAATGTACTGCTTGACCTTCTGCCACACGAGAATCGCGAACTGGCATCGTAAACACAGGAGCTTGAGTTATAAGTTCTTCCTGAACACTCATACGTTGCCGTTTCGCTGTTGAATCTTCCAAATGTTGTAAACGAGGCAAGGCACTCTCATGTTGAGATTCTGAATAAATAGATTTTTTAGTGTGAACAACAGCCACGGCTGAAGTAATTGCCTCTCCTACAGCATTGTAGGCACGGCACGTATAACTGCCAGCATCTTCCGGCAGGCAAGACATAATGTCTAATGCGACAAAACCAAAGTTATTGGTTTCAGTGAAGCGTGAACCTGATTTTAGAGGCATATTATTGTGATACCATTCCACACGCATTGTTGGGTCCGAAACTGGGATTAGACGACATTCAAAATGAGCACGTTGATTTTCTTTAATTTCAATATTCTTCAGGGAAGTAGTAAAAACTGGTGCTTGTTTAGTTGTTTCATCTACTTCCTCACGACGGGAATAGCGGGAACGATCCTCTAAGTAATGAATTTGCTCTAGGCCGGCCTCATTTTGAGTAATTGTCACAATTTGTTCTGAACTACGACATATTAATTCAACTTGTGTTTCATCAGATCCAATCAAGTTTACGGCACGGCAAGTATAAACTCCAGAATCTTCAGCAATCAGATCAACAATGTCGAGTGCTACATAACCAAAGTCGTGAATGGGACGGAAACGATGTCCAATGGTGATGGGACGACCATTTTTGAACCACTCAACTTTAAGATTAGGGTCCGTAACAGGTTCTATTTTACATTCAAAGTGAGCATGTCCGCCTTCACGCATGTTAGTTAAACTTTTTGGATGTGTGAGAAAACGAGGACGAATGTTAACGATTTCGTCAACATACTCGTTTCGGCGATAACGTGAAGAATCTTCAAGATACGCAATTTTTTGTAGCCCGGATTCATTTTGAGTTTCTAAAATTAAATCATTTTTGGCGATGATACGCACAGCACATGAGGTTACGGCTTCACCCAATTGATTTCGAGCTTGGCAGGTGTAAACACCAGAATCGACAGCATAGCATCCTAATAAATCAAGAGCTACGTAATCGAATTCATAGGCTGGACGAAAGCGATGTCCGGTTTTAACTGGTTGACCATTTACAAACCATTCAACACGCATCGTTGGATCTCCTACTGGTTGCAAGCGACATTCCAAATGTACGTTGGTGCCCTCCATAGTTTCAATATTATGCAATGGACGGGTAAACTGTGGAGCTTGCATAATTGTAATGTCTTCTTCAATGTGCTGACGGCGACGTGAAGCATCTTCTAGCTGCTGAATTTGTTCCAAGGACATTTCATTTTGCGTTTCGGTAACAATATCCGAGCGATCAATAACGCGCACACATGCCGACGTATGAGCAGAACCCAAATGATTAGTTGCACGGCACGTGTATTCACCAGAATCGACTGCTGTAGCTTGAACAATATCTAAAGCCACAAAACCAAAGTCATAGTAAGTACGGAAACGTGAACCAACAGTTATAGGGTGACCATTATGGAACCACTCTACGCGCATAGTTGGATCTCCCATTGGTTCTAAACGGCATTCTAGATGGATGTTTTTGCCTTCGTGGATTGGTTTGGGATCCGAAAGGGGTTGAACAAATATGGGCTTTGATTTAGAAATTTCTTCAATGTCATATTGAGGTTCCACAAATTGTTTGGATTCCAAGTGCTGCGTCTTCTCGTAGAGACCACGATGCATACTAGATGTGTCAATGCTGGAACGAGCTAATATATAAAGTCAAATATTACAAAATTGTTTCGCCTCCTTTTTGCATTCAAAATTCGACAAACAGTGTACTTACTTTCTACTACCATAGTTCCTTGTAACTGAGCTTCACCTAGTTTGTTTCTGGCGACAACTGTATAGACACCTGCATCTTCCGCGCGAACTTGGGATATATCTAAAGCTACGTAACCAAAATCGTAATAGGTTTGTATGCGATTAGCAGCGGTTATTGCACGTCCATTATGGTACCATTCGATTTTCAAGCTTAAGTCACTTTGAGGCTCGACGCGTGCCTCAAAATGGGCTCGTTGGCCTTCCAAAATTTTGTTAGTGCATTTCATAGGCCCTAAAAAGCGTGGCATTTGAGTTATATTAGTTTCTTCCTCCTCCGAGCGAACATAACGTGAGGAATCCTCCAAATTCTGTATTTTTTGTAATCCGTCCGGATGCTGAGAGTCGGAAACGATTTCTTTTTTCGAGATGACTGTCAGTTGCGCAGTGGTGGCATCTTCTCCCATAGAATTATAAGCTCGGCAAGTATAGATGCCAGCATCGTAAATCGTTAGTTGTTTAATGGTCAGAGCCACGTATCCAAAGTTAAAGAACGTGGTGCTACGGGAACTTGCTTCTAGAGGCTGACCATCTTTATACCATTCAACTTGCATAGTGGCATCTCCTGTGGGCTCTAACCGAGCTTCAAAATGAGCATGACCGCCTTCATGCGTATCAAGTTGATGTTGTATTTGGGATTTAAACTGGGGCGGAGCTATTGGCTCAGGAACTTCTTGGATGTGCCGCCGCTGCTGAGCTTTTCGATAGTCTTCCAATTCTTCAACTTTTTCTATATAACGTTGTTGCTCGGGAATACCTAGCTCAGTCGTTACTTGAGATCTTGAATGCACGCGAATTGTTGAAGAGCTAACTGCCTCACCAGCGCGATTAACAGCACGCACAGTATAAGTGCCAGCGTCTTCAGAGCGTAAGTGCATTATATTTAACGAGACATAGCCAAAATTGAAAATAGCCGTAATGCGAGAACTAGCAGTTATTGGACGACCATCTTTATACCATTCAACCCGCATCTTGGGATCATTAACAGGAGTAAGTTGAGCTTCAAAATGGGCATTTTTTCCTTCCTCAAATTCACCCATGTCCTGAAGCAGTGGCCGAATAAAGACAGGCGGTTGATTTGTAAGCTCTTCAATGCTTTCGTGGCGTTGATAACGAGAATAATCTTCCAAATGACTAATATATTGCAAACTGCTTGGATGCTGCGACGTTTGCTCAATGGACGGACGTTGAGTTACTGCAAGTGTGGAACGCGACTCAGCCATTCCAGTAGCGTTGGTAACGCGGCATAAATATTCACCGGCATCGTGATCTACTATACTCAACAAATCCAAAGCAATAAAACCGAATTTAAAAACAGAAGTAGCACGAGCACCTAGCCAAAGTTTGAAACGTTATTTAAGTATCTCTTGGAATAGATCTATGTAAACTTACTTGCTGCTAGAGGATGACCATTAAAAAACCATTCAACAATCATACTTGGATCACCAACAGGTTCAATGCGAGCTTCCATGTGAACTTTGCCACCTTCAACTTGTTGAACATTTTGTAGCGGTATAATAAATTGTGGAGGTGGGTAGACACGTTCTTCTTCTCCTGGACGTAAATGTGGCTTGGCACGTTCAACATGACGCAAATATATAATTTCTGGCCCGGGTTGAGGTCTATAGATGAACACAGATATCCTATTTATTCAAAATTTCTGTGATAAAAAGATAATAGGTCTTAACTTACTCCGGTTCTATAATCCTAGTAGGTCTGGGCAAGTTAAGACGTTTTTGTTCAACTGGTGGTTGTTCTCTAGGTACTTCTACATAGAGTCTAGCCCGATTGGCAGTTGATCCGGCAATATTTTGCGCAGTACATTGGTACCAGCCAGCGTCGAAGGCTTTGGCCCGTGGAATTTCCAAACAGGTTGCGCCTCCATCAATGCCAATGAAGCGATCAGCCGTTGAAGATATTTGTACACCATCTTTTTGCCAGGTGATGCGGGGCATCGGTGTACCAATAGCATTGGCACTCATAGTGATGGGTTCACCTTCGCGTACAGTCATTGTGCTGAAGCGTTGAACAAATTTTGGTGCGACAACTTGTTCCTTCTCTAGCACACTTAACTGAGCTTCGATGGTGATCTCACCAGCTTTGTTACGTGCCAAACATTGTACAGCTCCGGCATCTAGACGACTTACATTGGTAATCATTAGTGAGTGGCTGCCAGATTCATTGACAAGAATTTTATGAGATGCATCGTCGTTGATCTGACGACCATTTATAAACCAATAGACTTCAGGGTAAGGATTGCCTGTAACGCGACAATCAAAACGAGTCATTCGGCCTTCGGTGATCTCCCGATCGCCATAGGTTTTAATAAAAGTGGGAGGCAACGCTTTGCCAGCCTCTAGTTGTTCAGCCATTGCATCAACTTGTTTTGGTTCATGAGCCGTTTCTGCAGCAGGCTCCACCGCCAACACAGCTGAAGACACAACACAGCCCTGAGTATTTTCGACGAGTAGAGTATAATGACCGGCATCTTTATGCGTAGCTTTCTTTACGCGTAATGTAGCTATGCCACTTGAATATGAAATTTCATATTTATTAGAGGTTAAAAGACGCTGACCGTTATGGAACCAAGTCAAGCGGGGTTTTGGGTTTGAACCGACTTTTGCAGAGAAAATTGCGTCGGAACCTTCAACTAACTTTGAGTTACGTGGTTTCTGTGCAATTTGTGGTGCTTGAGCAGGACCCATAGAATGATCAAGTTCTTGGCTGAGATAATAATCTTGCTCGTAGGTCGCACGACGTGTAATAGCTTCCCTGAAGGACACTTCACGTAACAACCTATATTCAAAAGTGTCTACACGAAATTCTTCTTCGATCGAAGTAAACGAATAACCATTCGTATAAACGTTTTTATCTAATCTCTGAACTGGCTGGATGGCAGGCATTTGTGAGCCTTCTGGTTGAATGTAAACACTGCAAATCGCTTCGCCATATTGATTGCGAGCAGTGCAAGTGTATTCTCCTTCATCGCCGGGTCCAATTTGATTTATCAGTAGCGATACCTCACCGGTGGCCTCATTATAGCTCATGCGAAACTTTTGAGATTCGAGAAGTGGTGCGCCTTTTCGAGTCCAAGTAACGAATGGCCTTGGATTGCCACGAAGTTTGCCTTCAAATAGGGCATTGCCGCCTTGAGCGAATCGAGCATTCTTAAAGATTTGCTCAAATACGGGCGGTGAAATATCGCCTTGAGCGTAGATATGTGTTAAGGCTGGCTGGATGTAGGTCATGCCGCCATGTTGTTCAACTGGAGAAGAAGAGACAAGCCAAAGAAAAAATATTATTTTTCTAACATGATTAAACCAGTATCCAAAAAAATTGTATTTTTCTTAATTGTTATTCTCAAAATGACAGGCTTATTTATCTTGTATGTTTGCGAATATAATAAAAAACTGCATACCTTAACGTACATATCTTGTATGATCTCAGTATAATTGAATTAGTATGATAACTGATAGATTTATTTTGCAATTTTGATTAACATTCCTTACACATATTTTATGAATCTTAGTTTTCTGTTAAAAGATAAGACTGAATTAATGAAATTTATCTTATCTTTTTTTTGTCTTCGAGATAATTTATGATATTAAAAGATTTTGTTTACAGAAATAGTCAAAACACAATGCTTCTCAAAAATTTTACTGTTATAAATATTATTGTGGGACAAGTAGAATGCACGGTGCACGAGACTTACATAATTATTAAAATTTAAATATTATTTTAAATAGGTTGAAGTATTTCTGACATGATTGTAACGGTTTTTTTACATTCTCCATAAGTAACGATAGTTTACAATTTTAAAGAAGACAATCCACAGATTGCTTTCGATACTTTTAATTTTTGAAACTTATGATTATGGGATCTTGCATTTTAATTACAAAGTTCGTTCATACCATCGTCTTTAAATTTAAAGACATCGTCTTCATATAGTTCGCATAAAACCTGTCATTCCGTTATTATTCCATTAAATCTTTTAAACACATGCATACATTTATGTGAGCTTAATTGTCACATAAATTACATTAGAATTTTATAGAAAAGTGCATAAATATATTCCATTCATTGTATTTCTATATACCCAAATATAACAAAATATAATTTAAGTTGTGCTTTAGAAAAGTTATTAATCTCTATTGAGGACATTTGGCTATACTTTTTGTGCCATCCATTTTTAACCAAATTGTCTTTTTAATGTTTTTATAAAAACTTTGAGTTTATATTACTTTTTGAAGCAAAGTGCAAAGTTTAGAGCAACATGATGGCTACGACAGCTGGCAAGCATCTCAGAGTGTATAAGCAAATAATTTTCTCAGATATTTTACAATTTTTTCGAATAGTTTTGATTAAAATCCCTGATTTAAATTAAGCACATTTTTAATTATGAAACATTCCGAAATGGAACAGTAAAACCTGAATCATGGGATAAGGTTTCGCAGCTATCCGGCAAATTTTACAGGAGAAACATTTCGTGTAAGGCTGTTCTTGAGGATATTAAAATATCCGATCAGTAAAGCTGTTAGCCCTCGTCTACCATTTCTTGGTGAAGGAAAATTTTAGTAGCTAATAAGTCGCCTAAGTACTAGAAAAGTTCCCAATATCTATGATAGAGCAACATTGATTATAAGTGCAAGAATAGTATGAACGTCGACATATGCCGGCAAACCGCCGCTGTTAGAAAATAAATAAAGAGAACGATATTCGTATTAAGCGGATTCTTGAAAAATTAAAGAAAATAATAAAAGAAATTTCGATGGCGTTTAGCCAGCTAAGTAATTCTGCATGTGCATATATTACTGTCATAGGGTTTCTCTATCACAAAAAATAGTCGCCATCATTTTATCAGTCGTAGAAATAATCTTTGTGTATCCATGGTTCATCTACAATAATCGATAGGCGAATAAATGCTAGTTTATTTCGCCTAAACTATCAATCTAAACAATCTAAGCAGTATACAATGTGCGATTAGCTTTCTAATGTCTAAACTTTCGAAAAATATGTGACAAACACGTTCTTTGCTCACGCTAATAGCCTCTACCATCATGTTCTTGTCGATGGTGACAGTTATTGGCCGGCCCGTACGTTCTGGTACGGGCCGTTCTCAGTACTGTTGTCTTTCAATTCACTTAACTAAAACTTCAGTACAGTAAATAATGGTAAACGATTCTCCTGTGCAGAGTCCCGCTCGTTTTTTATCGGTCTATTGCATTTCTAAAGGAAATGCTTAATTACAGCTCAATATAGAATTTAATATGTGTTCACAAAAACACTTATATCAATGTACTTAAACAACTGCAAAACAACAAAAGCACGTTCAAAATTCATGAGCAGTGCTATCATTTTCACATCGGGATCTTTGTAAACAAAGTACGTACATGGCAGCGCAATAGCTAATACAATTAAAGGCTATAAGAAGAGGCGTTACTACTGCAGATATCGCCAATTTTAAGCCCTCCACCACTATTTGTAACATTGATAATGAAAATATCAAAAATTTCACAAATTCCTCGAATAATACTCGGTTATGTCGCGATAAGTCATTGATCTCCTGGATCTAAGAAAATACTTTTAGATAGCAATTGCGATTTTTCGTAAATGCAATCGTTTTTGTTTATGTATACATACTTATGGGTTAAACACTAGGCAAGTCGAAATGCTAATTGGTCAGTTTAAACAAAGTTCAAACATATTAACAAAAACGCTCTTAGCTGGAGAATATTTTCTCCTTTTCGTAAATATCACGCATTTTTTAATCCCATTGATAAATAAAAACGAATAGCAAACGAATTAATTAGAGACGAAACGTGAGAAATAGCGAGAAGCTTAGTATTTTCTCAATATTAGGTTCCCAGAGGTGTTACAAAATTACAACAATTTATTACACCTTTCGGCACAGTTACAGAGGCGAAGAAAAGTTCATTATTTCAAGATATCAAGAGATAATATCGAATAATTATTAAAACACTATAAATCTTCAGGGTGAAAATTATCCAGAGATACCATGGTCACAAAAAAGTATGCGATTATTATTGTACATTTGCTTGATATGCTAGATGTTCAAGGTTCATCCTAAACTGAATTTAGTTGTCTTTTCTGTTAACTAATCAAGCTGTTTTGGATATATGGTTTGGACGCCTACGCGAACTATGATTAAAACGACATCATCGAGCGTGTTAATGTATCATCTTGTAAATAATAGAAAGCACATCAGTTTGTATTGCTTTGAAACACAAAATAATTCTAAATCCGCGGGTGTGAACTATTCTGTGCAGAGCAATACTGATCCACCCACACATACGGACGCATATACGCACACACACGCACACACACATGATTCGCTTGCGAAATTCGTTAAGTTCAAAGCAAAAAATTTCAGAAGAAGGAGAATATGATTTACTCTCTCACATGCACTACACTGAGAGAGACACTGACCTCTTTGCTGAGTGGTAACTTGACTCCTTTGTACATGATGTTCTGTGCGGCTAATCCTTTGTTGTTGATGCATTTCTTGATGTTGCATCGTGGAAAATTGTTGTTGTGTTGCTTGAAATTGTTGTTGAATTTGTTGTTCTTGCATTTGTTGTTGTTGTTGTTGTTGTTGTTGCTGCTGCTGCTGCTGCTGCTGCTGCTGCTGTTGCAGCCACGGTTGATTCGTAGTTTTTCGTTGCAT
This sequence comes from Glossina fuscipes, assembly GCF_014805625.2. NCBI lineage: Eukaryota > Metazoa > Arthropoda > Insecta > Diptera > Glossinidae > Glossina > Glossina fuscipes. The sequence goes on along the minus strand of NW_023998415.1, from coordinate 41,910,133 downwards.
TTTTTAAGAAATTTCGTTATATAACACAACACTACCACCAAAGGGCATTTAAATAGTTAGAAACTATTGATAAAGCAAAGCTAAAGAAGCTTTTCAAAAGCAAGCTCTAAAATTTCAAAAAATTGGCTATTGTTATTATTTGTATCCTTTTAACTTTTTCTCTAAATGAAACAAAAATTTTTTTCCGCTACAAAACTGAAAAAAAAAAAAAACAAAAATACAAAAGAAGAAATTGGTTTTGTTTCTTAGTGTAAACAATAACATTATTTGCTATTGGATTTTTGTTTTTAAAATTATATTTTTGTTTTTTGTTGATGCTCTCTATTTATTTTCATTTGTTGGCTTTTTTTAATTGGGCTTTGCGTTTTAAGTACTGATATCATTTATCGTGATTTATGTTTACATTTTTATTTACATATTTTATTTATTTCGTTATTGTCTACTAACGAAGAACAAGGTTAACGTAGTTTGTTCCATACCGTTGACAACATTGAACACTATATAAAGTTCATACGAACTTATGATCAAAATAAAGCTTTGATTTGATTTGTATATGTCGGTTAGTCCTTCGGAAACCCTTAACTCTTGAAACACTTAAGATAGTAGAAACAAGAAGATGGTTGAAGCTTAATCCCTACTTGTACTTTGTATATGTTTAATTCTACAGTTTATAAATATGTTTGATTTGCTTCGATACATGTAAGCAGTAGCTAGAAAATTGGCCAAAAAAATATATAGAAATATGAACACTACATCCCAATAGTATTGAAAATAAATGAACATTTATAGAAAATATTAATTGAAATTTTGTGTAAGTATTCACCAGGGCCGTCTGAAGATACGATCCAAGCGCATTCAAAATGCTCCCAAGTATAGAAATATTTTACAAGTTTTTTAAGCGATAGTGACGCGAAGTATGTGCCCCCAAGGCTAAGATAACTCTCTTCTTATTTTTCGTGCAATCGTTTTGAAAAAATCTTTAGGTTTCGTTGCGTTTTTAAAAATGTTGAAGTATAGTTTTCTTTTTTTAATTCATATGTGAATTAATTATTTGCAAATTTCTTTAAATGTTTGTATAAATCCCTTTTAGTTTTTCTCTTTCTCTCTCTTTATCTCCCCCTCTCTTTCATTTTTTCCTCTCTCCCGCTCTCACACACAAATAGATAGGGAAGGTGAACATTAAAGCGTCAAATACACTATACTCACTAACTTATTCACTCACTCACTCACTTACTCACTCACTCACTCATTCACTATCAGGTATATATACACTACTTTATTTTCAAAATCTATTTTTAAGTTCTGAAAACTTGAATAGCACGAAAATATTCAATTTCTTTTTTTAAACGATGATCCTCATAGTGCTTCTCCTACGCTGAGTTTTTTTTTTTTTTTTCTGAATCATTCTGAATCATTTTTTTTTTGAAAATTTGTAACGTGTCTAGCTGTTTACTATATGTTTTTGTTTTTTTTTTTTTTCTTCCTAATTTACTTTTATTTGAATATTAAGATGACATTATCCTTGTTAGACTCTGCTTAATCCTGGACGGCATAAGTTTAGCAAGGATAATGTTATACTTTAAATTAGTTCGTTTTTGTGTCTTTTAGAAGCTTTTATAACGGTTTAGTTATAACTGAAATTTATTAAACCGCCAACGAATCGCCGATTCACCTATGAATTATCTCAACGTCGTAAAAATCTTTTTTTAGCTATTCAGCAAAAAAGAAGAACGGACACATTTTTCGTTTCAGCACTTGTTACGAAATCAATTTGAAATTATTTTTGAAGCATTCCTTATATGAAAATTTCATTTATTACTTCTTACTTTCACTTTTTATCCTTTGAAATCGTTTACACTTTTTTATTATCTTTTACTTTTTTATTTATTTATTTTTTTCTTTTTTTTTATATAAAACTCTATGTATATACTAGATATTCTACATATATATCTTATATATATTTCAAAATTTTTTATTTTCTTTTTTTTTTTTGAATTGGTTCAAGTCAAAAATCCCCGAGACTGAAACCAAGACGTCGATCGTTTTTAAAGTGCGAGCGAAGAATGATACAAAATTCTTTGATGATTGTACAAGCAGCTCATGCATGAGATAAAAATTCAGATAACGAGAGCATATATGCATCACTTCGCTATTAATCGTTAGTGTTCGTTAAGATATTTTTAAATTTCCTATACATTTTGTTTTTGTCCAAAAAATTTGTTTGAGTATTCAAACAGGATGATCTCTTTCAAGGAAAATCATTGCGTCTTTTAAAAAATTAAAATATTAAAAAAAAAAAAAAAAAAAATTAATTTATTAAAAACTTCTTTAAAGTATAGTCTTTAGAGTTTTTTCTTTTTTTTTTTTTAATGAATGCATTCTTTTTCTTCTCTTTAAATGATTCTATTCGGTCGCTCCTCAACACTTACAAAGGATGGATTTGCTAAACGTTGATTTCTCTTTTCATAATCATCATTAACGTGATTGAATGTATATTTAAAGTAAATTGATTTTATCAAAGTGCACGTACGTATGTATATACGTTCGTCTCTTTGGTGATTGATAGATATCTTCTTAGACTTAACGCGATGTAAATAAAACAAATATAGATAGATACTGAATATTAGAAGGAATTGTCTATTCATCATCATATTCCATCGCCTTTACGAAAGGTATTTCCAATATACTGTTATATCTATGGATAAAACTATGTCAAGATATTTATTTATGCAATTTCAAATCATCAGTTTGCATCCTACATGGGAGGGTACTCAAAATGCGCTTTAAAGCTAATAAATGTTTTCGCATTTTTTCTCTTGTTCTCTTTAGGGATAAAGCTTCGTGTGGTATCGTTTGTGTATCGTGTGTGAGTTGGAAAACTAAAAATAAATGTTGATTTATTTTTGACAAGTATTTTTCAACATTGCACAGTATTAAAGAAAATTTTGTATTTTCAAAAATGAAGAAAAAAAGAAATTCTTTCGTAGTGAAATGACAATAAAGTCTTGACTTAACGAATACTCTAACAATTTTCATCAATTCTGTATTTTAAAAGGATTACATTACGAAAACCTTATGTATTCATCATTGATAATGAACAAATTATAAAAGAATTTGGCTTAGAAATTTTTCAAATTTTCAAAATTATTTGAGATGAGGTGAGTTTTTATGTCCATTAGAGATGGATAAAGGTATACTTATGTCGCCCGTTCATATTTCCCATCAAGATATAAGTTCTTCACAAACTTATAGATAGTATTTGGAAATAGTTATTCTGGTGCTTCGCGTTGCGTGGTGTTTCCATTGTCTATCTTTTTTTGCTTTTATTCTCCGAATTTTCTTTTCAATCGTTTTTCGTTCCGTCTGTGCTTAATTATTTTCGGCTTTTTTTTTTTAATCCTTTGCTCTTTTGTAACTTCTTTAGTCTGTTCTTTTTTTTTTTTTTTTTTTCATTCTTTTACACTTAGAACAATCATCAATTAATATCACTTGTAAGACTGCCATGAAAGTCAACTTGATCGTCTTATTAATCCGCCAATGTTTAAAAAAAAAAAAAATATCAATTTTCTTTAGATATTCAAATCAAATTTTGAGACCTACATATATACATTCATATTAGTGTGTTCAAATTATTTAGTCAACATTTCAATGATTGCTGCTCAAAAAAAAAAGAACAACATAAGAAAGCTGTACTCGTGTTAGTTTACCCACATGAAACTATGAATTCAATCAGGACAGGATTGAATTGGGTTGTCTGTATACGGAAAGGGCGACTTTTAAGATTTTTAAAGCTTTCGGCGGTATAAAGCAAAGTTTCAAACCCTATTTCCTTCTGTGGGTCTTTAGTTAATATTCATAATCGGATTATACTGTATATTTTCGACTAAATATATGGCCGCAATGCTTCTTTCCGTTAAGTTTCAAGGGCTCTACTGTGCATTTTGCTTGAATTTAAGAATAAACCATATTTTCCTCTCAAACATAAAAAAAAACGAATAATTTACAAGAAAAAAAAAATTTTCTTTATTTTAATTTTCTCATATATTTATAAATTATATTCTTTTTTGATATCTCTCTGTCTTATTGCAATAAAATGTAGGAGTTATTATCATAAGCTACGAATTTCGCAGCATACGAAGACCTTTTTATTACAATAACCCATTAAAAAAAGATTGCTATTCTTTTCTATTTGATATCTGAAACAATGTTTATGCACTTATCCACGGTTTTCCTTGAAGGTTTTTTCCTTTGCCGTAGACTACAGGAGAGACAGACTTATCTTCTTAGAACTATCATCCAGAACTATCATCCAGAGCATCATATAATGTTTGTCATTTTACAACATGGATTGTTTAACAACCGTTGAACGTGTTGAAAGTGTAAAAACTCACTACGAAAATACTGATTCTATATATCGTGTATTACGAGCGGAGGAAGGAAATTTGACGAAACTACATTCGTAGCAGATTTATTGAGGCCACACATTATCGAAACGCACGCTCGACCGAAAATATAGGTGTTGTTAAAGAAAGTGTTTAAGAAGATGCAAATTTATCCATTACACGGTGCGCACATCATCGGGCCTTTTTACGTAAGGTGCGTAAAAGACATATTCATTTGGTGCGTTTGAATCGAATTTTCTTCAGTGATGAGCCTCATTTTATGCTTAGTAGACATATCAACAAGTAAAATTGTCACATTTGGGGTAATGAAAATCCTTAAATAATTGTCGAAAAACCTTTGCTTTCCCGAAAATTCAGCGTATGACATGGCACTTGGTTTGACAGGTATGGTGGTCCGTTATTTGACGAGAATGTGACACAAATCTTCAATTCGGATCGCTACAGCCACATGATTAACAAGATAGAGATGCTGAGGATATGCGATGCCACAAGCCTTATCCCGCTTTGGCATTGTTGCGTGAGCTATTTCCCGGACGTGTAATTTCCTTTTTTTTGCGATGTGAATAGATGTGAGCTATTGCCTGCTACATGCAGACAGATCATTGAAAAAGTAGCCCAAAAATAGCTAGTCCTGTACAACGTCCCGTGAAGGACATTTGAAAGACGTTGTATTCCATAAATAATGTCAAGGATCAAGCTACGTATTGAAAAAATGTTTGATCCAAATTTCAATCAGAAGTCTGTTCAATTTAAATTTACTTTCGAAACCATACAACCGATAACCCTACAGGAATGAAGGCAATCTCTTGTGCATAGCCTCTGCCGATTTAATCTCAACGTAATATCAATTTTATGAATGTATTAGAAAATATATCATAATTTTTTTTTGTAATCTGCCCTGATGTTGCATACCACAATCACTTGGAATGCATCAACTGATCGTATTTTATCAAACTTCTTATGGAATTAATTTTCTTACAGGTTGCTGGTGAAACTTTTTTCTTTGTTCCGTTAGTTGTAGTGTATAATAAATTCGTTGCGTTCGTTGAAAAAATCCTGAAAAACTAATTTCCTTTTTTTTTCTTGTTTTCTTTATATATATATATATATATATATATATTGGATTATTCATTCGGAATCATTTTCAGATTGTGTTCTTATGTATGCGCGAAATGCGTTATCTGTCTCACACAGGTAACATATAAATAAGCATAAGTCAGCATAGGAGAATTTGTTAAGGTGTGCGTAATGTTTAAATCATTTTTCCACATAAGTAACAATTTATGTTGACCCCTAATCACGTACAGGCGCCGATCGTATAACTCGTACGTTAATTCGTACTGCCCTGTATCGAAAACGTGTTATACGAAACTTTTTCATTTATTTATTTATTTAAACTATTTATATATATATATATAAATTAAACTTAGATATAATCCAAATCAAAGTAGTGTGTATCGTGTTATATCGAAATAGTCTTTCGTTCCAAACATATCGATAGATACAAAAGTAAGTTTGCTTTAAATTTTTATAAAAAAAATTTGAAATTCAATATAATGATAAAATGCAAAAATTAAAAATATGTTTAGAACTTCATAATAAAGATTAAAAATTATAATTAATACAATGGTTTTTCCAAAATTTGTTTGGAGCTCCTCTTACTAACATCAAGAATAAAAGTAAAAAAAGAATTGGAAAAAAAAGGCCTTGGGGTACACATATATCGATTTTTTGAAATCGTGTTACATCAAAATCATGTTACAATAGTCGTCAATTTAGTTCCGGGTTGTATTGAAAACGTGTTTGACAGGTAAGCTTATTATACGAGAGACCCCTGTGCGTATATGTCTATACAGTGCTTCTCTGTTGGATAGACTTAAAAAAATACTCTGAGTGAACTGACCACTTAAGGCCCTTCTACTTTACGGATTGCTGCAGAGCTAGAAATTAATTAAATCGGAAAAGCTAAAGATTTTTACAGCCCACCATTTAACGATAGAGTTATATGAAATACATCTTTCCGGCCAGAAATATGCATAAAGAACACATATTCTTGATAAATGTAAAAAGACTCAGTAAATTGAAATGTGTCCATCCAAGCGTCTACTTGTATCCTGTCATTGGAATGCTAAGAAATTTGATACATGCACGTACATATATGTTCCTAAGCTCGATGACCAACTAAAAAAACACAACAGCTCCGCATCATCACCCTGTTTAAGTGAAAAGTCATCACTTCGATCATGGTCCATAATCGACTACAAGCTTTAACTTTTATTGATCCTAATAGATTTTTTACTTGCATTGTTTGGGTATAAAAATGGTGTTAATTAATTAACTCACACTTGTACAATTAATAGAATACTTTGCAATTTTTATTTATATACATACATAACCAAATTTCCATTTTAAGATATATAGGAATTAAAGTTTCCAAAAATTTGTTCCTAAATCGGAACGTCTCGAACTAAATCATAACGTTTGAGTTATATAATATTCTCCTGCTATTACATTAGATGAAATCTACATAAATTTCATCTTGCCGATGTAAGATATATATATATAAGTAAGTAAGTAAGATATATATATATATAAATATAGAGTTAAGTCGAATATACTTTCTCCAAATTATCATTGACTGTATCATCATAGTGATGGCGGATTTGTTTTTATTATAGGGATAAGAACTAAAATCTCCCAATAATTACAAGATATAATCGTTAAGACATTTTCTGTCCTCGATAGACTTAACAAATTTAAGACAACAATAAATTGAATTTGAATAACATAAAAAAGAAAAGAAAGTAATATATCTAAGTTATATTATTGAAATTTTGATAAGGACATTACGAACAATTAATACAAAATCTCCTGTTAATATCTACATAGGATTCGGCTAAAGTGCATCTATTATTGAATGTCTTCTTACATTGGCTTTTCAATAGTGGGCTAAATAAATGTGACACATCGTTTATATAGGTTTATCATTGAAACTATGTGATTGATCCGGAGTGTACATATATATGTATTATTATATGCTTGTGTTCTTTTTATTTCGACACTTGTATATATACAAATATGTATTATGAATAATATTGTTATTTTCATAATTATGACAAATGTTTCCACAAGTATACATCTATATAGATAGATAGGTATGATTATATACGCAGGTATGAAAATGCTTTGCATTTTCATTTGTTGCTATTGTAGCATTTTCGTAGTATTATTAACTTGTTTGCTTTTTTCACAAAACTCAACTTTTTAATGGGATTTCCTTTAAAGGTATTATTTAGTTAAACTTGTTTCTTATTTGATTTTTTTTTTTTTTGTCTCTTTTGTTTTTTTATTTATTTTATTGTTGCGCATAAAATGTTCATTTAGTATCTGGTTGTTTTGTCACTATTAGGCACTGGCTTCTCAAGGACAGTTTATTGCATAGCTTGCTGTTTATTTATTTATTTTTTTTTTGTTTTTGCATTTTTTTTTTACTTTGCATTTTTTTATCAACATTGAATTTTTAATTTAATTTAAATTTGGTATGTACTTAAGTTGTTATTTCTAAATTTCATTTTCAAGAAATTATTTCTGGGCCATAGGCCTGTACATACAGAAAGCATATATTTTGTTGCTTTAATATTAATAGTATCTCATTGATTACATGTTTTCAAAAACCTAACATATATATGTATATATATTTAGGAAATTACGAAAATTTTTTGCAAAAAGAAAATTATAATGTATTCCCTTTAGGAAGAATTCTTTAAGGCCCATTACTAGTTTGCTTATACGATTTGATAATAAGGTAAAGTGATCGAATCACTTGATCAATATTGATATCTATTTATATGATAGCCTTTTAATTGTGAGCGAAGCGGATTTAGTTGATTTCTGAAATTTTTTTTGAAGAAAACTTTAACGCACAACTTAAAGATCTATGTTTAAATCGTCCCAATTTATAAATTATGAAAAAGGGAAAAGTAATATATCACTCAATAATTCCTGATGGTTAAGAGAACATTTTTTTTTTATAAAAATTCGATTTTATTTATCGACATAGTCTCCTTATTCAACAATTCGTCGCTTTTTTATAGAAAGAAATATTTGTCAAATCACCCAAAATAGGCGTCGGAATCCGCAATGACTGCATCATTCGATCGAAATCTCTTTTCAAGAATTAGCCGTTTCAGATTTATAGAGAGACAACAGATACCTGAGACCGAGATCTGGGAAATCACGTGGGTGCGGCGGCAATTCGAATTTCAATTGCAATGCAATTTTCCCATCGCATCCATCGAACTGCGATACGGTGCGTGTATTGCGTTACGAGTAAACGCGATATCATTTTGGAAGACAGGTTTCCTATGCCGAAAAGTTGATCCAAAATAGTGAATATATAGCTTTGTTATATTTAAGATATCAGGGCGTCTCTTGACACTTCACTTTTCGATTATCGAGAATAATTTTCAAAACTTTAATGATGCGTTCTACGTTGTAGACATTTCTTTTAGGCGTCGATTGTGTTCAGTGCTATTAGTACAAACCGTAGGGCTTGCTTAAATTAGTACCTTTCTTCCGGGAAGAGTTGCCATCATATATTTCAAACCAATGCCGATTTCAAGCGGTACAGATGCCCGTCTCCTGGGGGTTTCAAATTTTCTAATAATAATATGGATTTATTGTTAAATACGGCATCTATGCGTCATCCGTAGAAATTATTGTTGACCGATGTCTTATCAGTTCCCCGACTCAATCGGTCTTGAATTGCCGAACATTACAAATTCGTTTATCATTAATGATAACGATCTTACTACACGATTGATAAGTTTAAGCATATACTGCCATGAACTAATGAAAAATATCGATGCACTTTATGCGATTTTCGAAGCACGTTATTATGCTTTCGCAAACACTTAGAAAGTCTAACTATATCTACTCTGATTGCTAAAAAAAAAAAAAACTTTTTTCTTTGCAGCACAAAATTTTTCAAGTTTTCAAATTAATTTGGCAATTAACTCTTAGAGATGGGTAAACACTATTTATTTATTTTCTTTTTTCTGGAAACTTTTGCTTAAATATGAAAGATAATTAGTTTTATTATAATACAATTACATACAGCACGCATAGATCCATTAATTTTCAATGGACCATAAAAGATATACCAAAAAAAAAAAAGAAGAAAAAAAATTTGTAGAAAGAAACAGAGAGAAAAAGTTTCTTTTTTTTATGCTTGCTTACGATCACATACTCGACATCCGCAATCGATGAGAAGGTTTTTGGGAAACTTTTTCAATCGGTTGTTGAAATAGTTTTTCTTTTCGAGTCTTATAATATAAGCCTTGTAACTTACATTTAAGTATAAAAGAGTGGAAAGGTTTTATTTCCATAAAATAACTTATAATAATAATAGGCTAGGATGTGTTTATAGTTTTTGAGGAGGCAAAATTTCAAAGTCGATTGTCGCTCAACTAGGTATAATACATCAATTTTTCCGATGTTGCTAAATATTTAAGATGAAATTTTGCTCCGTTTTTTTTTTTTTTGCCTTGAATTTTTTCAAAATTTAAAAACAAAAGGGGAACAAAAAGGAAGATAGGCGGAAGAAATCGGATAATGATGAAAACAATATGTATAAAATTTATACGATTTGCGAAAGGTGTCTTCTTGATTACGCCGCACGTGTAACGGGTGTAAACTTTTTTTATCGATGGTAAGCGCAAAAAATTTTACCCCAAGACAAGAGTTAGTTAAAATTTTCACACAAAATCATTTATTGAGTCTTTTTAAAAACAACGAAGAGTTACTTCATATTCGATATAGTAAAAGGTTTTTTTTTTTTGTTTTTTTTGTTGTTAAAAACAACTTCCTTGAAACTTCCTTGCATCACTGAATCAAACGTTCGTTTGGAACATATGCGCAAGCGTCTGCCTCTAGATCGATTTACTTTAACTAATGAGTTCTAAATATTCATTGCCAAGTTGAACATACAGACAAACAAAAAATTATGCTTCTACATATTGAATCGGCAAAGAAATTTCTTTTCCAATATGTGTTATATGTGCTTATCGATTAAATCTCTTACGGGAAATTGAGATAGAATTCTAAAAACATAGCTCCAATTCACTTTTAGTTCAGACCTATTTAGAGCTTCATTCATGTGTTGTACGCAAAAAAAATAAATAAAAAAAAAATTATTATTAAAAATTCTTTAAATCTTCAAATATTTTTGTCGGTCGTTCAGAAAAGTATAAAATGTAAAGTATAACGTTAAACTTATTTTCGATGACGTGCTAGCACTTTGATAATTAATGCAAAAACCCTGTGTTGCTCTATATTTGCCTGAGATTTAAACGGGGCGTACCATCTTCTCAAGGATTAAAATGAAAAAAAAAAAAAAAAAAAACAAAATAGTTTTTGTGAAAAAGGGTAAGAAATTATTTCACTTATATTTATTTCAATATTTTTATTTTTTTTATAATAATTGCATTTTTATTGTTCACACTACACATTAAACATTCGTTGCAAGACAATTTGAACATATGTACTCATTGTGTTTTAACACACTTTATTAATGTAATAATATCTGCGATTTTAAAAATCATTTAATTTATTTGTCGATTGTCGTGGCTTAAACACGTGTAAAATTGATTTTATTTAGCTTTATATATATTTCACTTATATATTATTTAAAGAAAAATGCGTAGCGGCTCTTTTAAGTAACTTGCGCGTGCCCATATCTGAGTGTTTCCAAGTTTACGTTTCTACTGTTTTATTTTATTTTTTTTTTTTTGTGAGATGCCACTGAATTTTCATTGCGAAGATGTAGTTTTTCTTAATACGTATTTGTTGTTATTAGCGTTTTGGTTTGGTTTCCTTTATTCTTTCTGTGTGCAGATTGTTATTGTTTAATGTTTTTTTTTATTTTTTTTTATTTATTTATTTATTTATTTAGTTTTGTTTTTTTTTTTTTTTTTGTTTTTCTTGCTTTATTTTACTGCAATCTCTCGCTCTTCATTGCTAGCTTACGACTCTTACAAAACACTATTGTCTATTTTTTTTTTTATAATCATCCAACCGTCTCAATACCCAACAGCAACAAACATATCATCTTTTAATATAAGATCAGCTGTATAAGTCGCAGCGAATGCAAGACATTAGTTGAAAAATTAAGATTGTACCCATAAAGTAAAGGCTTACTTTTTATTCTTCTCAGTAAACATTAGAATAAAATTACTTATGTATTTTTTTAATTAATATCGTTTTAATGTAATAATATATTAAGTTTACTAAGCCACTTGTAATTACCTGTAATTTTTCATTTTCATTCGGAATTCATATGTGTAAAGTTGTTAATTGACCTACCCATAGATATATATATGTCTATAAATATTATTAATCTATAAATATTATCGAAATATTAAATTGAATGGAACGCATCTTAGAGCATCAATAAGAAAATATATATGTCGGGTATCGGCACTAATCTCATGTGCAACTTTTCTAATGTTAGTGTCAAATTTCAAATCGGTATCCAATGCAGAGCATTTTTGTTTTTGTTCAAAATACGCTCAAATTTTCAGTTTTTACAATAGTTATAGATTTTTGTTTTTATAGGTGTGTTTATAAACAAATCGTAGCTACTTTCTATTACGCTGAGCTGTGGTATTGTACATTGTACCAGGAACACCTGCGTTACATATGAGAATTTCGAAAAAAAAAAAAAAAAAAAAAAAACAACAATATCATGGTAGATATGAGATTAAATGGACATAAAATTGTATGCTGTTTGCAAGTATTGCAAATATATGTATAAATATATAGTACCTAATGGGGCTGTACATGATAGATGTAAAAAGTATTGTACACTCTTCTTGTTTTATTAGCTGGTACTGTGTAAAAATACATTGCATAAAGTTTTCGTTCACGATCACTCTGCTAATATATCGATTCTGAATTCTAAATTAAAACGCCTTCTTTAAGGTTTATTTAATTAAGCGCTATATTAATTCGATCGTAGTATAATAATATCAATAGAAAAACATTGTTGTTCAAAAGCGGGCACAATATGCTGAATTTCTTTTAAGCCCATAAGCCTCAATATATGCGATTTGTGCACGTTTTCGTTGATCATTTTTCTTACTGACGTTTTACAACATTTTTGAAATATTGAATTTATATTGCATTGAAATGATTTCAAACAAACAGTTTTTTTTTTTTTTTTTTTTTTTAAATAAAAAATTTAAGGCGTTTAAGTTTTCTAACAAAAGAAACGAAAAGAAAAAAAAAAAAAAACAAAAATAAGAAAATTTCTTATAAAAAAATTTTTTTCGGTTTCTTTTTGCATATTTGAAATATTTTTCCTTAATAATTCTTAAAATTAACGGAGCTCTTTGATTTATTACCAGATTTCATTTTTTTTTATTTTTTTTTTTTATTTTTAAACAAACAATTACACTGACACTGTTTTACGCTTTGCAGAGATATCTATACATTTGTTGTAATCAATTCAACGCCTTAAACGCCTTTAATTAAGTAAATGATTTTAAACAAATCATGTTTTATGCTAAATATCAAATACGAACAATGTTCTTAAATTAGCTAAAACATAAGAATTTTATGTTCTACATATTATGTTAATTACATATATACAACGCTTTCTTAACTTGCTTACAAAATAAAAACATACAACACAATGCTCACGTAACATAGATACGGTACAGTGAATCGCTGAAAGGAGCGTAGGAGAAAAAAATTAAAAAAAAAAAAAAAAATTGAAACATAAATATGAAGAGAACAAGTTAGAAAGTTATATACGCGTTAGGATGAATCTTTCATTTTTAATATATCTATCCATCCGATCAAATCACTACGTTAAAGTAACAATAAAATTGTTATGTAAAAATGTAAACGAAGCAAAAATTAATTGATAAGACATTTTGGTTGTCCTGAGCAAAATATTTGTACTAAATTTGATATCATTCAAATCACTTATAAGGAACATTTTATAGTTCGTTATTGGGACCTGATCTACGGCCATCGACTATGAATATATGTTAAGTATCAAGTTTATATCTCAATTTTTGTGCCTACGAACAACGCTAGACTCACGGACAGTGCTACAGCGATTCGAAATTTAAAGCTAATTAACTATATATAACCGATCTACTACGCTTATCTTTGGAAGGATCAATCTATCTATCTATCTATCTATCATCGTCCAAATGACTTTTCTTCTTCTCTAAAGAAAAGAAAGCGTTTGAATTTCCTGTTTTCTGTTAGTCTTAAAGTGAAATCTTTATCTTATTAATAGATTGGACAACGAAGAAGAAATTCGTGGGATTTTTTTTTATCAAAAATCGATTTTATCGTTCTTATGTTTTAATTGAATAACTTTATTACACATATAAAATTTTGACCAATAACACTGACCAATTTTCCGCTATAAGTCATCAGTGTAAAATATGTAGAATTTCTGTGCGAACGAAATAGAACCAAGTAGTTTTCTCCGATCTGCTTTGAATTCTATAGAGGACGAAACAACTGATAGTGCGGCAATCAAAATTTCTCAACCAAGTTATCTCATTTTGCTAACAGAAATTTATGCCTTTGCAGTCTAGCAAATAGCTGTGCATAGCGACCAAAGGAGCTAGTGTAACCCATATGGATAGCCAAAGCAAATCCTTCCGTTCCATTGCATCAAACCGAGATTTGCTATCGTTTGTTCTCATAGCCCGCTAACAACTTATCGAAAAATGGCTCAGTATTTTTTCATTTTAGAAGTAATTCGCAGGTATAAAGATTCGATCCATTATAGCTCTTAGCGTTCATATGGTATTCAATTATCGTTCATTCGTTTCGTATCCCGCCTTATATAAATGGGATGTAAAGTGTTTTTTGGGCAATATTTTGTTCCGAGAAATGTCATCGACTTGCGCAATAATTGGTTGACCAAAACGCCTTCAATTTTCACATGCACTATAGTGCGCTTTCAAAATATTGATGCTAGTACTAAAGTTGCCTCTATGGCAAGGCATCTTGCTGGGAAAACGCCTGGAATTCTCTGCTTGGCGGAATATTATGTTCTTTTGATGACGATTTGATATTATACTATATCGCAATGAATGGATATCCTCTTGCCGTATTTGTGTATATATATTCGATTCTACAATCATTCACATGGTATCATATATACCTATATATATACCTATATATATATATATATGTACAAGATATATAAATTATACGGAAAATCTCTTGCGAATACGATATAACAAGTATATTTATATATATATATATATATATACATATATATATATATAGATAAACAGTATCCTACGGATATTTTCCTTTAGCGGATACTTATACGCCAGACTTAATACAGCGTGTTATGCTTTAGTTAGGTTAAACTGCAATTATTTTACATTCGATTATGTGAGTGCATCGGTATTAAGATATTAACTACAATTCATATAAAAAGGTTAAGATTTTCAATCCATCAATTGAAATGATGGTAGGTTATGATATTGCAACATTGATATTCAAAATACAAAAAAAAATTTATTTGAAAAGGAGACTTTCTTTAGTTTTGTTAAATTTAAATCTAAATTTATTTGTCAAAATTTTATGCTTTTTCGTTTTTTTTTGGTATTCATGTTGCATTCATTGATGAGAGTTCACATGTTTCCATATAAATGGAAATGTTAAGCATCTACAGATGAGAGAAAAGATTGAAAAATAAAAAACGAACAGAAAAGTAATATTTAAACTAATATAGAGGAAATCTACAATTAAACTTAAAATTTATTAATTAAAAAAAAAACACACCGTTACGTTTAAGTATAAGTATAAGAAAATCATTAACGAATATTCATTTAAAAATTATATCTACCACAATGTATATATATTTTTATTTTGCTTTATTAATAGGTATAAAATTAAATATATTATATAATCTTGTTTTAGTAACAAAAATATTTCAAGATATTTAGTTTGCTGTAAATAAAAAAACAGTAAATTTTTATTATTTGTTTCTTTTTTCTTAAATTCTTCTTCATCGATGATAATGGTCGCCAATGGTGGCCAATGCATGGCTTATGATCATGACTTGTGTTAACTAAAAGTCCGAAGGCCTACAATGATTTCAATTTTTTTTCAAATATTTGACTTAAAATGAAAATGAGTGTGAAAATGAGTAAAGTTAGTGACAAAATAAAAACTCATTACCCCACTGAGTGTAAATAAAGAAAAAAAAACAAAAAAAACAAACAAATATTTAAACTTTTGTAAAGTGTAACCCTAATTAATATTCTTTTTATATATGTAAGTAAGTGTTGTACTCTATAACTTGCAATAAATTTAATCGTTTAAAACTGATATAATAATAAAGGAATTATATGCGTGAGATTTATATAACTGTTAATTCTGCTCTGTTTCTCAAATCATCTCACATTCTTTTACTTTAGTTTTAGTTTAGTTTACTAAATCATTAACTGGTTATATAAATTTGTAAATAATTTTCTATTTCTTACTTTTTTTTTTTTTTTTTTTTTTTTTAAGAGTAAATATTTTAATAAATTTCTATTTTATTACATTTTCCTTTCGTTTACTAATGCGTAACGCATAAAACATCAATGTGGTCAAAAGTTGTGCTCACTTTTCCTTTTTTTCTTTTTTGCGTTAACGTTAAAGTCGCCAAAGTTGCTTACTATGTTTGCCATATAATGCTGAGAACACTTATCAAGTGCTTTGTTTGGACAGCAAACAAGAAAAAAAAAAAAAAAGGTTTATTTCTTCAAGAGTTCACAATTCATTTCGTTCGTTGCATTCACATGCGAACTCCCCTTTTACCCGTAGCTATGTTATATTGTTAAATTCACTACAATTTAGAATAGGATATAATATTAGGAGATAGAAGTAGATTGAACCCTAAAATAGAGAAGAAAGAGCAATGTATAGTATTGTATAATCCCTGGTCTTTATCCCTCAATATTCACCATTAATATGATGTCGTATCGATGATATCGTATTTATTACAATTTGATTGTTATATCGCGCACAGAATCGCGTCAGCTAAGTTAATCAGCCTTGCAGTTGACGTGAGCAATGCGGCTACGTCCATCTATATGCTCTTTTCCACTTTATATTCTTAAAATAAGTCCGCTTCTCATCTCCACAAAGTCATACGAGGTAAAAATTATCTTCCTTTATATTGTTCGAACAAGAAAGAAAAAAAAAAAAAAACACAAAACTCCTCGACAATGTTCTTTATTTGGCACAAATTTCAACATATTAAACCGAGCAAATGATTGGTATGCAGCAACAGTTATCATTAACGTTTGTTTGACACGTCTGGATGGATGCCTTGGTAAGCCATCTATTTCCCAAGTCTACACTTCCAATTTCTATTACTCTGCCATTTCTTTTTCATATATCTCCAGCTACTAATTGCGGTTCAATTTAACGGATCTTCATACTGTTGATGAAAGTTTTCTTAACAAAAAATTTTATACCTAAACCTATAGCGATTGTGATAAAAGTCAAATTTTGAGGTCAAGGGCGATCTTTTAAGGTTGCAGTCGCGATTTCGACAAGCAGATGGACGGATAGATAGGCAAACATTCTCAACTCAATTTCATTATCATTGAAGGACCATGTCACGCCATGTCAAAGGATAGGATTATGCGTCTTCCTATAGTTTTGAAAAAGTCATTCAAATCAAATCTTATTCAAATTCGTTTGCGCTGAGGCTGTTGTTTTATTGTTTTAATGAATGGATTTTTTGCTAAACAAAAAACTGATCGCTAAGCTTAGCTAATTGCATATTGTACGTGAAGAATATTCCAATAATTCCCAATTACTGCAAAACTGCCATATATATATATATATATATGTATGTAATATCGGATTGCAAAAGAAAATGCACAAATTGTTCATCAAGAGGAAATCCATTGAATTTACTTCCCCCTAAGAAAGATCTCTATTCGAATCCGAGTAGTATTTCTTGGGCCAAGAGCAAATATTATCTCTGGAGTTTGAGCTTTTAAGTTTCGAAAATACAGTCAGAGCAAATCGCTTCCGGAACGAAGTGTGAATTGAATTTCGGACGAAAGCCTCGATACAACCAAGAGATCATCAAAAACATCTTATTACTCTTTGATAGTATTAGTGTTGCTTTGAAACGATAAATACTCAAAATTTATGTTAAATAAAACATAGATCTTTTAGTTAATGCGAATGATAAGAACGCAGTTAGGCATAGTCTGGATAAGTGTAGAGCATAAAGCGGTCGAGGTTAACCAATAATCTCACTCATTTGTTTTCAATTACCGTTCGGAGGCAAGCAATGCATATCCCTGCATTGCTTGCAATCAACAATTTTAAATAGAAAGTATAGCGTGCCGATGCAACATTAGAGGGACGCGTTAACGTTTGTCCGTATGTACATTTTGTAAAGTTATACTATTCAAGAATACATAAATGAGTTAAATATCTAAATATCTAAATATAGAGCAGTAAGTAAAAATTAACGCAATATATACACATAATATACACAAGTACCGTGGCAGTGGCTGGTAAAAACATTTCAACCACACGCACTGCTGTGGTTACTCTCAATAGACTGTTTTGTTTTGTTTTTTTTTTTTTTTTTGTTTTGTTTTTGGTATGCCTATTGACACTCTTTGCAATAGTGGGTTAACTTCTTCTGCATGTTTTTGGTTTTTTTTTTCTGGCATTTTTACAAGAAAATAAGGTAAATGAAAAAAATGCAGGAAAAATGTGGAAAAAAAAAGCAAACAAAGGAAATTGTAAAAAGCATTCAACAACAATCAACTAACAAACTAACATATAACGACTTGCAACATTTCCATGTGTTGTTGGAGTTGTTAGAGAAAAAAAAAAAAAAAATCATGATACCGCTTGTAAGCATTACAGGAAATGTGCATAGGCTAGAGAATTGTACGCATATACAAACCAAACCATTACGGTAATTTGATGCCAATTTAAGAATTATGTTTGTTTCTTTCTCTCTCTCTCTCTCTCTCTGTCTCTTTCTCTTTTCCTCACTGTCTATCCATGTATCACGCGCGCGCTCTTTTCATATTAGTCCGCCCTTGTTGGCTGCCGTGCACGTGTATATATATATATATATAAGTTTACGTCCGTCCCCTGATTAACGTCATCATCAAGACATTTCTTATTAGTTGCCACGGTTTGTTAGGCTGTCATCATGCTAAGCGAAAATGATGATAATGATAGCATGGACTTAATGCCCCCGCCATAAAAAGATATATACATGAATATCGTTTATCACAACAACTCGCGTACACATTAATGCATATGTGCGCCTGCATAGAAACGAACATATTTACGATAACTGTGCAGTTGATCCTCTCCCCAGCGTAAAGCTTCACCACAAGTGGTTTATTATATTCAGCACGCCATAATATTATTTAGCGCGAGTGTACTAACTCTTTTATTACATTTGTAACTCTTTATGAGCATAAGTAAAAATTCTTAATACTTACTTCTCCTGCTTTTATATTCTATTTCTAAATTACATTCTTGTCATGGTACTTTAGATAGTATTTAAAAACCGCACTTGCTTACGATTTTTTTTTTTTTTTTTTCTTACCATTTGAAAGAATACTGAAAAATTTGTACGCGAGAAGGCCGCGAGATTCTGGAAAAGTCTCTTGGCGATTGGAAAAATTTAGAAACATTTTTTTTTTTTTTATTTTGAATATTCTGCTTATAAGTGTGATTAGTATAAGTTGAGTAAAAACAAAGAATAAAGAAGAATTTTTAATCTTTCGCTTACAAGACTGTCGATTGATTGTGTACGGCATTCAAGAATCGGAGCTTGATCGAGCCTAGTTCTTTTCTTAGTTGCTTAGTTGAAATTAACATTTTTTTTTTTTTAAATTGATTGAAAGACATTCTTGTGCTTTATAAGATGTACGTACGTACATATTTACGTCCGTCCTTTTGTTATTTTATTTTATTTATTTATTTTTTTTGTATTTCTTTGCATTGTTTTCCATATCTACGTTTTCTTTTATTCTTAACTGTAAAATGTGATGTTTATCTTAAACTCTTACTTGGGGGTAATCTCCGCGTTATGTACGCTTTCATTTGCACACATGTCACTCATACATATAGAAATTTTTCTTTTTTTTTTGAATTGCCTGTCTGTTCATAAATTTTAATAAATACATAAATATTGGTTTTTTTTTTTTTTTTTTTTTTTTTTTTTTTTTGGGGTATTTTGAAAATTATTTTTATAATTTGCTTTTCAGTTTATTTTGACATAAACACAGCAGTTGGTATTTGACCTTGTGTTACATTTGCCGTTGCTGTTATTGCATTAATGGCAATGTAAGCATTTTTTAATTTTTATAATTGATCACATCAGTGGTGTTCTAAGCTTAATTAAGATTCGGGTCGAATAACGGTTTTTGATACTTAGTTTCGTTTGTCTAAGGGTAAAATAACTATATACTAAACCTTTCTTGAAGTGCATATGTAATACACGCTAACAAGTGCATGTGAATCCTTTTTTACATGATGTACGTGTTTGTGTCACTTTATAGATGTATGTAATTTGTATAACTTGGTTAAATGGATTTTGCCTTTGTCTAAAACGCCATACGAAACACGCATTGCTACCTTATCTAGAGAAATGATTTTTTCGTCTGGTAGCCCACAGGGTAATCATCTTGGTCCCCTATTCTTCGCTCGATTCATAAATTATTTGCTGTCTGTAATTGAGTATGTCTTGTACTTTAATGTATGCTATTGAAATGGAATTGTCCCTTTTATTTGATTTCAGATCCTCCTAAATCGAAATTCGGTGGAGTTAGTAGTATGGAATAGAGTAACTCACATTTCTTAAGTAGGCGTAAGAAATTGTCATTTTATGTACAAGTTCGCCTCAGAGATCTACATATAATATATATGGGTACGTTACAGATGGCCTTCCATATTTGTCTAATGGGAGTGTTTTTTTTTAAACCCAATTTGCGCTACTACTCTCAATTCTAAATAAAAAGCTGGATGTACTTTGGGATTTGTTTGAAAGTTAGTCTGGGTGACTTTGATAGCTTTGTAAGCTATGACTGTGATATTTATATATACTAGAGTCTGTCTAAAATTAATTTATTATATCAGCCTTACGAAGGCTAGAATGGAGACCCTGTGTCACTTTGTCTTCATATATTAACCCATTGAAATTTGATCAATGTTCCCATACTTTACAGGCAAAGATTCGCACTTGGATCTGCTTTTGTGAATAAACTGATTAATGGTGCAACCTAGCCATTGATTTTACTAAGTAAAGTTAATTTCAATTCTCCATAGCGGCTGTCGAGGCACTATATCTCAGTTGAATTACCATCTTGTCGCTTTCATTATAAACTATTTACAATTTGTTCTACGTTGCTTGCAAAAACATTAACGATTATTATCATTTATCAGTTAATAATTTATCCATAACAATATAACTTATAATGCTTTCCGCAAAGTAATCATATCAATAGGTATTAATTAACTTTAAGCTGACTGCTTTTTACTAGTCTTTAAGCTTAAATTTAAGCTACTTCACACAACAAGTAACATCGAGCTTCTTTGCTGCATACTGTAAAGGGCTGATTTTCATTAGTTGAATAAATAAATAAATAATTAAATAAATGTCTATTAGTAAATGTCGATTTCAAATTTAGACAATTCTCGAGCTGCGCGTATGAACAATTTGACACATTCTTAGCTAACGTATATGCTATGCAGCTCTTATATTAATTTGGGGAAAAAGAAATCCATTATTTTTTCGGTAGATGGCTGCACTGATAGATTTCTCGTAAAGTATCGATCAAACAATTTCAGATTTATGCTCGTTGGAAAGGTGACATTTCGCAGTAAAAAAAATTCTTTTGCTGTTTTTTGTTTGGTGCATTCAGTTGTGAGCTACAGCGTGTTAAAAATGGAAGTGAACAAAGAGAAAATTCGGTACATTTTACAGTTTTTCTTTGACAAAGGCGAATATGCAAGCCAGGCGGCTAAGGAGCTAAAAATCGACCATAAAACAGTTTTAAACCATTTACACAAAGCTGGATTCAAAAAGAAGCTCGATGTTTGGGTGCCACATCAATTAACAGAAAAAAACATGATGGATCGAATTTCCATCTGCGAAGCCTTGGCCAAACGGAATGAGATAGACACATTTCTTAAACGGATGGTGACTGGAGATGAGAAATGGATCACATACGATAATCCTGTGCGAAAACGATCGTGGTCAAAGAGCGGTTTAAGCATCTCAAACGGCCAGGAAGGTTTTGCTATGCATTTGCTGGGACTGGAAGGGGATTATTTATTATGAGTTGCTTCCATATGGCCAAACGCTAAATTCTGATCTCTACTGTCAACAACTGGACCGTTTGAAGATAGCGATTGACCAGAAACGGCCAGAATTGGTCAACAAGAAAGGTGTCGTGTTCCACCAGGACAACGCTAGGCCACACACATCTACAGTGACTCGCCAGAAACTTCGGGAGCTTGGTTGGGAAGTTTTAATGCATCCGCCATACAGTCCGGACTTGGCACCAAGCGATTATCATCTTTTTCTTGCATTGCAAAATTTCTTTAATGATAAAAAATTGGAATCGAGAGAGGATTGTGAAAATCGACTACTAGAGTTTTTTGCAAATAGAGAGCAGGACTTCTATGAGAGAGGCATTTTGAAGTTACCTTTAAAATGGCAGCAAATCATACAACAAAACGGTGCATATTTGATCCAAATCGGACAATCCGAAGCATGTTAAATAAAGTCCTGAAGTTCATATAAAAATGATGGATTTCTTTTTCCCCAAACTAATATATTCGTTTGTGTGTAAGGTATGCGTATTCGCGGATATGCAAAATACTTTCAAAGACGGATATGACTTTTGTATTTGTTTCTTTTAAAAAAACATTTACATCTAGCATCCCTTCACTGCATAACCTACACATTCCATGCGAACCGATCCGATCCGATGCTAACTAATTGAGCATTGTTATTGTATGTGTGCGTAACATCCTGATTTAAAAAGCTCTTTGAAAAAGAACGGGTACATCTTTTTTTCTGGCTTACTTTTGCAAAAGGATCCGATAATAAAAATTTTCCTGCAAATATTTGCTTTTAGATCCAATGATCTAATAATCAAGAGGAAGGCTTCTTGTCTTTTCATCTCTTTGCATAGAGGAACACAGTCGTCTACATGATTGAATTCACTGAATCAAAAACAGCTTGCTTTTCGCAATGACCCACCGATTTCACCATAGATATAGCATAAACTTTGTGCCCTTGAGTGTGTGCGTAACACGCACTATTAGCTTTTTCTTCGTTTCGAAAGCATTTCTTGCATTGCGCAATATTGACCGTTCGTTATGTTTCGTCAAGTTTTCCGATGAAAACCCGTAGCAAATGGTCTTGAGTTCTTCATGCCTCAGAGAGTTAAGTGTTTTTTTTTTTTTTTTAATTTTTCCTATAACCAACCGTCTGTTTAGGTGATCGTAGTTGCTTACGTCTTAGCCTCCTATTCAACATAATAAAATAAAAGCAATTGAGCTCCGTGTTATCGAGTAGATAAGAGTCGCATCTATCAACTCTCTATTCGTGTCTTCGAATCTTAGTGAGATAGACCATACTTTGACTGAGCTACAGCGTAGTATTTACGTATCGCGCGCACCCACTAAACCGGGAACGTTCAGTATCTCTTCCTCTCCTTCGTTACTTCGTTCATCATCATTTTACGCGTGTAAGGAACATACAAAAAAACAAAAAACGAATATAACTTTTTTACCAGATCTAGGTCGTAGCATCATTATTGTTTTTATCGAAATAATTTTGAAATTGATTTCGAATTTTAATGCTTCTTTTTCTACTTGCAATAATTCAAAAGCTAATCGCTAATCGCATCTACTGCAATTCATATAAATTGACACTAATCCTGCCTCGCGATAAAATGTCTTAGTCATTTTTATAATATTTAGTTCATATCAAGTTATGTTTCATAAGAAATGGGTGTAAAAATTTTTCCAATTTTGTCTAAAAGAAAAGAAAGTCCTTAATATTTTTTAGTTAATAATTTTATCTAAACGATTCTGTTAGCAAGGAGTTTGTACATCAATCGGTTAATTTCTTTCTATATTTTGTGAAGGATCGAAACGTATATATATATAAATATATTATATAATATATTATATATATATATATGTATATATATATATGTATATATATGTATATTCGTGATAATTATAATATTATGCCGGCTCTTGTTCGAATATTAACCGAAGAGCATTGTTTTCTTACTCCAAATTTATATATATATATATGTATATATGTTAGGTCTACAGAAATTGCAGGTCACGCATCTACAAATGCACTTAGCATAGATAATTTTTTTTGCTCATTTCAAATTAAAAGATTAATGAAAATTATTTTATATCATCACTTTGTTATTATTTACGCGATACGTTTTCCAAAGAGAAAATGTAAAGAAGAGGGTTGGGAAATATCAATTATGCCATTGAGTTGAAAATTAAACACCTGCTTCCGAATTTTTTATATTCATCAGAAATAGGCAAAAAAAAAAATTCTTGAAAATCTTTCAAAAAAAAAAATAAAATAATAATAATAATAATAATTTCAATGGACAGGGTATGCATATAATCGTCGATACCCTCCCCACTTCTCACTCATCGTCAATCGATGTCAAAGCTTATTATTGCATTTGGATCTCATTGCTTAAATTTTTTTGTATGTACAATGAAAAATTTATGAAACATATGACAGCATGACAGTAATGATATACAAAACATTAATGAAAAGAACCAAATGAATTTTGAAATTTTTATGTACACATACAAACACACACAAAGAATCAATGCGGTATAAAGTAAAGATTATAATATTTAAAGCGACTTACCCGTTCCGGATGTTTGGGGATGGCAACCGTTCATGGTGATGACCTTAACATCTATGCCGTTGGAGGAAGATGTGGGTCCCGGTATTGTAGAACGTGAACGCTGATGACATTTCTCTAAGAAATATTTATCTTCTTCACTGTTCGCCGGATATTCAGAAATCGCTACAGTTTTCGTTGTCACATAACTAATCGATTCAACGGTCGTCTCCCATTTTTGATAACTATTCACTTTTGTATCACTTTTGAACGTTTTCGTATTCGAATTTCTGAGCGGCGACGAACGCAGTGATATGGAAGATGAGGTGCCCGTAGTAGAAGAGCCCAAAGAATGCCTCGATGAGGCCGATGATGAAGTGAATGACGCTGATTTTTGTAATTTATATGTATGATCTTTTTGCATAATAGATTCCTGCTCTTTCGATAATTGTTGTCGGTAAAGTCCATTAATTGTTGTCGAATCGTGTGCATTCGTATATTGTTCGTTTTCTGTGATTTGTAAAATTTCCGTTTGAGTGCCTTGATCTGAAATTGTAATTAATTAAAATAACATTATTCGCAGATAAATGAAATTTTTCAAATTTTTTTTTTTCTTTTTTTTTTTTTTTGTAAAAAAAAAAAACAAAATCAATTAATATTATAGTGCATGAGTTTATTGATAAATGTTTTGAGATGTGTAAAATTTACAAATAAAACGCCGCACAAGCATTTCCTCTTGTTGTTAATCATAATAATTTACATTTGATTAATACCTTATTTATAAAACGACTGTAAAGAATATACAAAATTTTTGATGCACAATAGAATTACATTGAAAAGTAGTCGTCGTATTAAGGTTAATAATGCATTCGAAGCATTTCGCAAAATCCTCCTACGAAAATTCTGTCGTTAAAGGAATTTCACATAAAATTATTGTGATTTATATATGTTTGCTTATCGCAAAATTTTCCTCAATCACGTCTTATTATCTTTAGAAGATTTCTAATCAATCAAGTGCTTAATTTACGTGCATGCATACATGCACCCATTATATGCATATTGCATAATTTCTTTTATTCCGACGCTTCTTTAGCATTGCTATGCCTTTCTTATAGGACGATTCAATGATCCAGGTGCTTGAAACACACGTCAGATTCCACGATCGCCGCTCCATCAGCATGCAGGTAATACAGTCATATGCGGATAAGTCTGAGGAGTACACCTGATAGGTGCAGTTCGTACAATTTTGTCATTGTTGTGGTCGACTTGTGATAAGTGCATTTTTTTTTTTTCCTTATCTGGGGTGATTTTGTTGCAAGCGTTTTTTTGTCAAGCGTACTAACAGTGTACTACTGATCCTTTATCCCTTCACAAGAGAATCGATGAAAATTTTTTTATACGCATCCCTCGCCAGCCGACTTTTGCTTTGCGATCGCGTAGCCGATTCACGATTTGACTCCGCACTGAGTGATGATAAATTCATCGTTTCATCCGTTGTGGCATTCTCGCATGAAAAGGTCCTTTCATTTCGCCCAGCCGGCCCTAATCAGTTGTTATTTTTCGTCGTAAGTGAGTAAACGTGATACTCTTTTTCGGATAGGGCTGTTTCATGGACAATGCAAGTTAATGCAGATTTTTAACTATCCCACGCAACTTCACTTTTCAGTCTCTCCGACCAGAGTTTTTTGATGTTTCCAAACATTTGAATCCTTAGGATATGTTTTCCAAATTATTCACTATTTCTTTTGTAAATAAATATGTAATAAATCTCAACATTTTCTGATACTCAAAGCTTTATTAGCACAAGATTGTTGGCTATTTTTATATAAATAATATAATTGTTATTGATGTTGTTGTTGTTGTTGTTGTTATTGGTCTTAGTTAGCTAGTGAAGATTAATAACGTCAAAGTTTCATATTTAATGTGTGAACGAATATTCAAGCCTTTCTTCTTCGTTTATATAGACGCAAAATTCGGCTAAGGGTAAAATAAATAATGGAGAGAAAAGTCTTACGCTAAGACCCTATCCTACTTGATGCTCATCTTTAGTTCTTACAGATGGAAACTATAAAAGCATTAACTACACATGTTCCTTTCACGACGATGAATGCAGGAATATATTAAGAATTTCGATTTCTCAAAAGCATTACGCTTCTTTGGATCTGAAATTTTTCGTCTGACAACAACAACAACAACAAAGTTAAATTAATTCAAATTACGTTGGTGATTAAAAATATATTTCTCGAGTGCTACAAATGAAAAAGCAAAAAAAAAAAAATAAGGGAATTATTCGCAATGTATACCTGTTTGGCGGGTGTGAGAATGTATAAAAATATCAACAAAAAAAAAGTACCCTACTATGATCTTATTAGTTAGTTGGTCGGTAGCGTTGCAAATAAGTAAATAATTTTATGTGGTGTGTTTTAAAAGCAAGCAGTTTTTTTGTAAACATGACCGCATATATATATATATATATATATATATATATATATATATATTATATATATATGAACAGACGAGTGAATATGCATTTTATAAAATAATAATTAATAACTTTTTGGCAAAATTTGAAAAAGTGTTTACAAATATTTCGGAATATTAATGGTGCTAATAACTGAATGTTTGCTGCGCCTCAACAATAGTATGAGCAAATGTTTTTCTCAACAACATCAAGGTTAAATTAGTAATACACAAGATAGAGAAGGCAAACTATAATAAGATCTAAAATATAATCTTCGTTCAGCCTATTCTTTTTAATAGAATAGTTTTTCCGAAATTGAATTTCACAACAATTCAAATTGAAACGCAGTGTCACAGTAGTCATAAAAAGAAGAAAATATGTTTTCGCCTTAGAACGAATTTTGGATGCCTATCGTTTGAAACAATGTCTTCTATTCGCATAGTTGTCGCTCTTGTACGTTTTCCTATAGTAAAAAATTTGATGTAAAAAAATATTATATTCATTCAATATCTGGGAAACAATGTGAAAATGTTAACCAAGTTCTCATTGGCAAATTGATATGAACTAGGACGTGAGATATGCACGAAACTCTGTCAGATTCTTCTCGATCACCAACGTCATCAAAAAAGGGGTCGTACACTAAATCGTACCTACAATTTTCCAGCGAATATTTATAATGAAGAACTTAGTTAGTTTTCCTTAAGTCCTTTGTCCAATTGAGTTGAATTGGAAGAGTTTGCCGAAACGATAGCGATCACAGAGACTTTGAAATCAAGTCAATTCTTTATGCTAAGCAAAGATATTTGCGGGATTTCTGATACATATGAACAGATATATATTTGGGAATAAGGCAGTTTAGGCAGATTAGACTCAATCGAAGAGAATTTCAACGAAAGAAAGGCGAACGCCTGAAATAAGAATATAGCGTCTTTTAAAAAATTATTAAGAATCATAAACCGTGTTTTAACTGTTTGCGAAACAATGTCGAGGTCAATAAGCTTTAAGGCGTTACAAATTTGGAATAAAGATTAGGAGCGATTTACAATCCTTTGAAAAACTAATAAAAATAAAAGAAAAGAAAAAATTGTATTCCTCTTCCAAGGTCAATTCTTTTTTGTTCGCTTTCATTCCTTGCGATTAAGTTGACACACTACGCTCTATGACGCGCTGCCACATCTCTTCTAATAATGATAAACTTAATGATGAAGTTAACCAAAAGGAGGTTGACAGGCGAGCTAACAACAGAGTACGATATCACTCAGGAATATCAAAAATTTCTATGTCTTACGATTGACGGATTGTTGCGGACGGCATGATGAACTTAGTGCACATTCGCCCTTCAAATAAATTTTGAATTTTTAAAAGTCGCAACCCCATGAATGTTAAGTGCCTATATATCTGCATATAGTATATAAAGAAATTTATGTTATTTACACAAAATTGCAGACAATTATTATTTCAGGCATGATAAAATTTTCTCTTAAATTTTAAACGAAGACAAACCCATCGCATCCCCCGCATGATGATGATGATGATGATGATGATGATGCGAAGCAACAGCGTATAGAATAAATAACTAAACACATGTTTAAAAGTGGGCGGTTAATTAAACTATCGACCACAGACTGCTTTATTTAGAATAAAGAAAGAAAAAAAAAAAAAAACTTTTCTTTTCATAAATAATTTATTAGTGTCGCAGAACATCGATTGTAAAAATTTGTTTTGATTATTTAAAAATAAAACAATCGACTGACTAACTGTACACAATACAAAACAATTCTATTTGGCAAAGGTGATCTTCCCATAACCACCTGAAGTTTTAAGGAGAAAAATACTGAGGTTTATTATCTATTTTTTCAAAATTTTCATTCACTTCTCTCTTCTTTTCTCTTCTTCCATCTCTTTTTTATTGAGCTGTTCGCCTGCCTGGAAGCTGTTCGCCTCAATACTTTTAGCATTTGTAATAAACATTTTTATCAAAGTCAATGTAGCAAAGGATGCGTGTCCCGAGCATACCGATCAGTGATAGTCTATCAGATTTATAAAGCAAGGCAAGCATCTTTCGAAGGTTCGCACATCGCTTCTGTTCGCAATCAAGTCCTTTTAGTTAGAAAGACATTCATCAAATCAATGAGTTGGAAAATGGCTTCAGTTGGTTATACAATCTCGCCGCTGGTTTTGGTCTTACACCTAGCTTAAGAACCGTACCTTTTATCTTCGGTATACCGTATATTTCCATTTCCGATATTTTATATTAATATCATTTGTACCCTTTCAATTTAGTTATGTAGATTGTATTATGTCTTTCTAGGACTTAAGGATACATATTTGTTTGTTGGTTTCGATATTTAACGTAGTTACAGTGGCGACACGGTACAATACTGTGTCACCGTAGTAGTGAAGGTGGGTATATCACATTGAAGATAGGTCAGCTGTCAGATGTCTCCAAGGCGGCTTAAATTACTAATTGGCAATGCCTATCAGATGGGGGCGAAGATATTGAGTAGAAGCAAATGACTTCATTCTTTTTTTTTTCTGGATCAAAGCGCCCGCGAGGCAACACACCATCGTCCGTGTTGAAGAACTCTGGGTTCATCCGCTGGGATAGCGCACTATAGGTGCCGAACTGCGCATATTCCGAAAGGCGACCCTTCTGTTCAGTCCGATGACTATTGGCGTTAGGTCATTAGAGTTAGGTAGAGATACTTTCAAATAATTTTAATTCATAGCCCCCTAAGTTGCTGATAGGTAATTACAACTTGAAGTTTTCGATTTAGCGATATAAGAAGAAGAATAAAAGGAATGTGAACTATAATCTCATGACAAATTCATATTTTTTTTTTTTTACTCAAGAGACGCAGGACATCAATAAAAGGAGGTCGAAACGTCTGGGTAACCCGCTAAGGCTACCCCAGCATATTAAATCGGCTAAGAATTTTCCTAAAACAATAGGGAAAAATACTTATCCTCTTACGGTTGACTTAGGATATTAACGGCGCTCATGAAAAATTGGGGAATGCCTGCAAAGCATAAAATGCATTGTAGTTGATTTTGTTTCAAAGGATTTTAATCTATTTTTGTTTTATTTTCGAAAACGTAAAGTAAATCAATCGCTTAAACGCCAAAAAACTGATTAATCGCATCAGTCCGAATATCGTAATAATCCAGATAAGGAGCCGTGTCGCCAACGACTTTACGAAAATAATTAATGAAACGGACCTTTAAGAAAGAATATAAAGCGATTTTGTTTTAATAATTGCCTTCAATTATGATATAACGGTATAGGACTCAAACCACCCAAATATCTTGAGTTGATGGATACCAAACACTTATGCTTTTATGCTTTTTTTGCAATTTGTGCTATATTTCTGATCAACATGATATCCGAAGGATAAGAGAGCGAAGGTACTTATCATTATTACAGTTTTTCAATTATTGATTTTTCTATCTAAATTTTTGCACATAGAGCAATAGCAATGGAGGAGTCGACGCATACGGCAATGATTATTTCTTCAATGCCTTGACATTTCAGTTTAACCAGTTCACTTTGTGTATAGCAAATTATAAATAAGATAATCGGTCCATACGTCCTTGTCCGCTTTCTTCATAAAATTTCATCGTTATGAATGCGTATTTGCCATAATAACAATGTACTTGAGAAAATATTTTGATCACATACTCTACGTTTGGCGAGCACACAAGTATATCGCTAAAGAAGTCGACACCGTTAAGATTGGTTAAGTAAGAGTTATGGCTACGTTATGAGATAACACTAACAAACGATAATAAATTTGTAATAATATTGTGTAAAATATTTTTAAAAAATTCCTTTTACCATAAATCAATTAATTGATAATAATAAAAAAATCTCCCCGAAAATTTATTTTACATTCTTTATATTCAATTATTAATAATATAAAAAAAAAAAATAAAAAAACGTGAAAAAGAAACATAAAAAAATAATCAAAGAAGAAAATTAAATATCGCAATTTCCGCATAGATTTAAACGATAAGCAGATGACGGGGCAGGTCTTTCAAATTTACTCATATATACCTCTGCACGTACGTATCAAGGTTAATATACTTATATTATAGTGGATGAACGCCTTCACAAGACAATACTGTTAATACAGTAGTAATCTTTTAATGAAATAATTTTGGCTATAATTCAAAATTTTCAATATTTTTCATTTCCTGATTAATTTCAGTATCATCGAAATTGTCAAATGATTTTGTTTCTAACCGCGAAAAAGGCTGCTTATCGTTAAGTGCATTTTTCATTTAATATTTAATAATTTCTCATGATTTTTTTTTTTTTTTTTTGATTTGAAAATGAATTTTAAAATTTTGAATCATATGTCAATTTTGAAAATTCTCTCCTTCAACTTTAGTTGCGTTGAATAGTTTCTGAGCTACAGTGACTACAGCCTCAGCCTTGGATTACCTTGGAATATTTCAATTTCGAAAATCCGATGTTAATTGGATGACATCTATCAAGCGATTGCCATTAAAACACATTGATACTTTTAATGCTGCTTAATGCCAATTTAGCACGATTTCCCTCCAGAATTCGCTGAAGGTTTTGTCATTTGTCTCTCCTTTCAATTTTAAAAGCCAATTATCAGTTGGTTAGCGCCTATTTTTACTAACAAACAGTTTCCTTACATAAAATGATAT
>NW_023998415.1:41867032-41878558 GCF_014805625.2 Glossina fuscipes | reverse complement strand
AATACTGATTAAACTTCTTCTCGACACATGGCTAGCTTCGTAGGATCGATACATTTCGTTTTGTCCATCTTAGAGGATATTTGTCCTACGCATAATGTGAATACTTATTTTCAAGTTATCGTTAACAAATCATAAAATTGTAACATAAATTGCTATGATTGAAAGTATTTAGTTCATTTGTATGTATCACGAAAGTATACGGAGTACAATTATTTGATTAAAATGTTCGCAATAGCTTGAAACAAGCCTTAGGGACCCCTCAACGGATGCCTATATATTTTTGATGACATGCATGTCCATCTATCCATTTGGATGATAAATATTCTTCTAATCGCGAAACTGAACATATCAATCTTATATCTGATAAACACAGTAAAGAAATTCGTTCACGCATATCGTTATTAAAAAAGGATCAATCCGGTCCAAGATCGTGCCTACATTACCACGTAATTTAAGAATATTTTCATTTAAAACGCGGAAAAAAACTTAATAAACTCACTTACAAACTACAACAATAAACTTCGCCCGGTATTCTAGAGTTGATTTGCCAGTAAATTAAATACATCGGCCACGCTTGGCCAGCATTATAAGATATCAAAATTTTATTCCTTTTTTTTATTTTTACTTTGACATCTATATGTATTTGGATAAATTGTAGTCGCAGCAATAATTAATTCCTACGCAAGCAGAATATAGATTGTGTAATATCGATAACAATGTATTTGTAGTGGTAAGTACAAGTGTATGAGAGAAATGAAAACGATTGTAGATGCTTAAAAGAATGCTCAGTGAAATAAAATTATAGTATAAATAAGTAGTGGGGCTCTATACTATATAATCTAAATATAATTGTAGACAGTGTAGAAGAATCGTACTATTAGACCAAGCTTGGTTTAAACCTTGGAATAGGAAGAAAATGTCCTAATTTTTATGTAGCGTAGATTAGCAGAATATGATTGGTTAGAATGTTTAACTACAAATAGCTGGTCACACTCAGTTAAATCGATTTAAATACATATGTTAAAGAGCGTCTCTCACTGGACAGATAAGCAATTTCCCTCGGTTGAAGAAACGATGCCGACTTGTATAGGTAGTGACCCATAACTACATTAGATCAATCTTTGCTAAGCATGATATATACATATGTACCTATATAAAATAATCACATCATCGTTATGATAAACATACAATCGATTTTTATGCATAAGTGGGTGGAATTAATTAATTAATTTTCGCAAGTTTGCTCTTTACAAATTTATCATCATCCTCATCGTCTAAGATAGAAAATAGACTATGCGAGTCATTAAAGTATTTACATATGGCATGCGAAGATCTAATCTGATAGGCGTAGAGCATTTCATTGACCTTATCGAAAAGATTATCCATTATACGACAGGACATTTTGCGTTCGGGAAAATTATTAGATGATAGGTCAACGCATACACAGCAGATAAACGCTATGAAAGAGAATGAGAGAGTGAAACAACCGGAAGCGAATGCATTTATTGAATTTTTTGCAGTATGTGTATGTAAGATGAAGACACATTATGAACATCCCTATGGGATAGTGAATTATGTTCACTAGATCTGGCATCATAGAAATGCTTGTATGCGCTTGTGTCTGTGCTTTCTTAAGTAATTATTGTTATAGAATCTTGCGATTTTCTGTCTTCTATGTATGACCGCTTACATATAGTACTTTGGTGCGCACTTCTTCTTTACAATTATCGAGCTCTCCCATCTCTCTGTGAAATCCTAAAACTTAACGCATATTGATATTTAAGGGATAAAAAATATTACACTATGCGATCGCAATTTCATTGTTATGCAATTAAAAAACTTTACTAAGAAAAGTGTCGAGCTTGGTGTCGAATTTTTCCTTCTCGCTTTTGTTCGGTTTGAAAATCATCTAAATTGGAGCAAGAGCCTGCTTACAATTACCAAAGAATCATTTCTAAAAGAGATGGAATTCTTAAAATCGCCTACGAAATGCTATTCAAGTAAAAACATAAACGCTAGTTCACGAAGCGGTATATTGGCTAATTGGAACCTTGCCTCCGTTTATGTGTCGACCTCACCGAAGGATGATGGCTATATTCATTTTGTCAGAAAGAAGCTACAGACACCCCATCAAGTGTGCATATATGTGTATGTATATATTCTTGATCAGCATTAAATTCAAAATCGATTTAAACATGTCCGTCTGGCCGTCCGTGTTCATCTGTCCGTTTATATAATATCTGTGTTGGCCGCCCATTGACTTCAAATTTGTCAAGAATATTGGAAGTGCTTGCATACAGGTTGGTATTGAAAATGGGCCAAATCCATCGAAAGACACACTCGCAACAGCAAAGGGAATAAAAAGTTGGTTTTTTGCTCATTACTTATAAACTGTAGCAGATAAATGTACAACAATTTTGAACTTACGCTTGATTTCTACAAAAATGCAAACATTGATCTATGGCCTATCCAATATTATAATTTATCAAAATTCAATTTTTTTTTTTTATAATTCGCAGAAACAAGCTTCAAAACTGTCTTAATGTATATAAATTCTCGACTCTCGACTCTCGAATTCAAATTTTTGCGTGCAGTAAAGCATGTCCGCCTGTTTGCGGAATCGTGAAATATTGCCTACAAATTTGCAAGAGAATTTGGAAGTGACGTAAACATTTCCAAGGACACGTCTACATCATCCACCCGCCTAGGCGACAAAAACTTTTATTTTGAAATTAGAAAAACTCAACTGTGTCCGTCCACTCCATATTATTGAAAATGAAAATTTACTTCATTTCATTGCTTTTCTTGTCTTCCTTAGGATAACGGTGATGGGTATAAAAGATTCGCTCACGGCCGAATATAATTTTCTTACTTCTTATTGCATGCACTTATTTGTGAAGCTATATATATATATCTCATGCAAGATATATCATCTTTAAGTGAAAATAATTTTCTCAATTCCTTAATGCAATATTTAGTTCTCTCACTTATTTGTAATATGCTACGTATTTTCTTTCTTCCTGCATTCGGATCTAGTTACGTATTTGTCTCGTTACATTTTGGGAATAGACTTTGAGATTTTAATAAAGTCGATCATTTCAGTAGGTAGCCTTACCTATTAGAAAGTTCTCAAGCAATTTCAAAGCTTTTGTTTTCAATGCTGTGAAGTGAAGAGCGAAAGTTTTTTTAAAAGTAATTTTTAATTTTTTTGCAGAAATAACAAAAAAATTCGTCTAATTTCATATATTTTAAAGATCAGTTGCAATTTATCTATATTCCAAGCTTGTCCTCAAAGAGAGCGTTCTTCCTTTCTGTCTCGTTTTGTATTGTCCTGCATGCAGTTCTTTATAATGCAGTTTTCATTTAATTAATTTTATGTCATGTAAAAGAAACAGAGAATTACTACGCTGTACGTATGATGTTTGCGCTTTTGAAAAAAAGATGAGACAGTGCACATAATATTTTGCTGCGGTTATTTTTTTACTTTTTTATTTTGTTTTTTATTTTGTTATCGCACAAAACGGTTTATTACTAATTGTCATTATATAAAGACTATGATTAATGAGCAACTTAAGCCAATTTTTATATTAATTAAGAAAACAATTAATTTTGGCAACCAAGTACATTTCAGTTTTTCTGCAATGTTTTCATTTCGTAATAATAGAATTCTTTTGTTTGGGATTAAAAAAAAAAAACAACAACAACAAATATAATTGCCTTTTTTTGTAAAGACTCTTAACTTGGGTTTTTCTTTTCTTTTTTGTTTTTATTGTTGTTTTTTTCATTATTAGTTTGTTTTTCTTTTGTCATAAGATCAATTCTTTTTAATGATTGTAATTTAAAATGACAAAAATTTATGCGAATGATGTTGAAAGGTTTATTTTTAAACACGAAGTGTGTCAAGCATCCGAAAAAGTGATGCACACGCTTGGTGTGAAACGGTTTCACGCTGCCGCCACTTATCGTAGGAGAGATAAAATAACAAAAAGAATGAAATTCTTGGCTCGTCTCTATCTGATTTCAAGAGGCATACGCTGTGACTGACATATGAGTTGTGCACAATGTCAAGGATTTGTCAATTTCCTTAAAACAAAAAAAAAAAAAAAATAAAAAATAAAAAAAAAAAATAAAATAATAATAATAATAAAAAAAAAAAAAAAAAACTTGCAAACTCAGACACTACTAAGCAAAAGTCCATTTCATTGGTGGCCTCTTGTAGTCATAGTAGTGACTGATGATGCCTTGTTTCCTAAAATCACCTGCCAAGCAAAATTGTTTATTTATTTATTTCGTTACATTATTTTTTCTAAACTTTTCTATATATTTGCTCGCACATGTTTTACGTTTATGTGCGGGCTTTTAGTTTTGTTTACTGCAAAAAATTATTATAATTCAGTGCTCAGTTTTAATTAAAAAAAAAAAAAAAAAAAAAAAAAAACTTGAAATTTATATACAGAAGGTGTGTCCAACAAAATAAGATGAATTTTTTATTTTTCTCCAAAAAGATTCATTTATTCATCAATATCTGCTTTGTCCCCTTGGATATCATACTCTTGTGCCAGCTCATTTTCCAATTCTCGAAGCACTTCTGGAATACGCTTTTAGGTATGAGCTTGAGCTACTCCAACGATGCTTTAGTAAAACGTCGTTCTTTACGTGTATATATATGTATATATATATGAATAGATAATGATCAGAAATACAGAGTTGCGAAAGCAAGCCTGATTGAGGTTTGGATCACATTTTTCTCCTATACATTGTTCGAACATTTTCATTTTATTTGTGGAATACAATACATACATACATAGTTGTACAGCGTAAAGAAATTATTAAAACTTATTACAAAAAAAAAAAAACGAACACAGAGTTAGGTTTCGTTCATAGAGGATGAAGTTCATATTTGTTTAAATCATTTTGTAAATAAGAATTATTGCGTGCACAAAACTAACTTTCGCCTGAGGTTTGTGGAATGAAAACATGAATATTAGGCATTAAAGTTAGAATGAATGGGGAATGCCTCGTATGTGGCACAAGGTAAGTAAATAATTTCGGCTCAGATCATACTACGATTTTAAGAAAATATTGTCTATGTGAGCTTGCCACGGATGTCATGCATTATAACGCTATTGGAAGTTTTATTTTGATGCTATCTTCGAGCATTGGCTTACTTTAATAAACTTTAACGAACTCGCAATGACTTTGATTCGTCGGGATTGTTCGTGTCATTGTTGAAATAAGCGCAGATCAATGTGGAAAAGTGACAAGGACCCGTGTATCAAGAGTGAATTTTTATCACTCAATTTACAAATGATATCATTTTCATAATAACGATGGCATGAATCAATCATAGCTAAAATAAAAGTCAAAATCTACATTGATACAGTTGCTTATTAAAAATTAAAAAAAAACAAACAAACACTTGTTTGATGGTTCAATACCTTTAATATGATACAACTTTTAAAGTATTTCGAAAGGATAGGCTTTCTATAGACACAATTCAAGTATTTTTCGCGTTTATCAAATAACTTGATTCAATATGCATGTGTTTGTATATATTTTCATTAGTTTGTCTTTGGACATTGTTTGTATTGTATTTCTATGTCAACAAATTTGTTGGATTTTCTTGAATATTTCTTTGGCTTATTGCCAAAATTCTTCTATTATTTTGTTTAGTTTAATTGGTAGATGTGTGAATGGCCTAATGTCTAATGTCTAATGTAAAGGTATTGGTATTGGTGGGGTTAGTAGTCATTTGTAGATGGTATTTTGATCATAATTCATGCAAGTATGGCTACTCTCTCTCCCTCTCTCTCTCTCTCTCTCTCTCTTGCTCTTTTTCGTCCTCTCCCGCACTCTGTAACAAAATCAATTGTTTTTTTTTTTTGTTTTTTTGTTTTTAATTGTCTCTACATATATATCACTTTTTTCGTTTTCTTTTTTTCTTTCTTATTTTCATATTCTTCGTCTCCTGTCGTTCGCCTTGTCAAACAAGAAAGCTCAAGTAATTTTTTCCCTTTAGAAAATCGAAAAAGCTTTCGAATTCCTACTATTTATGTACAATCTATATCTGGTATATCTGGTTGTCTCTGTTCATAATGAGAATTTATTTTATTTGCTTCATTTTGTAAAACGTGTTCTCAATATTAATACAAGTGGCTCCATCTAGAAGTTTAGTTTTTTTTTTTTTTAAAAGTCTTTTCAAATGTATTTTGTCTATTACTGTTAAAAGGGGGCGTTTTTGTATATATATTACCAAACATTAGTTTGTGAAATATAATAATAAAATATATAAAGTATAAAATAATAGTAATATAATTAATTAATAAAAATATTTTAAAACGAATGGAAAAAATAGTTCATATATGTCTTCGGATGGAATCGTGCGTATCGAAAATGTCATATGATTATAGGGATATATATGCAAAAATATTTTATCATACTCCCTTATTAAAGGAGGATCGGCGCATTGATTATTATATTAATAGTAATCCGGCATGAAATATTTTAAATCGAGATCTATTGCAGATATCGCGAAAAAAAAGAAAAAGAAAGTTTTCTTAAACATTTCCTTCTTTCTTCCTTCATTCCATCGGTAAATGTAACTGACGAATACATGTATGTGCACTTGAACTTTTTTAAGGCACGCGTATGTCCTCGATGTACATGGACAGATGGACATGTCTTAACCTATTTACTTTATCGGATGATGTAGCTGAAGTTACAAATCTAATTTGTATGTTACTTGGACGACTTCCTTATGATATTAAAAGTAAGAAATACGCAAAAAAAAAAAAAAAAACCAAAAAAAAATGTTATACCAGTTATGCAGTCTATGTTCTATGCATTGCTAATATTTGACAAATGCTAACTTTTTGCCATGCGATAATGTGATGTGATAGTGGAATGTCGTAAAGCGCGGTATGAGTAACATTTCGGGTCAGATGATTTTTCAATACCCGCTGGTAGGTGAAATATGAAAATAAGTTTTAATAAATTACATTCTATATAATAATATAATTTACACATTATTAAGAAAGATCCTTGAAAAGAATTAACTTCCCTTAGAAGAATCTCATCAATGTTACCTGGAACGAATTTTAACGCTTTAAAAAATTTATCAAGTCGGAATTCAGGTTAAATAAAAGAGAGAACAACAATTATTTAATTTAAATTTAACGACAATGAAAAATTAATTAGCTAATCATTAAGGTCAGTATCGCTTTTTTGTACACAAGGCAATAGACCGGACCAAACTGGAAGAATATTCATGTATTAGTGTCACCAAAAAATTAAGTCGAATTTGTTTATAAAATGAAAAATATATATTTATTCGTTCAAAACCCTATTATCGCCTATATTCCATGCTAACAGTTTGACCTGTCGGAAAGATTCATAGCGCAAAACACCGCGACAGTCAAAGAGAACTTTTGGCATCACCCCGGCTTATGAGCGGCATTGACGCGGATTTTTTAATCTTGGGTCGCCTTTTGCACGATGTTCATCCGATTGGTCAATTATTTCAGGTCTTACACATAGATCCAAGATCCATTTTCGCTAAGGATGGGGCTTTGGCATGGATTTTTTAATATTGGGTCGGCTTTGGCATGATGTTCATCCTATCGGCCAATTATTTCAGGTCTTACATATAGATCCAAGCTCCACTTTCGCTAATGATGCGGCTTTGGCATGGATTTTTTAATATTGGGTCGCCTTTTGCACGATGTTCATCCGATCGGCCAGTTATTTCAGGTCTTACACATAGTTCCAAGCTTTGGCATTTGGATTTTTCGATCTTGGGTCGCCTTTAGCATGATGTTTATCCGATTGGTCAGTTATTTCAGGTCGTACGTCCTTTCATAGTCCGAAATCGTTGCTTCACAGACATAGTGGAAATCGAAAAAACTCATTTTTGTATCTTTGCAAAAAGACATGTAAGTCCACAGCAGTTAAATATATTGATATCGAACTCTACATAGATGTTAAAGACAATGGTACCAATACACAAAAAAATAAATAAATAAAAGTAGTTTCACGATTGCATAATACCCAAGTTTCATTTATTTTTTGGTCACTGTATTATGTTTTACGAGTTTTCCGATACATATTTACATATGCTGTACAATCATTGGATAAACATAGCTGATATATCTGTTGTGATGTGTATAATAAATAAGAAAATTGAAGCTAAGCTAAAAGCCCACTGGCGACTGGCTAATCGCATCTTTCCGGGAATACTTTCCAGGACTTTTATCATTTCGGCAAATTATTAAAAAAAATTGTTTGGAATTTTTTGTTGTTTTTCTTCTGTTTTTTTTTTTTTCACAAATTTTCGAATACAATCAAGATCAAAAAGAGTTCGAATTTACATTTTCTTACGGTCGCTTTTGTTAGTTTGCAAATTCCAGCAACATATCAAAAAAAGAAGGGATGGACGAGCGCACATAAACTAACTGATAACCTGACAACTGTTCTCGGAATATTTCTGGACGTGGAACGTAGATACGCTTTTGATTGTTGTTTTGTGAATTTATTGTTTAAAGGAAACTGAAGAGCATATTACGGAAAATTGTACAGGGTATAATAATAGTTTCATTTGCAGAAGAAAGCATTTTGATATCAGAAAAATGTTGTGTCACTATTTTTTAATTATTCTTTCAGTTTTTATACCTATCACCGAAGAATGAGCGGATACATTCATTTTGTCAAAAGGTTTGCAACGCCCAGAAAGAAACTTTAGAGACCCCACAAAGTATATCCATTCGGGATCAGTATCAAATTCGAAATCGATCTAAGCATGTTCGTCTATCTATCTGTCTATGCTGTATATCTGTTGTAAACATTCTTCTGTGCTTCAAAAACGAAGCTATCGACTTCAAATTTGACATTGGTAGTTCTTGCACATAGGTTCGTATTAAACATAGGCCAAATCGGTTAAGAACGCCTTTGTTTTTCCAAGAAAATGAAGAATTAGTTTTTTGATCATTACTCATAAACTATGGCAAATAAATGCATAAAAACTTGAACAGATATTCTATGGGCGATGCTGCAGCATTTGTACACAAAAATGGACAAAAATTTCCCACGCCTACCCAATATTATAGTATATCAAAATTGAATT
Source organism: Glossina fuscipes (assembly GCF_014805625.2). NCBI lineage: Eukaryota > Metazoa > Arthropoda > Insecta > Diptera > Glossinidae > Glossina > Glossina fuscipes. Next base: position 41,869,440 of record NW_023998415.1, on the reverse strand, counting down.
ATTTTTTCAATATCTTTATAACGCGTAAAAAAAGTAAGCTTCAAAAACTGCATAAAGTATACAAATTCTTACCCAGTTTCAACTCTTAAATGTTACTAAAACATGTCCGCCTGTTCGTCTGTCCATTTGTCTCTTTGTAGTATTTGTGATACACATGCTCCCGCTGGCGAAAATGAAGAAATTTGCAAAAGGTCAATTTGGAATTGATCTAAACTTTTCAAAGAACACGCCGACAAGACCCATATGTTTCTACGGCGAAAACTTTTATTTTGAAAATAGAAGAAATCAACCGCTCCCACTCCATATTATAGAGCATGAGCATTTTGTTATTTTACTTCTTTGGGGGGTAAACGATGATGGGTGTAAAAGATTCGTTCTCAACGTAATTTAATTTTCTTACTTCGTTGATTTCTAGGATAGATATTTTCAATGAAGTAAAAAAAAAAAAAAAAATAAAATAATAATTAATTTTCATATTTATTTACACGCGGAATTAGTTAAAACTTTTAAGAAAACTTATAGAAAATTTTCCATCCAATAATTATATCAATTGTAAATAAATCTTATTTGTTTTAGTCTTTTAATGCAAATTACTTTTCCGGCCATTCCCTCAATTAGAATACTGGAAATTGGATCTCTTATAGGAGTTTAGGAGTCTAATTTTTTCCCGCCCTAAGCCTCATAACAGCCCTACAAGCGTCTTCTTACATGACTCTGACGTATATAACGTATGTGATTGTAAAACTGTTGTAAAAAGCTAAAGCCACATAAGCTTTTCATATACAAAAATAATTAATATAATTATTTCACGCATATATAGATTATTGCATTAAGATATGATGACTTAAGCATGTTTATACACCGATTGGAACTCAGTTGAGAGCCATTACGTTTAGGATATATTTTGACCTTAAATGAGTGATGGGGCTAAAAAATAGAAAATTAATTTTGAGAGCAAGAGATGTTCATATTTTAGTGCATTGGATCGAAAATTCAATATAAATTATTTATTTATCTATTAATTTATTTATTTAAATTTACAATATTACAATAAGCCTTTCCTTAAGCCAATGAAGATATATTACGAAAGCAAATTCCTGAATATTATATAGACATAAAAAAAAAAAAAAAAACAATTATATTAAAAATTATAATAAAAATTACATATATTATATAAAATACAAAGAAATATTACAAATATTGTCTCGGCAGTCGCGCAAAGAGATGCAAATAAAAAAATCGTAATAAAGTGACTTTCTAGCCCATTAATTAATGACCAGTTGATGCTAAATGTCTTTAGATAAAGTTTCAAGGGCTTTTTTATGCCCATCATCGAAGGACGCGGGCTATGTTCATTTGCAACGCCCAGAACGAAGCTTCAGGGACCCCACAAAATATCTACATTCTTGATCATGATGAAATTTTGAATCGATTTAAGCGCTTGCGTCTGTCCGTCTGTGTAATGCCTTCTGATCAAGAAACCGAAAATATCAGCTGAAGGACACGCCTACAGTGCTACGTTACTACGGGGACATCATAAATTGGGAAAGAATGAAAAATTGATTTTTTACTCACTACTCGCTCATATATTTTACAGCAGATAGTTTTGCAAAAATTTGAACTTGTATTCTATGTCTATAGACGATGGGTATCAATATTTCATTTCTTTATTCAATATATTTTCAACGCTTAAAAGTAACCTTCGAAAACTCCAGAGAGTATATAAATTCTTAACATGTTTCAAATTGGAAATGTACCTGAGTATGTCCGTCTGTCTGTCTTCCGTTCGCAAAAATGAATATTTCGCCTGTAAAATGCTTGAAAATGATTACAACCGTTTAAAGGACACTCCCAAAACACCTACGTGCCGTGCCTTTTCAACAAAAACTCCAAACACCAAACCAATTTCCTTCTTCTTCTCCTCTTTTGAAGCGATGATGGTGAGGTAACATTTTTTCAAACAAAATATTACATAATATCCCCAAAGGGTAGAGTAGAGTGTTAAATAACAATACTAAAAAAGAAAAAGTCTTTAACTAAAGTTGTATTCGTTTTGTAAATTAATTACTTTATTCATTTTTAGTTTATTTTAAATATTTTTCAAGAATACCATTGAAATAATGCACAATGAATTAATTATTGTTATAATAACGTTAGAAAAAAGAGGAAAAAAAGAAATAAATAAATAAATATAAGTAAAAAAAAAAAAAAAACAAATACATTTAATACTACGAAAAATCGATTATAAGACTTTTAGTTCCATGTGTGATTTAATCTTTTTTTTTAAAGCGATCGCCCGAAACTAAGAAGAAAACTCCAAATATGACGAAAAAAAAAAAAAAAAAAAAACACCGAAAACACATAAAAACGTTCGTTAAATATCATATTAAGGAAAAATAAACTAAGTA
>NW_023998415.1:41826938-41866632 GCF_014805625.2 Glossina fuscipes | reverse complement strand
TAAGAAGAAAACTCCAAATATGACGAAAAAAAAAAAAAAAAAAAAAAACACCAAAAACACAAAAAAACGTTCGTTAAATATCATATTAAGGAAAAATAAACTAAGTAGAAACTGTTTCAAGTTTTCAAGGTCGTTGATATTTGCCAGTGACTTGCAGTTCAGCACAAGTGGTAGCACGGCCCAGAGGATTTACGGCACTACAACCATAGGAACCAGCGTCGTCTACGAGGGAGAAATTGAAAATAAAGAAAAAAACATATATATATATATATATATATATATACATACATATATATATATATATATATGTATGTATTATTGAAGCATTCGATTTTATATTCATTTGCAAAGACCTGGATATGCATGCGGTATGGTTAGGCGACAAACGCCATTCCTATATTCCAATTGATGTTTTTGATTGTTTTCCAGATCGTAACCGTTTTTATGCCAGCCTACATCCGGTTGGGGATGGCACTGAACAATACATTCAAAACGTGCCGTTTGCCCAGGAACAACTGCTCGATCCTTTAATGGCTAAAAATGGATGGATCCAAAATGGTTTTCTTTTTGTTTTGTTTTTTTTTTTCTTTTTTATGAAATTAAATTTTTTCTTTAATGCTACATACCGTTATAAAAGTGGGTGGCTTTTGAGGATAATCTTCACGATTCAAATAAGCATTTACTGGTTCATCATGTTTTGTTGCTAGATCAGTTACTATAATATGTTTTTTTTTTTTTTTTTCAAATAAATTTTAATATAATTTTTTGTTTTTTTTTGTTTGTTTGTTTGTTTGTTTGTTTGTTTTTTTTTTTTTTGTTATTGGTAGTTTTAAATCTCAAACGAAATGTTAAAGAAACTTACTTAATTTTCACTTTTGCATAATTTTGAAAAGTTTTTCTTTTATTAAGCACTTCAAACAAACACAATTAACATGCATTAGCAACACATAAGTAGGCACAATATTAGAATTGTTAAAAATTAAATAAAAACAATATTTCATGCATTTTAAGCATTTAATTAAGTTGGGATTTTAATGTATAAAATATTCGCAGCCAGGATCTCAGCGAAATTCTTATACCGAAAATAAATGCAATTAAAAACAAATAAAAACAATATTGTCGACGAAGGTCGACTCTTTAAATGCAAACTACACTACACCACTTTATCTTGATTTCGTGATGAAGTACCAAACATAATAATTTTTGGATTTTAGTAAAGACACACTTACACGCGAAGAGAGTCAAACCGAGAGCGGACGTGATCCAAATTTGGCAAGATTACTTTTCTTGTCATGTTTACTCTTCACTAGTAATCCCATACGGTTTGGGATACAAGAAATGGACCCAATTTGATACGAAGAACTTTCTCAATACTGCCAAAAACCTACTACTCTCGATCCGTTCTCATTATGAAATATGCGAAACGGGACCTTTTTGCCATGCTTGCCAGGCTTGCTTTGCATAGGAACGATTTATATATAAGAGGGCTTTCAAAAACTGGCCCATCCCGTTCATATTCTTGCCTTCATCTAATTGTTAAGCCGAATTAGAGGCTACTGAGGGATTTTTGCGGTTAATTTCGAAAAAAGTCATTTTTTTCATGCGGAAAACTAAATTCCCAAAGTGCCGGTTCTTTTATAAGAATGTTTGTAGACATGTTCTAAGGCACCAATCGATTTGCAATAGGTGAATCTATACGGACAAGTATGCATAAATAGATTGAAAACATTGATTCGAGTCAAACGGGATGATTAGAAATGAATTTCATTTTTTTTTTTTTTTTGGATATAACATACATCCGCCAAGTGGTGTAGAGTAAAATATGCAATCGTATTATATAGCAATCAAACAAAAGAACAATGTAAGTTATTTCGTGAAAAGCTTTCCCTGAATAGCTTCAAAAACTTTGGGAGAAAAGCTATTAAAATTTTCCACAAAATACTTTTGGATCATTTTCACAACTTTATCAATTATAGCTTTATTGTCGTCTGCATCTGTTATATGTGATATTCTTTTCGCAAGGCAAAGAGATAAAGCGTTTTCTTTCTACGTCATTCTACGACAAGTTTTTCTTTCAAACTCTTATGGTTAAGGTTAAATCTTTTTTCTAAATTAATTCAGAACTCAAGGTTAATTGAACATGAATTGATTGTAAAATAGTTTATAAATAAAAAAAAAAAAAAAAAAAAATCTCATGAAATGATCTATGGAAAAACAAAAAAACAAAAAAAAACAATATTTATTATAGGTAAACTAATTTTATGTGTTAAATGTACGAGAAAATTTGTGTTGCCTCTGAACGGGCAATAAATTGCAGGGAATATCTGCGACGCCATCTAGTATAGCTTGCATGATAAGCACTCGTCGTAATGATAGAGAAATGAAACGCAATGAAAAACTCATGGAAATAGAAAATTATGGGGATAATCTCATGTATGAAAAATTTTACAAAAACAATTGAAAAAGAGAGTGAAAGCCAGCTTCCAGCTATATGAATGATGATGCTCCAAATTAATATCGTCTCATTCTAAAGGCGACATGTTACTTTATTTATTATTATTTTTTTTTTTTTATAGCGTATATAACATTAGGTAGCGATGAGTATCTTCTTCGTTGTGATAAATGATTTGAAAATTTTAATATTTTTTTTTTTTTTTAGCTTTTGATGAGCTTAGATTTGAACCTAAAAAGACGAACTAACTTGACCAGTTCTTGATGGAAGTTGAAAGTCACTCTTTTTTTCTCTTTTCGTTATAAAAAGTCCAGCAATGTTTAATAATCCTTGCACTGATCAAAGATATGATAGAAATTGTGCTAATTCTGTTCGTCAGTTTGTGTGTGCCAACGAATATAATCTAATTTATTAAAATGTTTGTTCTCTTTTGTACATTTGTCTCGTTAGAAACCCTGTCGCGTTTTCGCTTTTATTTTTATTATAATTTTTATAAAATTTTTTTTTAATTTTACCTAAGGGAAACAATAAATCAATATAATTTGAAAGGATCATAAGCTAAACAGACGGAGGAAACTTTTTACGTGCCTCTACACCCAAAACAAAGTAACGGCCGTAAGCCATGTTGTAATAACTACTTTCATGATGGTATAAAAAGTTGATTAATCCTTTTTTTTTTTAGTCACCTTTTGATTGTAATGATTTGATCGCTGATGGTGGAAACGTCTTACGACATTAGCAGAAGATAAAATGTGAAAATGAGAAATAATGTAGCTTTCGAAAGGATGAAGACAAAAATCAAAAATATGTAAATAGAAATGCAACTTTTCTCTGAAGTGCGGTAAATATCTTAAGTTAAGCACATTTTTCGGGACCGCAAGAGCATGAAATTACTGACAGAAATTCCGAGTGAAGCAAATAATGACATTTGACTGATAAAAATTATCAAACAATATGTACATAATGATCAAAATATCAGAATTATTGCCTGATGTATATATCTGAATATGATTTGATAGATGGCAAAGAAATTTTATGATGATTAAGCAGAGATTTTGTGCCTTTCTTGGCGAAATGTAAAAAAGAAAGAGAGTTATTTAAAACCTGAGAAAAGTTATAATACTGTTAACACAGGTTACTAAAAATGCAAAGCAGGATAGAAAAACGTGACAAGATTCGATGATAAAAATTGGTCTGATTCGAATGAGCTGTAGAATATTTATAGGTAATGATTGTTTATTTACTGTTTGATGTAACCGTTTAAAAGAAAATTAAGCATTTCATTACAACATCCAAACCAATCTACTTAAATGGGAAGCGTTTCTGTTCGGTTAAACCAACCTGAATAGGTTCGTGGCTTTAATGTATCATTGGAGTGAAAACGATCAATATTTATGTCGATAATACGAGTGCTAGGCAGACTATTACGTCTTTGTGGCAATCTATTAAATGTTGTACAAGGTCTAAAAGTTGTTTTAACTGCGGGACGTGATAAGGTTTCAGAGTAATCGGAGTAATAACCTTGATGAGTACTATCGGAGTTTAAATATGGACTGGAGCGCTTAGCATAACTTGGGATAGTTGAACGTTCATGGTAGACGGGTATATTTATATCCCTACCGACGGGTAGAGGATAAGGTGACTTCTTGTTAATTGTTCCTTTAAATTGTTGTTCTGCTGTCGGTAAAGTTGATGAAGATTTATTCCATTGGCTGGTCACAAATTTATGACCTTCACCCGGAAATAAAATACCGAATTCATAACCAAAATCATATTTAAAATAAATTAAACCAGTGTTGGGATCGACACATTTTGTACCTGAGTAATAAAGTAAGTAAATGGAAAAGGGTACAACAACAAAGACATACTTATTAAAATACTTTTATAAATTTATATTTTCGGATCAAGTTCAGTTAAGGGGCAAAAAAGAGCTTTCCAAAACAAGCCATTAAAACTTAAAATGATGCCATAATTGAAAAAAGAAATAAAATTGAAAATTGTTTGCACGATTTTCTTACTTACCGTATTGCGAAACTCTGGTTTCATCTCGATAGGCTTGTGGTCTGTTGTCACCCTCACTAGGAGCACGCTTGAAAATCGGTCTAAATGTGGGTGTTACCACTCTATGTTCGGGAGAAGTAGTCGGCCCATTTACGAAGGTTGTCTTTAGGGTTTTCGAACTGAACTTTTGCATGTCTTGTGAAATATCCTCCATAAATTTATGAGTTTTTTGCTTCAATGTTGAACCCATCGCTTTACCTTGCTTCTCGACCTGCGGTGGTATATAACCGTATTTGGGCGGTGAGCCCACCTTTAAATTCATATCATCACGCGAAAAGCTCTGTGATTGTTGTTCTTGTTGCTGTTGTTGTTGTTGTTGTCGATCTTGCTCGTATAAGGTACTACAATAGCGGTGATCGCTTGAACGCATCGAAGATTGCCGATTAAATGTTTGATGGCGACTTTGATTGGTTAGATTGCTGCTTCGTTCGTTACGTAATGCGTTTGCATCGACTTGAATTTTAGTCGGCATTTCAGGTCCTTTATCAAATTCCAAGGGTGAAAGAACACGCTCGTATGTGCGGGGCAAGCTGCAAGATCGCCCGGGTCGAGGCGGTTCAACGTGACGAAAACGTAATGGCCCCGATTCGCCCATCGGAGTCCACAAGGGAGCGATTTTAGCATTTTCTATCTCGTTTTCGTAATCGCTTTCACGAAACTCACCAGGCACAAATCTTGTAGGTGTGGCTGGGGGTGGCATCCGCTGTTGACGAACTGGTGTTATGCGTGGTGAAGGCGTAGGGCTATAAGGCAAAGTTTCCAAAGTGCGTTGATTTTTTTGATTATCAAAGTGTATGACTTTCTTGGTTTGTTGCATATTAACTACGCGTTCGCACGTTTCAGACGACTCCTTCATTTGCATTATATTCTGAGTTTCAGTAGCCATTTTAGCGAGATGCACAGGTGTGCCCGCTATAGCTTTGTAATACATAGTTGGTTGGGATTGAGGCTGGAACTGTGGCTGAGATTTGTATTCTCTTTGTGGTTGCTGCTGTTGGTTTTGCTGTTGCTGATGTTGTTGGGCCGAGGCCAGGTATTTAGCGGCAACCGGTTTTGGCTTGAAAACTTGTGGTGTTGGTTGTTGCTTCTGCGACTGATAATTACGTGTTTGTTGTTTCGACTCCGTTTTCATTTCGTGGTGCATTTCTTTCCGTATCGGTTCGAATTTTGGCTTCAGCGGTGTTGGTTCAAATTCCATTGGCGAAGGGGCCGCCATCGCTATCGGAGATTTGTAGCCATTGGATTTGGGTATCGTCATAGGTGGATAAACCACACGATAGCCCTTAATGTCAGATTCGGATTCATAATTGCGTGACACTGAACGGAAACGTTCATCGATTTCGCTGCTGTAATCACTAAATTCCGCAGGAGTCTTGCGTTGAGCTGGCACTGGAATCGGCGTTGTCGAGAGTGGAGCCTTAACCGGCCTAAATTGCGGCATTCCACCACCCGATGAAGCCGAAGACATTTGGTAAGATATATTCTTTGTCATTGAAGTGCATTTGTAATCCTAAAGAAAGTAGAGAAAACCAAAAGTTAGAAAGAAATTATTTAAAATATTTGAGATAACGAAACGAATGGATAAAGCTAGCAAAGCATTTAATGCAGCAAATGAAAAGGAAATTAAGTAAACATACTTGCATGCTTCTGAATATGCGGACGGAAAATACGATTATGTTAATAGAGAAGACACAAACCATTATATATAAGATACAAAAATTACTGAACTATCAATACTATATAGGCAAATAGGATGAATTTTAAATTTAAGCTTTAACGATTCCTGGCTTGTATCTCACTATTTTTGCTCAATAATATAAATATAAAATAATGTTCTTTTACGGAAACAGTGATGCATTATTAAAGAAAATATATTGTTAGGTTAGTTTCGATAATGAGTTATGATGAGTTTATCTTTTTACAGCAACATAATATCAACAAATCGTTGGATTTACTCATTTTAAAGGTTATGACAGAGTATAACTACGCTGACGGTATATGCAGTTTTCGAAATTTACACACATTTAAATAATTTATACAATACACATGGAACACTGAACAACAATCGAACCTTATCTTCGTGATGATATTTATTCTCACTGATGCTGCGCGATTCTTGCTTGTCTTGGCCGCCATTCACAAAGGATGGAAAATAAAGCGGCTGCTGTGTTGTCGTTCGAAATTTCTCCGAGAAAGCCGTAGGCTGACTCTCAGAGTTATTCGATTCATATAACGATTTTTTTTCCATAACGCTGGACTCCATTTTAATAAAACTAGACATTTCTTCGGTATCGGCTGCATATCCATTTGTTTTCAAAGTGGGCTGATAGGCCTTTTGTAAGGGAACACGAAAACAATTCTCATCTGATTCACTACCGCTATACTTCCAGCGATCACTTTCATAATCGCTTTCATAATATTCGCGTCTACCTATTTTGTTGGCCATCACTGGAGGTGGAGGCTTATAAAGAAAGCTTTTATTAAGCCCACTAGATGCACTCATTAATGTTGGCGCCGGCGTCAACGTAGGAACCGATAAAGGCAAAACTTTAGATGGACCGCTTTGTATAAGATTTTTTTCCAATGTCTTTTCCATAGTTTGTACTATCGATTGCCGTCGCTGCTCGGGTTCTGGAGCGAAACAAATCTCTGGTGGCGTTCCCGGCTTTAACTGAACATGATCTATAGGACTCTTCATTCTAGGTACGTCTCTGCTGCTAAAGGGTGCTAAGTTCGTAATTTGTTTTACTAAGAACGGAGCCCTTAGTTCCTTAGTAGGTGTGGATAGCTTAGGAACTTTAAAATCTGGTACTGATTGTTCTAAATCACTGGTACAACTTTCATAACCGCTAACATGGTTATTGGGTGTCCACAGTTTTTCCATAGCTAATGCTTCGGCAGAAGGCTTCGGGGAAGGTGAACGCGTATATCGTTGGCCTGGACTAGATAATGTATCAACTGACTTCATAATGCTTTGATTTGATTTGATTATACTGTCAGTTTCTTTGCCTAAACTCGCTGGAGCTGCAGGCGGCAAGATTGGTACTCCGCCCTTAGGTTTATCTTTTTCCTGCAGTTGATTTTCTTCCAACTTTTTAATTTTCTCGCTAATCATTTGCGGTCTGGTTGCGGTCTGTTCTGGTTTAGGGATATAACAGATTTCAGGTGGCGGACCTGGTATCAAATTAAGACTTTTGAAATCTTCTTCTAAATTTGTTTGCGGGTATTTAATGTCCGATGCCAGAAAGGCTTGTTTCACTTCGTACTTTTTATAGTTATTTTCCGAAGGCTTTTCTAAAATATCTTGATCGATTTTCTTGAAGTATTCAAAAGAAGTTGAAGTCTTCTCCTCATTGTTTGTTGATGTCATGGTGCTGTTAAGCTCAGCCTGATCAAATACTGATGACGTCGATGATGGTGTTGGCAATAAAGCGGATGGACAGGTAGGTTTAAATGGCTCTGGTGGTGGGATTGGTTTCTTGTGTGTGTTATCTGTGATGTCAAACACTGTCTGAGAGTGTTGTAAGTGATCAATTATATCCTGGTTATTAGTAGTTTTGATGGATGTTGGTAACAATTGGGTATGGGTGTTAACACTTTGTTCAGTGGGTGCCTTCGTTCGTTGTTGACCCACCTGGGGTAAATCGGTTATCGGTGATTTGTGCTCTAAGCGCACGGTTGCCTCAGTAGTGCAACGATGCTCAGTTGTAATCTTTGACTCAGATAAGCCATGCAAATCGGTCGCTGTGGTAACCTCAGAGTGATTGGTTTGGAACGACATGGGTTCTCTGGTGAAATCCTGTTGTTTAGGTGTTGACAAATACAAATTTTATGGACAATCACGTATGATGATTTGTTTCAGTGTAGGATAGTGTTGATTGAATATAAGTTTTTGTACACCGAAAATAAGCGTTTTTCATAATTACATTTCGGAATTCATTTTGAATAAGATTTTTTTATTTGAAAATCAGCACAAAAAAAAAAACAAAAAGAAAAGTTCGGGATACAATAAAATAGAATTTTAGGAAAACTTAAACAAAAAAAAAAACAAAAAATTGTCTTTACAAAATGCGTTTACTTGGGCTTTTTCTTTCTTAACTTTTCTATATAAAAATTTCAATTTTATTTGTTTAAAGCTATTTATCAAAATTGTAAACATGCAAACTTACTTCAGTTTTAAATTCGGTTGCAGTCTTATGGTCAATTGTTTTAGCAACCTCTTGAGCACGTTCTGTAGTTGGTTCCAAAATAGCGCAATCCGCGATACTTTTCGCTTCGCCACCAGCATTAGTTGCCTTAACCATATATTTACCGGAATCGCCGATTTGACCTGACAATTATTTAAAAACATTTATTTTCAAGAAATTTTCAAATATCGTTATGCCCTCTTTACCATTTTCTATTATTAACTTGTGCGAATTGCCTTGATTTAGGAGTCGATGAGATGATAAATTGGCTTCGCTTAGAGGTTTCTCATCTTTCATCCATACAACTGTAGGTTCAGGCAAACCGGTTACCTCCACTTCCATTATAATTTTTTCATCTTTCTTTACGACTTGAGCTTGAAGCCGTCTTCCGAATACAGGTGGGAAAATCGTTTCTAAATATCAATATAAATTAAATTTAATTTAATTTAATTTATTAGTAATCTTTTATTTTACGATAATCCATTGCATAAAGAACCGTATAACGAAAAAAAGAGATTTCTTTTTAGCTCATCTACTGTTAGCACACGATAAACATAAATACTGCTCTTTCTACCCAACTCACAATACACAATATCTCCAAATTCTTCTGATCACAAGTGCGCCCACACGTATAGGGAGGGAATGGTTAGTTACATTAAAAGGTGCGTACATATCCATTTTGTGGTTGCGAAAGTAAAGGTAAAGAGAAAAAAAGTTTTTCTCCAATATGTTCTTTGAACCTTATTTGTAGAATGCAATACATTCACCTGTAGTTTTACAGCGCCCAGAAAACGTAGGATAAAGCCCATATTGGGTTAAATGTTTTTGAAACAAAAAATTATTGTCTCTTTGGTGGCATGAAAACACATAGAATGATCCTAAAGGATTTTGATTTGTATAAAAATAATGTTTGTGTGTGATTGGTGTGGACTGAAAATATTACACATTTTAGAACATGGAAATGGCATTGCAGACACCTTCAATCGAGAAAGCTAGGATGAGAAATGATGACTGATTTGTGATGGCATAAAGTAGATGACTTCGAACTATGTAATTTTAACAACAACTTTGCATCACTGTCTATTTACTTCGTCTACATGAAAACTTCAACGACCTTGTAATCTCCATAACTGCCTATGTAAACGATATAACTCTAATGGACTTTTTACTTTCGGATTATGTTAGATCATTAGCATTGCCGGACTCCTTAATAAATCATCAACCCTCAGTGACCTTATTCACTAAGATTGCTTGTGTTAGTGGTGAATTAAGAGCAGATTGGAATAGTGGAACAATGGCCAGGAGAAGTACTGTCCCATGATTGAAATTTTACAGAAATCCAATTATAAATATAAAAGCCGTCAAACATATGAAATTATTTTTAAATAACAATGGCATGAACCAATATTCATATGTAAAATAATAGAAAATTCACGTTGATAGCTTTTTATTACAAATTAGAATGACACTTATTTGATAACTCTATATGCAATCTTTAGTGATTTTTTTTTTTTTCATTTGCTCGTATGCATCATACATATATATATGCATCTGTGGTGGGAGCAATTAAAAAATGAAAAGGTAATTATAGGTGTGTGAAACTAAATAGAGCTTTTACAATTGCGGGATTATATATATATATATATATTGCTTCCAAAACCAACACAGGGACAAATCAGTCCTGTTAGATATATAAGTTTTTGGGGCGGCCTTCATAAATGCAGAGACGACATCTTTTCAATTTGTTTCATTATTTTCATTTTTATACGCTTATACAAATGTGTGTATATGTGTAAATATCTAGAGAAAATTTCATTTAATTTGTTTGTTTGCAATACATTAACATTCTCCCACATACGACTTGACTATATGACTATGTTATATACAAACTATAAGCAAAAAAAAAAAAAAATTTATTCATCGAAAATGCTAAAAATAATCGCTATCGAATACCACAATATTCCAAATTGTGAACGAAATGATTAACAAAGTTTTTCCAATAGAGATTTGTTTTATCGTTAGAACTAAAACATAATCTTAAGTAAAAACAAAAAGAACAAAAAAAAAAGAAGCAATTAATAAACGCCTACAGAGTCAGTCTGCTTCCTTCATTTGTCTCTAATGTGAAATAATTTCTTCTTATTTTCTTTCTACAAATTTTTTTTTTTTTTTAATTTAAATATCAATAAATACTTCAATTAGCCAGAATTTCTCGCTAACAAGTATTAGATAATATACTTAAAGGACAACTGAGGAGATTGTTTGTCAATTTTATGCCATACAATTATTAAACTAATTAAAAGCATTTTGAAAAGATGTAGGAACGCTTATAGACCTCGCTGGATAATAGAATTAGTTAGTCATTGCTTTGAAGAGAATATAAACGATATGTTTAAATTAGATCGGTGGATCGGTGGTATTAAGATATGAAAAACTTGAGATTTTATTTTCATTTTCTATTCAATTTAGATAAAATCTTTAAATTACTATATGTTCAATATTGCACTTCTCATATGCGTCGATAACCTTGAAATATCTTTTAGTATAATGAAGAGCATTTTTTTGCTGCGTCTTTTATATATATATATGTACTTAAAGAAGTCGCTTTGTGCCTATGTTGCAATATTCTGATCTAATTTTCTTTGACATTTCAACTTGTCAAGGTCACTTCTCCTTTAAGCGGGCAGATCATATGCGTTTAATAAGGTTTGTAACTCTTTCTTTTTTTTTTTTTTACCGAATGCAGGCTACTATTTATTACATTTACTGGCGAGAATTTTCGTTTCTTATAATTATCCCAATAAGCGAAGCATTGACAGTTTGTATGAAAAGAATTCAAATCGACATCAATTCGAAATATAAAAGTGTCGTAAATGGATGAAATATTTCGTCTCTATACTAGAGAGTGTAATTGATCGCTTGAATTTTTTTATTGCACGGCATTAGGCTTTACATATGTAGACCGTAAAGGTACATTTGATGCAAATCGAAGTAATAGATGGATATATACGATGTGTTACTTCAACTATCCAGTGTAAAATGGGCAGATAATCGTTGATAATATTAAATGGCTTTGAAACGAAGTACAAACGATTAATGGTCTTAATGGAAAATTCTCCGCTTCGTTTATCTTAATCGTTTCATATTGTATGGGAAATGCTACAAATTCTGAGAAATATAATTTGGAATGTTTGTTATATACATACGCACAAACGCGACTGATTAGAAATGTGAAATTGAGTAAATAAACTAAAAGATCATTTTGCAACTACTGGTCAGGGACAAAGTATTTTAAATGCATAAACATTAAGATACATTTGTAAACATTTGTATGTATACTATGTGTAGAATACATATGTAGAAATGAAATTCAAAAGCATTTGAATATTTTGTATGGTTTTTTTTTTCTCTATTTTCTATTTTGTTTAAATCAAATTTGTGTTTTATTTTTTTTTTTTTTTTCTTTCAAAGCTGTTTAATTGCATACAGTTTAAATGTGATTTCATATAAGAAAGTATTCAGTTGTGAACACAACCTACAATTAACCAATGACGGCGACTAATACAACAGCAACAGAAACAACAATCGTAATAATGACAAAACTACATCTCATAATACAAAATTTTTGTTTAATGCTTTTTGACATTTATTCATGCATATATTCATATATGCATATAAATACATATGTATATATACATATATTCATATCTATAGCTGCATGTATATATATATATATATATTGTTTGTCGTACAATTTGGCAACCGTTTGACAAATGCATATCATGTCATTATATACATTTACGTTTATACATTATATGCATCTCATAGGCCTTTAAGGTATTCCTAGTATTGAATACTTTTTGTCGAAATGTTAAAAAAAAAAAATTGACGATAGCAACACAAAAAGCAAACATATATTTCTATGTACTTACTTTTAACTACCAAATCGGCAGTGCTTGTAGATTGACCCATTGCATTACTAGCTGTGACAGCATAGCGGCCCGCATCATTCACGTTCACTTGTTTTAATTCGATAGTAATACGATTGCATTTATTCGAAATTTTTAGGCGTTCATTATCAAATAACTCTTCACCATTTTTAATCACTTTTATATCCGGTGACGGAAAGCCATCATACAGAGCTTCCAAACTAACGTCCACACCTTGATCAACAATTTTACCCGTTAGCGGCGTAGTAAAACGTGGAGCAATTTCTTTGCGTGTACGAGTCGGTGAACTGGGTACAATAGCATTGCTCGCATCATTGCTGGCCGACTGAACTAAAACAAAAGATTTCTGCTGCATAGTGGGACTAGACATTTCTTTATCCTTATGCAACTCTTGGTATTTATGGGTTTCGATTATTTCGGGCCTTTGATTACCGAATTGCTTCAATGACTGATCGATATGCGTCGATGAGTGGTGAAGTTCGGTTTGGGGCATATTTCCCTCGAAGGATTGCACTTGCGAAGTAGAGGTAGAAGTGAAGGTTTGCTTCTTGAATGTAACCCTGGAAGACTCTGTGTTATCTTCTTGTGTCACGGTTTGTAGATTACTTTGAGCCGGCATGGCCTCCAGACCGGAACCGACCAAACCCAGGAACGCTACACATTCGGCTCGACCCACTTCATTTTCAGCTATACATGTTATCTTACCCACTGTTTCGGGTCCAGCATTTTGCACTGTCAACACTTGCCGCTCGCCGCTGGTGGAGACGAGGAAATTATGCCCATGTACCGGCTGATCATTAAAACACCAATGAACTTTTGGCGTAGGTTTACCTTTAACTATGCATTCAAATTTAACAACTTCTTCGAGATTAACCGTTTTATCGCTAAACACTTCTTTGAATTCGGGCCGGGTTAATTTTTCAACAATATCCACCTGCTGTGGCCTTTGACTTTCTGGAGCATTCACCGATTTTACTATTAAATGAGAAAAACATTTTGCATCTCCTGAACTATTTGAAACTTTCACAGTGTAAACGCCCTTATCGTCAGTGTTCACATTTTTTATAGTTAATCGGAAAACACCATTCGTACCGTTAGCTTCTATGTGCATACGTTCGTCTTCGCTTAGTTCCTTATTAGTTAAAAACCATTTGGCTTCCATAGGTTTGTCGCCACTAGTTATCACTTCCATTACTACCGTTTCTCCTTCATCCACTAGAACGTCACTTAAAAACTTTTCAAATTTCGGTTCCAATTCTTTGCTTTGTGATTGACGTTCAGTTTGAGCCCTGGTAGCTGGTTCAGCTATATTCAATGGGGTGACCTTGAGTTCACAGCTGCTCGATGCTTCACCCGCAGAATTTATAGCAACTACTTTATAATTGCCTGCATCTTCTTGATAAACCTCTTGTATAATTAATGAGCAACGGTCACCTTGAAACAAGAGTTGAATATCAACCGATTCTTTAACGGGCCGTTCATTATGATACCAAATAACTTCGGGCTCTGGTTGGCCAACAATTACACAATCCAAACGTACCGATTTACCCTCAAATATTGAAATGTCTTTCAAGGGCATTTGAACATTAGGCTTAATCGGTTCCATATCCGAAGCCATTTCCGAGTCGGAGGTTTCGTTTGGTAAACGTCCTTTAATAGTAACGTTACAAGAACTGTATACCTCACCAGCTAAATTTTTGGCAGTCAAAACGTATACTCCGGCGTCGTTTGGATAAGCTTGCGGGATTATGAGCGTTATGCGACCGTACTCATACTGAAATGAATAATTTTCGCAAAAAAAAAATATGAAAAATTTTGAAATTATTTTTACTTGGTGGTGAATATTATCTATCAGCACTGAGTGGTGAATACATACTCGCTCATTGTAGGCTGCATAAATATATTGTATATGAATTGGTGGTCTGGCAATTCACTATACGTTTCTGATTTTGTTTTTATTTATACGATTTTTTTTTTTTTTTTTTTTTTTTTTCATTATTTATTCTGCTTAATGTTTTCCAAAGAGATTTTTTTGTTTACTAAAAATCAATAAAATTAAGTTTATGAAAATCCGTCGACATCTCGCCCAGCGTACAAAGTATTTCTTTCAGTTTTAATTTTTTTGCATGTAATTGCTTTGAAATAGGGCTGAATTTCTTCGCAAATAATAAATCATTTTAGGTAATAAAATTTTTTTTAAAAGATATCCTAAACATAAAAAGCTTGTATATATATATATATATATATATATAAATATTTTTTTTGAACTTATCATTTTTTGTTTTCAAACTGCTATTAAAGAGAGTAGCGTAGTGGCATAATCGCCCAATTCATGCACAAAACGGAGCGTTGTCTTCTGCTATTTAGAGACTGTAAGTCGTTATATGTTTGTTATTTATTTATTTACATATAAAATATATTTTTGAAAAATTTTTCCCGCAATGTTTTTATAAAAATATTTTGGCTAAAGTCTTTGAATATTGAATCAAACAAAAAAAAAAAAAAAAAAAAAAAAAAATTAAAAAAACAAAAAATTTGGAAAGAAGCTCCATCCCAAGCAGATATATAAAAATCACAAGGTTTCTGTTTAGCTGATGGCCTCAAGGTCGATTGGCATTGTGTTTGCATACATCATATGTTTCTTAACTAAACTAAGAACACATTTTCGAAGTTTACACTATCTCCGTCAATTCCTACATTAATAAGAATAAAAATAATAAAGAACAATATCATGGACGGACGGCCAGAAGAGCGAAGTTAATCGAATCATAATTTTATATTGGTCACAAATACTTAACAGAGAGTCATTCATACATGTAGCTATCCAATATTTTACGTGCTTGACTACAACATAGAGCGTAGATCGTGTGTCATATGCATTTTAAATCATATTTTCATACAATTTGACAAGACCGATACATACCAATATCCATACATAGCCACTCTTTCTTATTCATCTGCGATATCTCTAATTATGAACAAACTTTTCAATCAACTTAATTGATTATCGTCATTAATTGGAACAAAGTGAAAGGAAAATTTGTAAATCAAAAAAAATTATTTCTAGATAAAATTTTCATTCCATAAAAAATGATTTCATTAAACGGATGAACAACATTAAATAAATGCTGCTATTCATCCTGATATGTGGTGTCTTCGATACGTATTTTTATGCATTAGAAATATCTAACAGATCTAATATGATCTAATAAATTATGGCAGAAGAGCCCTTTCCTTCGGACTGAATCGAAAACTATCTCATCTTAAATGAGATTTGTGCAACGAACCACATGTTAATAACTTATTACGATTTTTAAAAACCATTTTATATATACCAAGCTTAAAAAAGCATAATAATAGTTGCATTGGTAATTGTCTATTGTTTGTTAGCGGCACAATAAAACCAAAGTGTATATTATCATTCACACCTACGCACATACATGGGTGATTTTCTATCTGCTTTTGCTGATGTTCCGCCAGCGATAAAATTTTCAAACCATTAAAATTGAATTTACTGTGATGATCATGATAATGAGAGCGAAAGCCTACAGCCGCTTCTTAACCAAATTTTACTCGACGTTATGGCCAATTTTGCCTTGGTATGCATGCATGCATGCATTCAATATATTTGAAATTTTATAAATATTTATACATGAACGTGAATATATGTACATGTATATTATATACAAATACACACGCACACACACACACATATATATATATATATATATATATATTAAATTTCATATATTCATAATTTTCAAATTTCATTAACTTGACACAAATATTACATAGATGTCATTTATATGTACCATATATATGAACGGATGCATGAATGCAGATAACACGATCACTTTGCCATCTATTAAAAAATTTATTGTTAATGATCTAAGATGATAAAGCACTTGTTCGACTTGGATCATATTAATCACTTCTGGTTGCCTTGTCCCTGTTCAGATGGATAGTTGGGCAAGTCAATTAAACAAATAATAAATAAATTTATTAATTAATCTTTTTAATTGACGTCAATTGCGTGATCAATTTATTTTGGCTAAATTACATAACTTTATAGCGTATATGAAACTAAATAAGAAAATCGCTTACCTTCATTTCACGTGGCTTGTACGGTTTACCGTTGTGGAGCCAGCATATATCCGGTATTGGCAGTCCCCCAATTAAAGCTTCCAATTTAATTTTTTGACCAACACGAGCCATAACATTACTTAATGGTATTTTGAAGTGAGGAATTTCGGTTGGTTCTAGCGCTAAAAAATTTCAGGAAAGCATTTTTTTTTATGTATTATTTTCAACTCCTTTGATAAAACTTGCTTACGTTCTACTACTAAACTTGCTGAACAATGTTCTATGCCTGCGGTATTTGAAGCACTACACGTATAGATAGCATCATCTTCCAAGAAGACTTCCTCGAAACGTAACTTCGCTTCACCATTATTGTAACAGATAACATAGTCAGGAGAATCATCAATACACTTATCATTTTTGTACCATTGAACCGTGGGGAGAGGATTTCCTGTTACGGTACAGGCAAATTCAAAGGCGCTTCCCTCTTTGGCGCGACTGCTTTCTAGGAAACGTACTATGTGCGGCGGTATCATCTGGATGTTCGAAACATTTTCACGAACTGATAAATTAGCACTTGTTTCTCCTACGCCCACCATATTAGTAGCACGACATGTGTAATGCGCTGAATCAGCAGCAAAAGTTTCGTCGATTACTAGCCGGCATAAGCCTTTGTCGTACGTAGTTTTATAATCTGAGTTACCTTGTATCGAAACACCGTCTTTAAACCATTCAATAGTGGGTTCTGGTAGTCCGCTAACCGCACATTCAAAAATGAATTTTTCATTTTCATAAGCTATGGCCGGTTGTAGAGGTGCGACAAAAAGGGGCACTTCATACTTTAACGGAGTAAAAACCTCTACTTCTTTAGTTAAGCTTTGGAGTCGTTTCACTTCTTCGCGTTGACTTTGTTCACGTAAAGTTGCTAAACGTAATTCTTCTTCTCGCATTGCTTTTAAGCGAACCTCCTCTTCATGCCTTGCTTGTTCACGTAATTTTTGTAAACGAATTTCTTCTTCATGGATTGCTTGTGCACGTAGCCTTTGTATACGTAACTCCTCTTCATGTAAAGCTTTAAGGCGAATTTTTTCTTGTTCACGTGCGGCTTGTTCGCGAGCCAATTGTTCGCGTGCGGATTGCTCTCGAGCAGCCTGTAAGCGTGTTTCCTCTTCACGTAAAGCTCTTAAACGGGCAAGCTCCTCCTCTCGTGCGACTTGTTCACGAGCCGCCTGTTCTCGAGCCAATTGTTCACGGGCCAATTGTTCACGAGCTGCCTGTTCACGAGCAGCTTGCAAACGTTTTTCTTCTTCGCGTAAAGCTCTTAAGCGAGCAAGTTCCTCTTCACGGGCGAGTTGCTCACGAGCGATTTGTTCGCGTTCTGCTTGCTCACGAGCAGCTTGTAAGCGTGCTTCTTCCTCTCGTAAGGCTCTTAAGCGCGAGAGTTCCTCTTCGCGAGCCGCTTGTTCACGAGCCATTTGTTCGCGAGCCGCTTGCTCGCATGCAGCTTGTAATCGTTGTTGTTCTTCACGTAAAGCCTGCTCGCGGATCGCTTGCTCTTTCGCTGCTTTCTCTTGAGCAGCTCGAATACGCGCCTCCTCTTCGCGTAAATTTCTTAGATGTTTAAGTTCTTCTTCGCGTACAGCTTGCTCACGGGTTGCTTTCTCTCGTGCGATCAATAAGCGCTGCTCTTCTTCCCAAATCGCTTTTTCTCGAGCAGCTAACTCCCGTGCTAACCGTTCACGTTCGGCTTGTTCACGTGCTGACTGCTCTCTCAACGTTTGCAGACGTGCTTCCTCCTCCTGGGCAGCTCTCTCTCGGGCCTCAGCTTCGCGTTTCGCGCACTCTCTTTCAGCACGTTCCCGTGCCTCCTTCTCTTGTTGCTCTCTCATACGCTCTTCATTCTTTAATCGTTCTTGCACGACACTAATGTCTGATTTTAATTTGGCAAAATTTTGAAAAATGGTCATAACATCGTTATACAATTGAGAGACTTTGTTCATGTCATGCGGACACTTGGCAGCACTGTCCAATTTCTCGCGTAAAGGTTTTTCACGTTCGTTCACATATTTCTCGATATCATTAATTAAATTTTTCGCTTCTATTGAGTCCCTTAAATAAGTAATCTTATTCGAAACGCTATTGTAAAAATAACTGATCTCGTGATGTTCAGCGTCAATCTGAAAGCATTAATAACAAAATCAATCAATATAAGCAAATGAACAAAACAGATGGAAAAATGCAAATAATACCTTCTCGACCACTTCAAAGAATTCACTGGCTTGATTAAGTGCATTGCGTTTTTGTTTAACCTGATCTTTAAATTGTTGCCACTTCTCGGCGATCTTAATTAATTGTTCTCGGACATATGACTCACTTTCGGGGTTTGTAATTAATAACTGTTGTTTCGTATTCTCTGTGAACTTCTCGATACGTTTCTCAAGTAACTGTAAATTAAAGACATAATATCAATTTTAAAATTCATTTGTGCCATTAGACATATGCACGAAAAAAAAAACGCTTAACAGAATTTCAAATTTTTGATAAAATACAAAAAAAGAAAAAAAAAAAAAAAAGGAAAAGGAAAAAGCTCTGCCCACCAACTGTTTAAACTTCGAATCAATTAATTTGTTTGCATTAATTACTTTTTAAATAAAACATGAGCAAAAAGAAAATGAAGAGGAGCAATATTGAACAAAAAAAAATGTCTAATCACAAATGGCCAGCACAGCTGTTGCTGTCATTCAGAAATTTGCTTTAAAATGCAATGAAACTCATGTCACTGCCGAGATATGCTCGCGTAAATATTATTTCCTAACATATAAACGATTGTTGGATGCTGCAGTTTTAAAAAAACTTAATGTAAAAAAAAAAAAAAAAAAAAAAATTATTTATTTTTATTTAACATATATGCACAAAACATATAAACATCAGATATGTATATGCACGTCTTAAAACTATGTGAAGAATATGTGCTAACATGCAGTTCGAGTAAAAGATTTCTGTATCACATTATATCCTTTGTCCGTCTCATTGATCTTATTGTTGTTCTTATTGCTTGACTGATATATAAAAATAAATATGCTTTCACCGAAATTGAAAACCTAAGAATAATACTTTTTTTATTTTCAATTCGAAATATGTGAAGATATGTGCGCCCGTGTGCCTATATGCCTATGCTTTGCCTGAGACACAGTAATAAGTTGTTATCAGTTTCAACGAACAAACTGTAAAAAATGATCAGAAATTTACTAACAAATTCAATTTGCTATGATTATTGCATCAATGTTTTTAAAAAAATATTATTAAAAGTTTTTTTTTCATCTCATTGCAGATATGTGTGTATGTATGTATATATGTATATATGTATAATATGTATGTATTACACTTAAGTCGGTTATTGAAAAAGAAAGAAGGTAGAAAGTAACGAAATTTAGGCTAAAGTTTAATATAAAAACATTTCGCCTACGAATGTTACAATTCTTAGGGACTGGGACTCACTCTTGTGAAGTTAGAAAATTCTTCAAAAATTTTATTTTACAATTTCCTATATCTTGGAGTCGTGTCTCAGACTGATTAGATACACAGATGTTTGAAAGGAAATATTCACTCTTCCCATTCGAGGACTGCAGAAGTCACATGAAGATTTAGAAAACTTGCGCTAAAGCATGTATTAATATATACCTTAATAGTTATTGCCTGTAAATAGTTTATTTGAAATGATGTGTGAAATGCGCTACTACATATTGTCTCATCGCATAGTAAAAAGTCATAGCTACAACAATATGCTTAGTTTCTATTCGAAAAAATGAATTAAAATCATAATCTTCGCATTCAAAGAAGAAGAACACATTATTTTATGTACAAAATGTTGTAGGCTATGTACGACAAATCGAGACAATGAATATGGACATATGGTGCATATCTGTTCCATGCGCCCACGTAATTAAAAGAAAGATTTAAAAATTAAAAAAAAAAAAAAAAAAAGAAAAGAAAAACAGATTGAAAAACATTGAAAAATCACATACACATACATACGCGCACACACACACACACAAGCACACACACACACACACACACACAAGCACACACATAATAACGTGATTACTAAATTATACAAATATTATTATAATTACTAGGCTTTTTAAATACCTCCATTGCGTGCAGATAACAACCCCAACGTATTTCATGTTTAGTTGGCTTTAAAAAATTTGGCATTAAACTCTAAAGAGAGTTAAATACAATAGCGTTTTAATGAAAACAAAACAATACTTGTCTCATCTTTTCAATCATTTTCTCGCTTTTTTCATTGATTACTTACCTCGATGGTGCGTTCAAAATATTCGAAAGCCAATGAAGTCGTTTTAGCCGCCGCCAAGCTATCTATATTTTGATTATTTATTTCGCTCAATTGATGAGAAACGCTATCCAAGCTACGATTAATATCATTTAAATCATTTTTAAATTGTTCTAATCGTTCTAAACGTTCCAATGTCGACATTCTTTCACCGTTACAGGTCTCAAAATGTAAACGCAAATCTTCTAATAATTTCAATATACGATCGGTATCGATCTCTTTCGCTCCCGCTGGCTCTAATATGCGTACACGATCAATTAACAATTCCGATTGTGTGATCAGCGATCTAAATTTATCCATAGACAAATCACGAAACTTCTCATGCTCTGCGATACATCGTTCAATGGCTTCAGTGTGCGGCTGCTGTTGTTGCTGTTTTTGTTTAACAAAATATTCATCGATATCTTTGCGTAATTTTGCGACGTTATCCAAAAATTGCAAAACATTCTCCAGCAATGTTTTATAATCATAACGTATGCCATCCAATTTAGATTTTAATGTACGCAAATTACTAATGACTTGTTCGATTTTTTGCATAGACTCCGTATCCTTTGTATGTATAGCCAATGTAGTGTGAACACGTTCTTGTATCTCATTTTGCGCTTGATCAATATCTTTTAATACCAATTTCAATTTTTCAATAGAATGCGAGTGCAAATACTGGGCATCAACAGACGATGTTGTGAATATTGGATACAATTGCGTATCGACCTTAGTTGTTTTCAAAGTTGTCTAGAACGTAAAAAGCAAAAAAAAAAAAAAAAAAAAAAAATTATTTAAAATTCTAAAAGGAAGATTTTACTATAGAATTAATGTTGTCGTTATTGCTTCACTTCATAATTATATTAAAGATTTATTTATTTATTTATTAGCAATAATTATGATTTTATTTAATCTATCATCCGCCTGAGTGGCCGAGTAGTGGCCGCAAAGTATGCTGATTAACAATTCAATGGTCGTCGGTTCAAATCTCAAATGCGATAAAGTTTTTAAATAAAGCCGATAACTTTGGATGCTAGCGCTATTCAATCTCCATTTTCTATATCCACGGGTATGTACCCGTTTTTGTCAAAGGGTTTGCAACTCTCAGAAGGAAGCATCAGACACCGCCTCAATGTGTATATATTTTTGATCAGCATCAAATCCTAAATTGATTTAAGCATGTTTGTCTGTCCGTCTGTCCGTCTGTGTAAAGTCTGTCATAAACATTCTTTTCGCTGCAAACATGAATCTATTGAATTCCAATTTGACAGAAACATTGAAAGTTCTTGCACTCAGGTTGGTATTGAAAATGTGCCAGTATTACGTAAAGCGAAAATATCCCTTGAAAATGAATAATTAGTTGGTTTTTTAGATCATTATAAGAAATATTCTCTCGTTCGCAAAAAATGAAGATATCGGCTACGAATTTGCAACAGAATTTGGAAGTAAACTTCTCAAAGGATATGTCTACAACTATGACACGCCCGGGCGACTAAAGCTTTTATTTTGAAAATAGGAAAAAGATCAATCAACCCCGCCCACTACATATTGTTGAGAATGAAAATTTAGTTGATTTAATTTTTTTTTTTTTTTGATCCTTTCTAATATAACGGTGATGGGTATAAAAGTTTCGGTCACAGCCGAATATAATTTTCTTACTTTTTTACGATTATTTACGTCATTTACTTATTAGATGCACCATCGAAAATATGTGTTAGTTTCAGCGTGAAGCGTTTATTCAACAATTGTTTTTCTAAGATAACAATCAATCTTGAGAACGAAGGAAGGAATGATTTAAATAAGAAGAAAATATTACCTCCGTCTTATATTGAATCTTAGAATATTCACAATAACTTCCACACGATGTTTGCTTGCAAAATGAAGCCAAAATCCATTGACTCAACACATCGGACGCACGTCCCACAACACATATCACATACAGATTTTATTTAGAATTTAGTACTGTTTGTAGGTAATTATGCTAAGTAGATAGCATATATATAGCAAAATCGATTTGTTTGCTTATGCTTATCTAATAATAATGGATCAATGCTTTGACCGATTTTACCGACATTCAAATCCACGTTGACGACGGTAATAAGAGAGGATTTGAGATGAAGTTTGTGTTATTGTGATACAATTGTGAATTCATAATGATGACTTCAACAGATGGGCAGATAATGAGAGAAATGACAAAACTGATTTCGGTATTCATGCGCTTATCAAAAATGTTTATAAACTTTATGAAACTTAACCGACGTGCATTTTAATGCGTTGCAAATAATTCATAATTTTTTTGGAATATCTTCTGTGACGAGGATAGAAACAAACTGCATTTACTTACTTAACTTAACTTACAAGTTGAATATTGATGAAATAAATTCCTTATTATATTATAATTTTTTTCTTAATATTATGTTAAATTTGAATTCTTTTTAAATATATTTTTTATTTATTTATTTTTTTTTTTTTTTTTATACACACTTTTATTCATCTTTATGCTGTTACGCACATACCTCTTCGTTTTCACTCATGATCTTTTCCAGTATTATTTCAACTTCACGCTTTTCCGCTATATGCGTTGTCCAACTTTCTAAACTGGTTGTTACATCGATTTGTTGCTTACTAAAATCGTTGAGGATATCTTCGACAGCAATTGCTGAGGATTTCGTTTCAAGATATAGATCCAAAATCTAATGCGCAGTCGACGGATATTTATGCACAATGATCATCATTATCATTAGTATCGTCGTCAGTGTTTTCATCATTATCACGTTAATGTTGTTTATGCGTTGTCAGCCGCCAGTAAACGCGAAACACGACAGAAATAGAAAAGAAAAAATACGTAAAAAAAAAATTAGTTTTTTATTTGCGTTCCCTTCTTTCAATTTGTTTTTTTTTTTTTTTTTTTGTTCTCTAAAAAATAAAACCATTTTTCAATACCCGCACACACATATAGTGCAAATAAAAATTTTCAAGTTGGAAATTTTATGTTGCCAACATGTTATGCTTTTTAGGCGTACCGTTTCATCGGTGTCTGGTTAGTATAGCATTTGGTTTGTTTACGGGAATGGAAGAAGAAGTTTTGCTGCCTTTGTTTCCTCTTTGTTTTTTCCCTCTCTGTGTTTATATTTATTAGATTTTTATAGTCGTTACCTTAAATTTTGAAATGTACATTAAGTTAACCCGGAGATATGTGTGCGTTAGTCTTACCGCGAAATAAATAATAGAAAAACATCCGAAATAATTCCCTTATTATTATTATTATTTAAAATTTTTCTGAAGTTGATAGAGTGTAATGAACATGCAACGGCATGCTTAAATGAATGTTATTGAAAAGAATTGAAGGGATCTGTAGCGGCTTTGAAATATTGATGAGTATTAATCGAATGAACCCGATTAATCAGATAAAAAAGCTCGAGTAACCGGTTTTAACATAAACCGAGTACATGTCATTTAATGAATTTGGCGTTTTTTTCCAATCTTTTTATAAAATGTTGTTGTAGCAGCAATTTTCAGACTCACTGTAAATTCGTTTACGATGGTTGTAAGGAAAATATACAAAATTTTATAAATAATTGGGCCATCATATAAGCACTTAAATCCAAAAAAAAAAAATAAAAAATAAAAAAAATAAAAAAAAAATAAAACAATTTTTCTCCTCTTATTTTGCTTATAATGTTTCTTCTTAATTAGTATTAAATTTAGCAGGCTATTGGTTGCCATATCAGGCTCTTAGAAGAACACCCTATCTACGGGCAAAGCATTTGCATATAATTATGTACTATAATTATTCAAAATCCTGTACCTTGAAATTTTTGAGTAACCATTAAAATGTAAATGCACTTATCTGACCTTTTAATAATTCAGATAATTTTTCTACAATCATATACGATTTGATTTGCTAAGGGACTTTTATAAAATCCGTATTTCGTACATTTTTATTTAAGTTTAAAATATGTTCTCTCACTCATATTAATGTTATAACTTAATTGCTTCTCTAATGGCATTTCTTCATTTTCCTATAAACGGAAATTTAAGCAGCGGAATGCCCGTTCAGTTAGATCTTATCACTTATTGGTAAATATTTACCTTAAAGTTAGTCTGTCCGCTCGTCGCAATCGGAAACATTCACGAAAGAACAAAATGACCAAGTCAATGCGACTAAGTCTACGCCTAACAAAATATCTTTCACATCAAATAAATATTAATCGATAACAAAATCGATTACGTTTATTAATGCAAAATTTATATAAAACTTAAATAAATTTTTGAAATTAAAAAATTTTGCAATTTTGTAAACATCTTCGGAATCATCTGCTAACGCTACCTTTTTTAAAACCCTTTTATACGCCGTTTTTTTTTTGTTTGGTCTGTTTTCGATCAATTATCGGGAAAAGAAAGTAGCAACTGGTGTTAAAAAGTTCGACGTAAGGCATAAAATTCACGAGTTTACCCCTTTGCTTAATCAATGGCAGAGATAATGAAAAATTGCTGAACTCCCCCTCGTCATGTAAATATATTGAATATCAATCGGTCATCAAACGCTTTATGGCGGGAGAAGAGATTTGGATCTTCTGCGCATATGATCCGGAAAAAATCGGTCAATCGTGCAAAAGGTAAGGTAAGACCGGATAAAACGCGACAAAGTTGCTCTAAAATGGAAGTGATGCTAATAGTTTTCTTCGACTATCGTGACGTTGTACACAACTAATGCCTTCGGCCTGGCCCAGCCGTTAACAAGGACTATTGTCTGAGTGTTAAGCGTCGTTCGCGTGAAGCTATTCGCAAAACGAGACCGCAATTGTGGAAAGTTGACTCTTAATTGTTGCCTCACGGTAAAGCGCTATCTCACACTGTATCAGTTGTTCGATACAATTCCGTTAAAAACTGAAACCATATCGTTCTACAACTACGTGATATTCATCTGACTTAGACACATGTGACTTCTGGCTATTTCCTAAACTCAGAAGATCACTCCGCAGACAATATTTTGATCCGATTGAAGAATCGCAGAAAGGCCTTTAAAGGCCATTCCCGATATCGATTGTGATAACTTTTTCGAGAATTGGCAAAAACGTTGGTAGAAGTGTAGCGCAGCTGAGCGATGAAATAGATTTGGAATAATAAGTAGGATTAAAAAAAGGTAAAATGATGTTGCGGTAGGTTGATGAAGATAAATCGTGGCAGACAAATTAACAGCCAACCTTAGGTCGATACAAAAAGTGATACTGAATCGATCGGTATGATAAAATGTGCGTCTATATCCTTTTGCAAGTCTTTTTGGGTGTTGCATACATTCGCACAAACTTAATATACTTTTGTATCGCAAATGAATAGTAGGGTATAAACATGAATGATAGCAAATATGTTCTTGTATCGAAACATTTATAAAAATACAATTTTCATTTATTCCCTTTCTATGCCGTTTTTATAGTTGGACTGTTGGATTATGAAAATGCAATTAGAATCGCATGCAACGCGTTCATACGAACTGCGTTGATTTGAAAAACATTCCGAGAAATTTTATAGATCTGATAATCGGATATTTGAATGTTGGGAAATTTGAGTTCCAATCCCAAAGCACCAGGCCTATAGGATGAACAATTTTATAAAAGAAATATGAAATCATATATATATGATTACTAAATACCGTTAATGAATAGTTAAGCCGAGTGTTTAGCAGATAAGTTAAAAAAATAAGTTTAGCTTATATCGCCTATCGCTGAAACGATGTTTGGAAATGAAATTTTTCCTACAAAAATAATTATTCCACATGCAAGAAGAAAGACAGGCAGGCAGGCAGGCAGGCAGGCAGGCAGGCAGGCAGGCATTCAGTAAAAACTGTCGGTATTGCAAAATCATCTCAGGCTATAAACATATTATTGGCAAGATGTTGTACACATATGAGCATCTTATTACGAACCCCCCCCTCCCTTTCCTTTTTATAGTACAAAACAATGAAGAAACAATCTCTAATTTTAGAAAGAGTCTCTCCTCATCGGTTTGTTTTTAATTTTAGATAGAAAAGAAGTTGCTAAAGCAGTATTTCTTAACACCCCTTCGCTGCAAGTTTCGCTTCTTTTTTTTCGTAGAATTATTTCATTTATTTTTAACATATTAACACTTTAAGAGAAATATTTTTTTTTTATTCCGGTTCGCTTCTGTAACTTTAAAATATTCAGACATTTAGCTGGTGTTAAGAAAATAAATGACTTTAAAAGCGGGAAAAATTTCGTTTTCTTATGTTTTTTTTCAAAAAAAAAAAAAAAAACACCCCCTGCAAGTCGAGGAGAATAACAAGAACAATTAATTATTCACCAACTTTCCCTGCTTGCAATTGAAATCAAATGTTGTATTTTATGTTTTTTCCAAGCAATCGGGCAAATCATCTATAATGCGTTATAAGACAGTGGTGGTTGCGCAACAAGTAAATCAAGTAGTAAAATTCTTAATCACAAATGTTCCACTTGTCAATTAAATTAATGATGCATGAATACTCATAGACTTTGGCAATGACTTATCCCTTATATACTCGTCATAAAAATTGAATGTTAAAATTTGTTTTTACAACAACAATAACAATATTTACAATAGATATTTAATCGCAACATTTGAATATATACTCGCGATTTTGGCATATGCTTCTAGATAATAGAGGTAAAAATCAAATAAATAAAAATAAATTGCATGCGATAACATCTCACGATATATACTTTGAAGTGTTGCAGAATTCTTCTTTTCTTTTTTTTTTTGCGATCCATGATTTACTGATTTTTCTAAATGTGACTTCAGGCAGTCTTTTTCGCCTTGAGGAATTTTAAACTTGAAGATTTACTTACATGCTGTCATATCATAAAAGATCAAATATATTATTTTATTATTAAGTGTAATAATTAATCGTGGCAATAAGGCCAACTAGCTGAGTCCGTCTGAGTAGCCGAGTGAGTTAGAACGTAACTATCTATCAAAACTCAGTGTTCGCGGGTTCGATTCTCAAGTGCCAATTATAGAGATTCCTTTGGTAAATAGCAATAGTGTGAGTGCTTATCGAGTGGTGGTAGATCACCACTACCACCTCCCTATTTCTTTCTCTTTCCCTATCTTCCTTCTGACTGGTCATGTCAAAAAAAGAATCTAGGATTGAGTGATGAAAGCTTCTTTCTTCAATAAGCAAGAAAGTAGTGTGTGTTTGCGTTCTTCAATAATGTTTTCTGATTATTCATCAATTACTCTACCAAAAATTTATCTGCCGCGTTTGTCGCGTTTGCGAAGTCGTGGTCATTAAATAAAACTTTATCGCCAATTTTCTTTTTATTCGTCACATAATAACAGTCTTCATAACGGGAAAATTTGAATCAATTTATGCAATTCTCTAGCACTCGCGCGCCCTCAAGTAATACATAAAAGTACTAAATGTGTACGGGGAGGATATCGCGAATGTGCGTTGGCAAAAAGGTATTGAACGATTAAACGCTATTTTCCGGCACCGCGCGAATAGATTGTGCCAGACTGTATTTACAATTATATTGGACTCTATAATTGGGGCAATGTGCTGTACACTAACGATGAAGGTAATGATTTTTGAAAGGAGGAGTACTTGTACGCAATATCTTCCCTAATGTGTTTATGAGATATTTATTGCCTTGCAAATCTAGTTTTATTCTAGTTGGCAAGCAATTTCGGAAGCAGTAGTTTGTGTTCTAATATCAATTTCTGATGTTTCGATGACTCACTCAGGCAACAAACGGATAAAGTTAAAATGTCAGGCTTTTCGTAGAATTCATAGAATCAAAATATTTTAAGGTGTCCCAAATTTTGCTGACTCTATGCCATAACTATAATTATTACTATTATTTTTATTATTATTATTATTATATTGTAATTAATTCAGTCAGAGAAATAATTTGTAAGACTAAAGTCTTAAAGCACTAGCACGCCACAACCATTTAGTTGTTAGTCGAGATGCTTTGCCTACTTGGCCACCATTGTCAGACGGACCCTATAATTATAAAATTGATCATCATTTTGTAGGAAAAGTTTTGAAAAGCGCAAGCATTTATTTTGTTGTTAAATGCTATCATGCATCTTTAATTTGATTAAAAAGTCTGCTGCCAGATATTTATAACGAACTGAAGAAGTGGAAACATCAATGAAATTCTTTTAAACTCCTCTATTCCGCTATATCGGATCTTTCTTTCTTAAGTGACGGATAAAAATATGTTCTACATTAGCCGATCGTACGGAGATACTTAACTCTTTATAACCATACATAGTCGATAAATCTTAATTATTGGTTGCAATCACTCCCCCGTACAGCTTCAGTATTTTCCTTTGGTGCTTGCACTTCTGCCATGTAAACAGCCATGAAAGCACACTCAATTACGAGTGCTAAAGTTGATTATATTGGGAATAATCCTAAGTAAATACAAATAATTTCGTTACCCGCAATACTCAGAGGTTAAAGTAATGCGCCTTTTATCATTTGAAAAACCAAAAAGATCCCATAGAACTTCGTAATAAATACGCTTCCCATGGGATGAACAAAATAATACGAACACTATACAATATAGTATCATTTTGTCGCATGTTGGCAACACTGCTTCTACGTAAATAATACGACTCGTATATATATTGCAAAGTTAAAATGTCAAATCTTGTAGATTATACTTAAGCGGCCTGCAATTGCGAAACACTAAGCCGCGAAGGAAGTCGTGCCACGATCATAAAGCTTAGACATTTGATCATTGGAAGAATACAGTATGGTCCGACACCAATCATCGTTCACATTGCTTCTTACAAAGGATGGGGTTGGAGAACTTCAAAACAAGCCTACGATTCGAGCTGCCTGCTTACTACAGCCAAACATGGAGTAGGCTTCGTTATGATTTGAACGGCTATATAACACGGTGATCAGCTGGTTTTCCCGTTTATATTACTGGCCGGATTATTGCGAATGAATATTTCGACAACAAACCCTGCCATGTTCCATGATGATAATACGCCCATATACATAGTCAAAAAGCCTTAATCTTGGTCGGAGTAGCATTAGAATAGTATTAAATATTTTCCCTAGCTAGCACGATCGCCAGGCTTTCATATAATTGAACAATTATGAAAAATTTTATAGCAGAGAGTGAGGAGCAGATTACCATCTTTAGCAAACTTTGAATGAACTGATGGATGTTTTGGTATAAAAAAGGTACCACATTCCGTCAGAAGCTACTCAGTCAAATACTTTACGATTCTATGCCGTAAAGAATTGTAGTCTATAAGCAAATGGTGGCCCGACACCTTATTAATAAATAAATATTGTGAATTTGTCAGGTGTTCGTAGTACTTTGTCCATCCCCTGGGTTCATTTATCGATCGTTTTTTTAGTTGGACCGACCGACATCGATGAAATTTATATAGAAAAATCGAAACAGAAACAGCTAAAGAAAAGTACCATATCACGAAGTCCATTTGTCCATTTGTCATATAAAAATCTTTACGACCTATATACGCATTACTGACAATAGACGACAGATATCGACATGATATTTGCCATATGCGGCCTGGAAAATTCCTAATAAAAATAGTTACCGTAAGTCGTCCCAACGATGTGTACACATTTTTAATAAATATGTGCATAGTTTTCACATGTTTATCTGATTTGCTCGATACTTGTCTTAAGGTAGATTCTAATGACCGCTTAACCTTAACGCTTAACCTTAAGTCCCTAGATACAGAAAATACATATCTAATATATTTTGGAGTATTTTTCGTTCAAGTTTCAGACAAGGTATTTTTAGATCTTTTTTCAACACCTAACCAATCATATGAACTTACAATAGCGTTTCTCGTTTACTTTCCAATCATATTTACTGAGCTAAATTAACTTGTTAATTGTGAATGACGCAGTGAATATACGCTATGATCCGTCTATCCGTATTTGAGGAATATCTCGGCAAAATTTTATCATTATGAAATATTTTTGTAATCTTATCAAGCGCTTTCATTACAACCAAACTTCATAATACATATATTCTGTGTTTGGCGAGTATACGCGCATATCGATAAAGAGATCGCTAAAGAAGTCGGCACAATTAACCGATTAAAATATATGCAATATACCAAGCTTCTAATAGTTTTTCAACTAATTTTCAAAACTATAAAAAATGTCAAATGCAGCGCTTGAATCATTTAAAGCCCACACCGGAATAATATATACATTTCTTATAAAGATATATATATATATACATATATAGCGGGCTATGATATTTTACTATTTGGATGGCGGCAATTTCCGACAATATACGCATTTTTACTCGAACATATAAGCAATTGTTTCTTTTATTTTCGTAACGTAACCTAAGTAAATTATGTTTATGAAAATATTCCCGGTTAAGTAAAATATTTAAAAAATAAAGACTAAAGACTTTTGTAAAAAAACGTTTAAAGGGAAGCAACCGTTTACCCGATATTACAAACGAATATTTAAAGAAAAAGTCTCTGTTATGCTTCTATAAGCTTTGATTCTCTGATTCTATTAAGATTTTTTTTTCTTGGAAAAGATTTATTAAAATATTTTCATAAAAGACTTGCAAAGAACAAATTTTTCTTTTAATTTCCGGTTGTTTTATGAACAAAAATTAATTAAAATTTATGGATAAAATTTTCATAAAAATATTGAAAAATTTTTAATTAAAATTTGCATAAAATATCTTAACATAACGTAACTAACTCCTCCCTCTTATCAATCAATAAACTCTAACTCTCTGTTTATTTTAACTTTTCAACACTTTAACTTGTCCGCAGGTTAACTTGTCAGCAGTTAACAATTTGCGTGACTGCTATGACTTAATTATGGCTACTAGTAGTAGTAGTAGTAGTAGTAGTAGTAGTAGTAGTAGTAGTGAGTGATTGGCCTATACTTTCTTAGTTGAGCCATTCAAAAAAAAAACAAAAAAAAAAAAAAAAGGAAACAGTAATAAAAGGAGGAAAGTTTACTTGCTAAAATCATCACACATCACAAACTTTACAGGCAACATTCAATATTAGTCGTAACACGGTTAGCAAGAGCGATTTAAAAGCAAATAATAAAAATGAAAATGAAAAGCAATTAATTAATAACTCCCGCGTAGTTTAAAAAGACTATTGAGAATACCAAATACTTTCTATAAAATTTACATACTTTTGTAGACAAAAACCGTGTTCCAAGAGTTTTCAATTCGGTGAAATTGCCGCGTATGTTTTGCCAAGTCTCCTCTAAGAATTGCAATTTTTGTTCGTTCGGTGTCTGAGAGAGTTGACGCTTCAAGTTATCAATTTGACTAGCGAGCTCGTTCGTTTTCTCAAAGAACTCTATTAACAATGTTACATAATCGACACGCTTTAAGACCATATCCTTTAAATCAATCCAGTGTTTGTGTAAAGCTTCAGCTTTCGAGTCCACGTCGTAACGCTGTTGAGCGCTTAGCGATTCTAAATGCGTTTTGATCGATTCAAGTAATAAATTTATTAATTCACCTTTAATCTGCATGAAGTAATAATAATAATTTTAATAAATTTCTATTTGTTTCGAAAATATATATTATATGAACTAACCTCTAAATCTTGCATTAGCTCATGGTGTTGCAAAAGAAATTGCTTGCTTTGCTCGAGATTTATGCCCATACGCACATTTTGCTGCAGGTAACTGTGTCCCGACGACTTAAGCCAATCTAGTAAATCATTATATTGTGTAAGAAATTCGTCCAAGGCTCGTTGTACTTTTCGATGATCTTCAGTGCTATGATCGCATATGCGTTCAATGTACACTTTACGATTTTCAATTTCGTCTAAAACTCTTTTTATTCCCTGAGTTTCAGGCAATGTGCGTCCCACCTCATCTAAAATACAATAACCTAAACGCAAAGGCTCTTCGGTGAAATTATTTACATCTCTGGCGACTTTGTTGTACATAGCAAAACTTTCCGGTGAATTTGTGGGCAATCTTACATTGGATAGCTCAACTTCCAATTTTTCCAAAACTTTTAATATGTGTTCGGCTTTGTTGAAGAAATCGCGAGATTGCTGCAGCCAATGTTCACGTTGATCGACTAGATCTAAATGTTCAGTGCAAGCACTTAATATATTATAAGCGCGAGCGCAAGCCTCGTCACCGCTAAAAGAGCCTGATGATTGCAATTTCTCTTTAGCTCGGGTTATCTTTAAAGCTCGATCTCTTAGCAACAACGCCTGTTGTTTCCATTCTTTATAATTCTTCAATGCTAAACTTGATGAATGCTCACATTCACCTAAACAGAATGTGGTAGATATCTCGTGACGTTGCTCTTGCAAAGCTGTTTCTACTTCAAGCAGTTCCCGACCTAATAGAGCCAATGTCAAGCATTGTTCTAATTGATTTTTCCTCGTCTGCCAGGCTATCTCCAAGGCATTGCGTCGATCATGTAAACTCTCTAACCATTGCTGCACTTGATGTACCGCACGTAAAGCATCACGCTTGATATGCTCTGGCCGTGTATCTAAAGTTTCCATGCTCTCCAACTCTTGTAATTGAGCCAACAATTCGTTGCCGTCTTTCAGAGCGGCCATGACGGCTGTTAGCATATCGATGCGCAATTGTTTAAATTTATTAAGGAACTCTTGTACCGCAGACACTTCTATGGGTATCATCGTATCTGTGCAGGCCTGCTCTAATTGGTCCATACGTCGTTGACACTGCAGCATTTTCTCATGAAATTGCGCACACAAATGCAATATATGTTGACGATCTTGGAGCAGGTGCAATATATCTGACCAAATGACGTTTAATGTGTCTGCCATGGCATTGACTAGTTCGGAGCTAATACGTTTGCTAGCTAGCAATTTATCAGCTTTATGTACAAACTCTTCCATCGGACCGGGAAGATTCTAAAGAGATATAAGCTTCAAATTAATCCTTTTTTTTTCCCCCTTTTTTTTTTTTTTTCTTATTTACTTTGCATTGACATTGAATTGTCATTCGGCTTACCTGTATATTTCTAAGAGTCTCATCGTGTTGCTTTTGTAAGGTAAGGGATTCATCTAAATTAGCACCTAGAGTAGTTATCTTTGGTTCGAGTTCTACCACCTTAATATATAATTTTTCTATGCTCTAAAAAGTTTTTGAAATAAATTTGATTGAGAAAAAATGAACATTTTTTGCATATTGTTTTAAAATTAACGTTAGCTGAAGTGCATATATATGTATATATATATAGATATAAAAGTCTTGACCATTTTCATAAATATATGAATGAACACTTTCATCTGCTTAAGTTCTCAATACATTTTTCTTCGACTTATTTTTTTACCTTATATCCCCTCGCACTCTATCACTCTCCCTCTCTCTCTCTCTCTCTCTCTCTCTCTCTCTCTTTCTCTCTTTCTCTCGCTTGCTCGCTATTTCAAACACAAACTAAACGCGCGCGCACTCCCCCCCTCTCTCTTTCATAATCTTTCTCTCACTCAGTATATATATCTGTTTCGATTCTTTTAATAAATGTATAACGGTCACTAAATGACCATATTTAGCTACTACTGACCTTCATAGATTTTATTTGCCTTGAATTTTTTTTTGTTTTCCTCGTACTACAAACACGATTGGAAGCACAATAACACACGCTATGCCTTAGAAAAACCATTAACTGTGTGTGACAATACAGACAACGGCAACTACTTCCACTGCTATTGACTAACTAGGCAATGTTATGTTGATGTTGATCTGCTTCTCTACAACAACATGGCAACCAGAAATATGCTACTTCTTCCATGTACCATAAAATACAAAGTAAAATGAAAAGCAAGAAACCAGCTTGGTCTGGCACGTTTTTACTCTTGACAATACGTGAGATTAGTCGATTTCAGATGCACAAGACTAAAAAAGAAGAATTAATAGTTGATAAAATAAAAGAAACGAATGCCCAACTTCACTGATTCAATGTTAATGGCACTTAGTCAACGCTAGTTGTCATTCTGACTGCCTATCCGTCTCTTTCAGCGTTCAGCATTTTTGGAAAGAATTTTCCTTTTCAAGTCAAAATTCTCGCTCACATTTCTCATAAGCTCGTGTGTTTTTCTTTTTTCATTTTTCATTAAATCCCCTTATGCTGTTGCGTTATGTTGTTGTTGTTGTTGTTGTTGTTTTTTAAACTAAAATAAAAATCCTTATCATTAGCGCCGGACTTAAGAAAATGTTGAAAATTTTTATTAATTTCACTTAACTCTATTCTCGTCGAAAGGAACTCATACCTCGCTTTAACGGTTCCCTAAACGACTCAGGCATAGGAGTAAACAAACATAGATGATTTAAAGAAAGTTCAGTCATTAAAAGGAAAGAAAAGATAATTTTGTCTCTAACAAAATATCTCCTACAATGACCATAACTAAGAGAGTCCGGTTTGGATAAAATGTTCGGGTAAAACTTTTTCTATAGATTTGAAAAAGATCAGATTCGCTTACGTTTCAAAATGTATTATAATTTAAAGTAAAAGGACGAAGACATTTATAAATTCTTCCGGCTATGATTTATATAGGATGACTTGTGCAACAAATAGTCGACTTAATCAAATAACATATAAGTTGTTTTTTATCTCTCATCTCTTAAGCATGAAAATAGTATTTGAAACTTTTATACGTTTTCGGAAAGTGATTAGCTAATGGACCGATAAAAAATACCTTTTTACATGCGTTGATATTGTCTTTGCCCAGGATACCGTTATAGCGCTTTTCTCGGAAAAGCCCTTGTATCTAGAATAGCTATAACAATCCAAGATGTTAATTGATTTTATTAGATATTGTTTAGCGTAAATCTTCATTTGTCTGTTTATTCAAAAGTGGATGTGCTCTTAAGTTTGACTTGAAGATATATTATTATAGTATTTGAATTTGTGGTGGATAGGAGCTCGGCACTGAACCTGAGAGTAAAAAATTAAATTAGTTTTTTACGTAGCTAACATAACCATTAGAGAAGCGTTCCGCAAATGTTGTCTTCAGAAAATTTATATTCGCATGTTTGGATTCATAAGATAACCTTTTATAATAATATAATATATATATATACCTCTTATAATAATATAATATATAATATATATATACCTCTTAAATAATAAATAAGTAACGACTTAGTAGTGTGAGATGCAAGTGGCCTTGGAAAG
Organism: Glossina fuscipes; assembly: GCF_014805625.2. NCBI lineage: Eukaryota > Metazoa > Arthropoda > Insecta > Diptera > Glossinidae > Glossina > Glossina fuscipes. The sequence goes on along the minus strand of NW_023998415.1, from coordinate 41,830,405 downwards.
TTCATGCTTAAAAACATTTCAATGCAAATCGCTTAGGTTTCAATACCACTTACTTTTCTCTACACAATTTGTAATTATATTCTCGATTATCCTACATATATTCCATATATTCCTACTTGAAGGATGAAATATTGTCGCATATACCCATTAGATGCCATAGAAAGGAAAAGTCTTTTTCTTTTTTTTTTTCTGATCACTTGGAAACTTTTGTATTAACTTATCGATTTGTAACGCGACGATGATTAGAAGGAAGTTAAAAAAGGGAAAGAGATAGGGATACGTCTGATGCGTAGTGGGTGTGTGCCCAATCGGTAAATTCTATCCCTGCACCGACTAAACACACGCTGTAGCTACGACGATGTAGGATCAAACCGCATTTAGATTTGCTATGCGGCAGCCCAGCACATTCATGATTGCAAAAATTGAAACAAAAAGCCGGAATTTGATATATGCATTAATAGCAAATGATCATACATCAGAGGTGATCTAATCGGAAATGGGTTTACCATAGCCAAGAAGAGGCCAAGAAGAGGCCACAAATAATCCAAAGAAGAAGAATAAGAAGAAGTCATAATAAAATTCGTCGCCAATATTTTTCAGATTGCAAGATCGAATTGGCGAGCAAAATATATCGGGTTAAGCAACTGTGTTTTGCAAGACTCAACCTAAAGCATCTTCTTTTCTGTTAATTTAAGGCGTTAGCTGAATTAATTTACAGACACCATTAGGTCGATTGATAGACTTCGGCCAAATTGGGGAACATTATCTAAATTAAAGATTTTCGACTTTCAAAATGGCATACTGGCTCTGCACGCCTCGTAGAGTTTATACGTTGTTGCTTTATGTTTTAGATGTTTTTTTTCTTATATAAACTCTCAGCATACTTGGGTTATTTGAATAGATTTGACATGAACATCCTTCGTCAAATTATATAAGAAAGTTAAACAGCATTAAACCATTTAGCTCGGAATGTTGGCCAAAAAAAAAAAAAAAAAAATAAAGAACCAAGAATTTAAACGGTACCATACAATCTCTCAATTTTAAAAATAATAGATACCCTATCAAGGAGATGGAGGAAGATGTTAACGCGACAAAAATGTGATTTGTAATCTAAAAAAGCTACGCCATCATATATTAAGTAAATATATGACAAGTCGTAAACTCAATTTCATTTCTATATTTGTGTACAAATTTTTTACTTTCATTTGCTACTTTATATTCTGTCATGTTTCGCGAAGAAAAATAAATAATAGTCTATTAAAATTAGTTAATTGTATCATGATTTAAGTTGCATTCAAAAAAATTGCCACCTTATGCTTCAATTATAATTTTTGTGAAAACATGAACATGCATTTATTAAACACTGTATACTACAAGATAGACAGATATCTACAACATTATCTAGTTAGCCTGTGACTGTGGCGCTCTTGTCTATGAAAATCAAATTAAACAATATATATATATATATATATATATATATATATATATATATGTATATTTATCCGGCAATGCATTGTAAGCGAAATTTTAGATACACGAACGCGTAGAATATACGAATAAAGCGATGCTATATACAAATTGCAACACACACTCTTACACAGAATGTTTCTAAAAGTGTTTTCGTATTGCAACAACTGCAGGCGCTTCAATTTTTACGCCAATTTAAAAAAATGATTTATACCACAAATTACGAAATCCCTCCTGTCCCTCCTGTCCCCCCCCTGGACCCCCTCACTGTCTTCATCACCCCAACGCGTATACACACCCGAGGGTAGTACGTACACTGCAACATGCCGTATAAAAAAAATTCCTGTTGAATACTCAGCATATATGAACACAATATTCAATATTGAAGCAGCGGCTGCAGTATCAGCAGGAAAAGTAAGAAAAGATTTTAAACCGCGCTAAAGGAATCAATACAATTCTGAAAGCAAAGCAGATGATTATTTTATTTTTTTATTTTTATTTTTTATTTTTTTTTTTTTGCTTTGAATACATTGATCAACTGTGTGAATGTGGCTTACGGGCGAATGCATTGCATATTTATTGTAATGAGAGTCAAGTGTAATTTAAAATTCGATTTTCTTCTTCATCTTATTGTTCATCTTGTTTCTATTGCTGTTCGTTGTTATTGTCGTTATTTGCTGCTGTTCTTTCATTTAGGAAATCAAAAATAAACGATTCTAGGCAGAGCACAAAAACAAAAAATATAATAGCTATTATTGTTTCTGGGTTTTTATGTCTCCGATTTGTTAATGACTCATTACTTTGTACCGAATAAGAAATAAAAAAAAATAAATAAATAAAAAAATAAAAAAGAAAAGAAAGAATTTATGTAAGATAGCCAGCCATATCCGCTTTAAGGTGAATTCCTGCACTCTTTAAATCTCGTCTGTAATTATGGTAAACAGAAAATCGAGATTTTTTTTCCCTAATTGTAAACAATTGAGTTTAATTCCCCTTGCTATGCTTATAATATACATATTCGGTTTTTGCAAAATTTTGAATCGAGAGAGAGCTAGACTACAAACCGCAAGTTCGTAATGAAATTGTAATAAAAAAAAAAAAAAAAATAATTTTTTCGCTTTCTATAAATTGTTGTATTTGTGATTTTGTGTGAATTTAACAAGATTTCTGTTTTCTGTTTTTTTTTTTTTCAATTTATGTTTGGAATCGAATTAAAAATATATTCGCTAGGCCTTCGGTTTGTATGAGAGGTATATTCACGCTGGCAATGCCCAGAAGGAAACATCAGAGACCTCACAAAGTGTACACATTCTTGATCAGCATCAAATTCTGAATCAATTTAATCATATCCGTCTGTCCATCTGTGTAATGTCTATTGTAAATATTCTCCTGGCCGCAAATGTGAAGCTATCGTGTTCACATTTCATAGAAACATTGAAACTTCTTGCACGCAGATTGGTATTCAAAATGGGCGAAATCGCTTGAAGAAGGAGTTTTTTTTGTTTTTCAAAAGAAATAAAAAAAAGAATTGTGTTTTTGATCATTACTCATAAAATACAGGAAATAAATGTACAAAAATTTGAACGCATATTCATGCACAAAAATGAAAAAAATTGACCACGCCTTCTCAATATTATAGTGTATCAAAATTTTAATTGTTTTTTCTATATCTTTATAACGCGCAGAAACAAGCATCTTAAACATCCTATGAAGTATATAAATTCTTGGCCATTTTCAAATTTAGAATGCATCTCAACATTTCCGCCTATTCATCTGTCCGTCTGTCTGGTCACGCAACTTTGTAGTGTTTATCGTAAACACTCTCCCGTTAGCGTAAATAAAAACATCGCCTGCAAATTTGTAAAGGAATTTGAAATTGATCTAAACTTTTCAAAGGGCACGCCTACACGCCTCTACGACAAAAATTTTTATTTTACGCCCGCACCATAATACAGAGCATGAAAATTATATTCCTTTACTTCTTTTGTTTTTTTTTGGGG
>NW_023998415.1:41816957-41826838 GCF_014805625.2 Glossina fuscipes | reverse complement strand
ACGGGGTGATGGGTATAAACGATTCGGTCCCGACCGAGTTTCATTTTCTAACTTGTCATAATTTGTACAATTCTAGCGAACAGGCATGTCCACATCATCTCAAAAGCTTGGACTTGGGCTTGGGCTTGGGTTTATCCAGAAAGTGTATACTTTCTGAAATCCATATCTCGAGATTTTGATTATTCGACACTCTTAGGTGCGGCAATGATGGATTAAAACGCTGTATGAATATAAGAGAAATTTTCGACTCGTCAAGGAAAACAATGTATTCTTAAAATCATATTTTTTTGCAACATTCTCAAGTTAATTTTTTTAACTTAAAACAACATATATTTCTTTGATAATAGTCGATAAAACAAACCTTAGTTCAATCTATGTGCTTTTCGGATTTGACGTGAAGACTTTACTAGGCGGGAAGAGTAACGAGTAATTTCACCGTAAATTTTTTTTTTCAGACAATCAATGTCTTTTTTATTGGCTTAAAATGATGACTGAAATAGTCAAGATTGACATCAAATGATAATTGTGGGTGTGGCAAAATGCAAAATAGTCAAGCAATTTGATATTCTCGAACACAATTGTACGTGGGAAAATTGAAACTTTAGTTGAGTTTTCCTCGAGATACAATTTTCGAAAACACAGCGCATAAAGTAATTTAAACAAGAGCGCAATTTTTTTGCGATCAAAACGTGGCCATCACACCAAAATCAAAATATTTGAAAAACTCATTCACATTTATCGAGCTATAGGAATGTAAATTAAATGATTTTGTTTTACTTTTAATTTGAAATTTAAATGAATAGTGCCATGATCCGGTGAGAGTGATCCGGTATTACTATTGTTATATTTTATTATATTTCTACGATCATTTTCTTTTCTAGACTTAACATTACTACTTTGTAAGATTTCCTTTCATCCGGAAAAAATTGCCAAAAAGCCACTTTTTTCATGCTATTACACCGAGGTTACCCTTTAAGCGAAAAATTTTGCAAATGTTAGGCCATCATTTAGAGAGAAGGCAAAGTCATTAATTTTTATCTAATGGCGAATGGCGATTTATAAACCAGTTGACGCAGGCGGCAAACTTTGTCGTTGTATTCCTGACTTCATGCAGCTACAAATCCATAGAAAAAGGCCCCCGTATCAACCGTCATGGAGTCCGATGAGCCGATATGCAATAATGAACCTTTAACCAATCACATAATTGCAACATTATAGGTAACTGCAGACAATATTATTATTATTATTATTATTATTATTATAATAATTTATTAAAACGAAAAAAATAAATTCTAGAACTAAAAAGTAAGATGAATACTAGCAGTCAAGACTAGCAATCGACTCTACTTTTTTTTTTTTTAAAAAAAGGTAAATTATGTGTTTAGTCTTGTCGCCTTAATAATGCCACAAATAGTCTATATTGATCTTGATTGATTGAGTTCTCCCGGTTATTTCAGGAATGTCATAGAATTAGAGGTTCGGTACGGACTCTTCGAACATTTGCATGGTTTTAGTATTCAAAAAGTATAGATTCAATCGTAAGATTGAGAATTTGGGGAAATACATTGCATAATGATCGATCAGTGTTCTGTAACGGTATGGCCAAGACGAATTCTTGTAAATGTTTTGATCTTGATTGTTCCGACATTGATTGTGATTGTACGGGTGAAACGGAAGCGAATAGTGTGGATGGTACTGGTACTGGTAATGCCTTTTTGAAAACTAAATAATATTAAATACAGCGTATAATAAAAACTATAAAATATTTGTATAGCGAAAGTTCATAAAAGTTAAAAGAGAAAAATAAACCATAAATACACCCACGCGCATAAAATGGGTTAACGTTATACGTGTGTCTATAGACAAAATACGAAAACATAGTAATTTGTGAACTACATAAAAAACGCGGAACTACTTTAAAAAATAAGTTTCGATGCGTGTTAAAGTTTTATGCTGTGGTGCGAGTGTGTATAAATAAAGATAAGTATCGGAACGAGAGGAAAACAAACAAGTAAGAAAGTTATATACAATTAAGGAACGAATCTTTGATACCCAACACACTTCAAACCACTGTTTTATTTACTTGTATTGAACGCAAGTGCATGAGTTGTGACCGATGGTAATTTTTCCCTAGATCTTGATGTCGTTTACAATACTATAAGTTATAGTTATGTATTTGTCTAATATAAGTTCATTTTGGGATGCACTTGTTTAACTGAAGGAATGAAAGTTCATTTCCTTTGTTTACTATAGGCATGATTAAGGCAATTTTCAATTCCAACTTGTGGCCATCAGTGAAGAGTGTACAAGTTTAAGATTACTTTCTTACGTTTTTCGTTTTCGAACAAAAATGATATAACGGAGAAGAGGACAATGGCAGCGAGACAGATGGATGGACAGACGATTAATAATCTTACGTTATTCGTGATCACACATTTCCAGATGTCTATTACGCATTACAAATGGAAAGATAAATTTAGCATACTCGCAACGCTTCGATGGTGACTATAAAAAGGTGGAGCATTTGGAGAGCACAAAACAGCACTAGATCAATGTAATGCTTTCCTGTTTATTAAGAAGAAGAAAAGCATTTTGCTTTATTTCTTTTGTGTGAAGTGACAGCTTAAGACATTTTTAAGTAAAAGTTATAAATATGTCTATTGAATGGAGTAGCAAGAGATAAAGTTATATGCGCCTGCGTGCAGATTGAATGCTATTGCAATTAAAAGAAAATAACTCAAAAACATAAACACATACACACCTATACATACCTTGTATTAGCAATTGTGCTAATTGTAACATTGTCTAACATTAGATAGTGTCGTCAATACGTAAGTACATAACATATCGGTCAATAATTCCCGGAATTAATACGTAAATCTTACACTCTAACAAATAGTCCAAATTACAATTTTACCAAATAGATATTTGTAACCGACGACTGTAGAAATTTCATTTCACATCAAACATTTATTGAGGACTTATTGTGTAATGTCAGAGACGAAACTCATTACATTCGGCACTGGCTTGAAAAATGTTATCACATTATCTTCTTCGTCGTAAGCAAGATGTGATGGATTTTGAATGAGTTCCTATGAAATTGCTAGATCCGTCAAAAAAACTTAGTTGAAACAGAGAACAAGAAAAATTTCTGAAAATTATTTTGGATAATCGAAAATTGAAGATTCGAGACATAGTAGACATACTAAAGAGATTAAAAGAAATTGCGTTCAATATTTTGCTTAAAGATTTTGCAATGAGAAGACTATCTTCCAAGTATTTCGTAGCAATGAACGAAAACATTGAAAAAATTTCCTGAATTGAAAGTGGAAAGCGGTGCCTTTCTAATCAAATTCCTTTCCAATATTATCTGACAATTGTTAATGAACTGAGCTGGGGCGGGATGATTGTATTATACTTGAAGGAAATTGTGTTTGTGAATAAAGTCGAATTTTGCAAAAAAAAAAAAAAAAAAGAGAAAAATATTTTATCTTTTGCTTATTACCAGGAATTATTGACTGACCTGTAACAATACGCGTGTACGCATAATCTTTATGAATACTTATTACGGTTACGCGTTATTAGCGGTGTTAAATAACAACGAACAAAGACGAGAGTACAATTGAAGAATGAAGTTTTCATTTCTTTATCGATAAAAAAAAAAATGTTTCACTTATGAATTCATATGAATTTATTCTGCTCCCTACCCCCTGCATCATTTCTGTTACAGGGTGTGTAATGTTTGTGCAAATGTATAGAATACCGAAAAGGACTTACGATCAATTCGAAATTACTTACTTTGCTCTCAACACATATATACATATATATATATATATATATATACATATATATTGAATAAATTGGATCGAAGAGACCAATTTTCTGATCCCCTTCCAATACAAACGTTCGTATGGGAACTAAGCGTTCATATGATAAAGCGTTCATCGGACATAGAAAATGTTTGCATCATATTTAATTTGCATGGGTCAATGTTAGGTAAGCCATTTTATGACAATAAAAATTCATTTTTAGCCGGAATTTTATGACGGAAATTGTTGCAAGAGTAATAAGATCATTGATAAGCAAATTAGTTTTTTTTCACATTTCACATTTTGTTTCCTCTCCGCTCCCTCCACCCCCACCATATAAAAGAGCCCATAAAGAGAGCGACATGGTGGAGCGCATATAATGGTCGGTCTTGGCAGACTATAATGTTTTTAATTTTAATATACGTGAAATTTATGAATATGCATATAAATATATTTAAATAAATAAATAAATAAATTTATTTATATATATATTTATATATGAATATATATATATATATATATATATATATATATATATATACGCATTAAGATGTTGCGGTTTTTCTGTTATATGTCTTTCTGATTCAACTCTCTTGTGGGATTTTCTTTGGCGTGCATAATTTAGGTTTAAATTGTTGTTGATTGTTTTCAACTTAAGGCGCCATCATCATCATCATCATCGGATGCCCTCAATTTCCAATTCATAAGATACCCAATCATCTGCATACATGCATACATATCTCTGAATGTAAACAGGGCATATAATATTTTTATACCATGATTAATGATGGTTAGCCTTATATATATATATATATATATATATATATATGTATATATATATATATATGTTATAGATTTGGGTGGTTAAAAAAGAAACATAAGAACGGAAAAATGTCAATTAACTGCTGTCATAACATCAGAAGGAAGAAAATGATATAAATTTTAATAGAGTAATAATTTAAGATATATTTTCGAAATCTTCTTTTCCTTATTGAACTCCAATCAGTTTAAGATGAAATCTTTCATATTGAACCATCCAATAGCAATACGAATGTAAATACAGCCTGAATTATTTTATACAAAAAAAAGCATTTAATAAAAAAAAAAAAAAAAGAAGAAGAAGAAGAAGAAGAAAACAACCAACAATGTCAACATCACTCAACAGATCATATATCATAAAAGATATTCGAGAGCATCAAGTAAATGCCTGAGAAACAGAGTTACCAAAATCGAAAAAGCCGTAAGAGCAACGAAAGTGAAAACACGCCCATAAATTTTCATTAAATATACATGCAATCTCATATATGTGTCAATCGATCTTTGGAAAAGAAATTCGTAAATAAGTTGTCAGCTATCCCTAAGTGTGTTCATCATTTTAGTTGATATTAGTGCAGCTTTTTGCAATTCTTGATTTATAAATGAAAGCGTATTACAAACTATTGTCTGCCTATGCGAGGATCGTGCAAAAGTTTATCTTGTCCCATCAACTGCACAAGAAGCAGTTACAGATACGCAGAGAATTCGATGCAGATAATTATATAAACTCTTTAGCCATGTATACACATACACATCTATACATAATATTTCTAATATTTGCTTGCAAATATTGCAGCATATTATGCATAAGTATTAGTACGGAAAGAAAGCATAGATAGATTTCTTCTTTTTTTGTTTTTTAGAGGAAGTCGCATATTATTTGAGGTTACGTCACAACATTTCTGTGAGTTTTGTTTAACATTTCAACTTGTCAACATCTTGCAGTTTATGGTTAATCAATATCAATATTCTAGTTACGTTTGTCAATTATTTAAACTCGCAGACGAAATCTGCTTACAGTTATGGTATCTTTATCAAAAATGTGGTCTGCAACTGTTCTTGGAGCGAGCGTTCAACATTTTGTGTCAAAAACTTTCTGACTTTTCTGACAGACTTTCTTTCTTCATAACGTCACCGGACTGAATTATTATCAGGCTTCGAATTATTTTTGTGCATTTTATTGCAGAAACTGGACATCGCTGGCGTTTAGTTTGAAAAAGACGATCAAAGCCATACGATAAAGTGAAAAATTGCATTTCTTGATAGCAAAGCTTTGCGAAGGCACCCTACTACACTTCCTATGTTCGAACTTGGGGAAAAAATGTTCATTATTTTTGCCAAAAAAAAAAAAAAAAAAAAACTAATGTTTCTTCAGTTGATTCGATATATTAGACGAAAATAAACAATTTTTTTAACAAATGTCCATAAACAGTGCAGTCAATCACTCTGTCTGCGTGTGATGCCCGCCTTTTAATCACTACAAATCCGTCGATTGTCGAATCTGCGTAAATTTTCTTCAATATCTAAGAAATGTTTTTTTTTTTTACAACGAATTTTTAACTATTAAAAATCAATTGTTTTACTGCATTATAAATATAACAATAATGGAATGAAAATACATACTAAAATAAAGATTCAAATAAACAAACAAGAATTTATTACTTCTACCATTGACAAAAGAAAACCGTACGTCAAATTTATACGCTTCTGTGATGAAGTTCCGTAGTACATGCCAATGACTTCACATATAGTTAAATAACTTTCAATTATGAATGATGTCGTTTCATTCGCCCGCTTCATCTTCTTGTCCTTGCCCGTTGAAATTCTCAATGTTTCAAAAATGTGGACAGAAAGGGAAAACTCAAAGTGAAACGATTTCAATGGATATTTTTCGATGGAATCTCATAGCAAAGAGAAGAGAAATTGTAACTAGCAATAGAATAAATAAACCAATAAGAAAGAGCTAAAATTATCTCTTAACACGTTCGCGGACGTGAATGCTATAGCATTCATTTTCATAGTGATGCAAAATGACGTGAATGCTACACCATTCAAATTTTAAAGCCAATTTTTGTTCATTTCATTTGCTAATAGCATTCATGTCATCCTAGTTGAAAAATATGATCTATATTGTCGTGGATGCTATAACATTCATTTCATATAACAATTAAAATACGATATTCTAACTACTCTTATAATATATGTACAATCAGATTTTGGATATTACAACTAGTTTCAATAATAATTGCCTGTCTATTTTTGCAGCTCCCGGAAATTTTTAATGCTCGCGAACGTGTTAAAGTAACTCAAAATTATCGTTAAATTATAATAAAAAATCTTATTACAAAATTTTTGCTTGCAGTACACGACTTGAATTATATAACTATATAGTTATATAATGTTATTGGTAAAGATGAATATTCAAGAATCGATTTAAGAAAGAATATGATTTTCCTACTAAAAAATTATTAATAAGATTTGTAGAAAATTTCATTTATTTCACTATTAAAGGATACGATATTATTTAGGACATCGAATAATGAGAAGACGAGAATAATATAATTTTTGCTCTACTCTGTCTGACTTTCAATTACCAAATACAGGCAGTTATGCCAGCAGCAAGAGGAAAATACTTGCTTCCTCATTTTCTCCTCATATCAAGTTAAAACTTGGCAATTATATGAGATAGAGAAAGAGAGAAATATCGAAATTTTTTTTGTCATCCGTTTTGTCCGTTTAAAGCGTAAAGAATGACCAATTAAAGACTCGAAAGTATGCGTTGTTTCGGCAACTCTGTGAATTTAAAATTATATGTTTTTGTTCAAGAATTTTACGACATGTTTTATAATTAAACATAATAATAAGACCAAGAGAAGTAAACATTGCTAAAAGCAATAAAGCATAACGTAAACATATTGACAACAATAAAAAAAATAAAAAAAAAATAAAATAAAAAAAAAAAAAACGAACGGACATAACAGGCCACCAACAATGTTGGAATCTTTCGGGAGAAGAAAAAAATGTACATCTCCCTCTACATAAAAGATATATATATATATATATATATAATAGATAAGTATGTATGTACGTACTCCAGAAAAGCATAAAACACGTTTTATGTTAAAATAATTTTTCTTATGTTTTTTGCTGTTTTCGTTTTTGTCCCCTCAACTTTGCCAAAGGATTTTTGTTATTGTTTGTTTGGTTTAACACATTAAGTGATCTTGTCACTTGATCACACTCGCATTGCTTGTTTTCTTTGTTGTTGTTGTTGTTTATTTTTTTTATTTTTTTTTTTTTTACTTATTTCTATGCAATGATCATGAAGATAATCAAGCTTTATCGTGTTATGTGCACACACATACAAAAACCGGAGATATTTATTTATTTATTTTTTGTTTTTTTGTTTTGTTTTTCTTTTTTATTTAGTCTTCGAAAAGAAAGAACAGGAATAGCTTTTTGAGTATAGAAAGACTCTAAGGTGCCTGCCTGCCTGCCTGCCTGCCTGCCTATAGATGCTATTTGTATGTTTGTATAGTTGTTCGTTCGTTGGCATTGTTAAATAATTGTCTAACCTTTCAACTCTTAACCTCTCACAACATAAGAATACACACATGCGCGCCTCTTTACATGTTTATGCATGAAATAAATTTAATCTTTAATGCTGCTGAGTGTTTAAGGAGATTTGTTCCTTTTCTTTTTTTTTTTATTTCATGTATTTTTACCGGAACATACATACGTATGCGTATTTGTTGTAGTATTAGTAGTAATAGTAGTAGTAGGCTATTAAGATTTTTGTTATTTTATTTTTAGATTAAAACCGCTTCGTTATGCTTGTTTCACAGTGGCCTTAAATATTTGCATTTGCTTTTATATTTTCACTTCTAGTCACATGCTATCCCATTTCGTGTGTGTTTTTTTTTTTAATTTTTTTTAAACTCTTTTCACCACTAACTAAAACAACGTTCAAGCTTAGTTAGCACGCGATAATACCAAAAGTACATGCCATGATATTTGAGAGCATCTAGTGGACATTCTTTTCCGTTGGTTTCCTTCCACGACTAATGTTTTTTTTTTTTTTTTTTTTGCATTAAATATTACTTGCTTCAATTAGGAATATAAAAAAAAAAAAAAAAAAAAAAAATACAAAAAATGTTTCAAAATAATTTGCAACAATTTTGTTGACCTGACTGAAGGATAAGACCGAAATTAGATACCTTGATGCGAAATAATAATGAATTCGGCGTCTTGAGCTCACCATATAATTTATAATAAAATCAAAAAAAAGACTATTGTCTTTTACCGAAATGAAAATAAAAAACGCTTGCCACGATAAGCGTTATTCTTTTGGGTTGTCTTCTTACCGCGAAAGTTAGAAAAAGCCCAATAAAATAAGTATTAAAACTAAAAAAAAAAATGGCATTGGGTTGGTGCATAATCATTAGACGTTTTTTTACTGTGCTATACTTTAATAAAAATGTACAATATTTTATGAATTTACGAATTCGTCATCATACTATGCTATACCACTTTGAGAAACGATGGAAAGGAGCGCACAATCAGCCAAAGTCAATGCAGGGAATGGTTTACCATTTTCAAAACTGCCGACACTAATTTGGATCGATTATCGGATTCCGACGACCAGGCAATTTTGGGCACCCGTGCAAAGGGACGAAAGCTTTACAACTTGAGCAATTCTGTAACCATTGTTTGTCGTCTCAAAAAGCTTGGCAAAGGTATAGAAGTTGCTGGTGTCAAGCTTATTAGAAATGATAGCATACGATATATACGTGCGATATGTATTCTAAAATGCTTTGAAATGAAAAACAAGTGTAAGAGAATTGTATTGAATTAGGTAGGACCGAATCTTTTATACCCTCCACTTTTATATATAAATATAAATAAATGAAATTAATTTAATTTCCGATACTTAATGCTATTAGAGATGAGGAAAGTAGTCGACTTTTTACGTTTTCATACTGATAGGTTCATCAATGGGATACAAGCGGAAATTTTCTTTGTTCTCTCTATTGCAGCTTAGGAGTAGTGATGAGTTAAAAAAAAAACCTAATCTTTATTTAGCTTTGAAAACAGGAATTCTCCCAGTGTGTCTTGAACTATAGGCCGTTTTACTTTTTTGAATGAAGTCGTTCATCTTCAATGCCAATGTGCGTGCACGCAAGAGCTTCCAATGCTTTTCTTTACTAAATATGAATGAAATAAACAAATTGAACTTTTGCTAAGTACATTAATACA
>NW_023998415.1:41691883-41806957 GCF_014805625.2 Glossina fuscipes | reverse complement strand
AAAAAACACTTATTTTTTCCCAAAAAAGTTAATTATAGAAACGAATATAAATAAAAACACGCAAAAAATAAATTCAGCTAAATAAGAAAGTTACGCTTTGATCAGGAAACGTCAGGTATCATCCATTTCAGGTTTAGGTTAATCTTTCAAAAGTTCTTATAGTTTTTAATTGAGGCCTTTGTTTACTTATTGTAGCCCTTTTGTAACAAAAAAGTAATAAAAATGAGTAGCATGCATGCAGACGAATGAGGAGCTGGGAAAAAGGGATGAACCGTTTTTTAAATAGTTTTTTGCTGACTGATAACACATCTATTTTATGGCAGCAATCACAAGTTGTTCCAAATGTTAAAAGACACAACTTACTACTTAGTTGGCTAACTTCCGGTTCCGAATCTAATTAGAACATATAAGTGTTATGAAGCCTTTTGAAATGATCGTGAAGCCTTCAAAGACTGGAAACATTTTTCACAGTTCTTTGACATGAGGTAAAAAAGCAAAAGTCGCACTTGCAAATTGTCATTCAAAAAATCATTCAGTGAATTGTTATCAACTTTGGCTTTTCTTATGAATAATCGTCTTAAACATATTTCGGTCTAAACTTCATAAGCCAAAAAAAAAACAAAAAAAAATTTGAAAGAAATTATAAAGGCAATACTACAAAGCTTCGTAGGCGGAGATAGGAAGGTAACCGGCAATCGATTTCACTTGATTGAACCAAAAGTGATAAAATCAAGAAAAAAAAAAAGAAGTCACAAATCGAAAATGATCTCGGTATACGTATATATATAGTTGAAAAGAAAGCAAGAAAAAAATTATATTGAGTTTGGAAAGAGTTTTCCAAGCCACTCTAACTTTGGGCGGATAATGTACACTGTTTGGCCAGCAATTAATGCGAGCAAAGCAGGCTATCACAATAAAACGCGTAGCATTGATGAATAGAAAAGGCGTTGCCTTGCATCACAACAACGGCAGACGACGCATATCTGTGATATAACTCGGAAAAGATTGAATAATTTGACTGGGAAAACTTGATGCTTCAACCCCATAGTCCGGACTCTGCCACATCCGACTACCATTTGCTTCGAAAGTTCATAGTTATGTAAAACTAACGTCAAACAAACAAAGTTTTTAAAACTCACTCTGTTCACTTTTCCACCGGAAAATCTGTGAAATTCTGCAGTGATGGCGTATTATGTTCATACACCTGCGCCGCATATGACCGGTTCTGTCATAAATTAAAAAATCCGCGTGCGCGTAGTTATGTAAATTTATGAAAGACATTCTTGATATGTTTTAGTGTAAATCAATTTTCTCCCTTTCTTTGCAAAGATTCAAGGTTGCAATAGAAAGACATGCCAAGAAAGACAAAGAAAAATATGACAGAAGAGTCGAAAAAACCGAATACACTTTCGTACATTTGGCATATATTTTGATGATAGATGTGCTTATTACAAGAATGCTAATCAATTGCTTTAATTTGTGTTCTTTAATTGCATAGCATAGCATAGCTAAATCAGTTCTGAAGGTTTAAATGATCAAGAGTTTATATATATATATATATATATTGCAGGAGGTGTTCACACAATACCTATCTGATGGCGTCACTAACGAATAAGAAAATTTCTCATTGAATCATTAGCCAGTAAGCGGCGACGCTACTGTACAATTTTGCGAAACACGTTTGCTAAATAAGTTTTATTATGCCTCTACATGTGTTTGCGTATGAATAGGTAAATTTTAAGTCATAGACATTATTTGCTTTAGGTTTAAATAGGTCTTTCTTTCTTTCATAATAAATAATCATTTGTTTTTCTTTGTTGCCATTTTTAGTGCAAATCACGAATCATATACGATACTGTCACCATAACAAAACCGTAGACGACATGTTTATGTTCGCCCGTGGAAAGAGCATATATACGCATACTTGTTCATGTGCATATAATGTAACTGGTATTTCTAACACGTGCGTTGTTTAGATGTTTACTTCAAATTTATGATTATATCTCAACTTAGTGATATCTATATATATATATATATATATATATATATATAAAGAGAAATAGTGAGAAAGAGAAATTGAAAGCAGAAGGGAAAGAAAGCAACTATCGTTAGAAAGAAAACTGGCTAAGAAACCTAAACGATAACAAACTCTTCTTATGTAGTGTTCGCTGCTTGCTCATACTAACTAAATAACCAGGACTTGTATGCCATAATTTATGCATAACGCGTTAAATATTTATACATAGACGTCTCACTGCTTACATTCAATGTAAAAACATAAAAAACGATTCGTATATTTGCACAAACAACACCCACCTATATATATATATATATATATACTTACATGCATATATAGCATACAAGTTGAAAGAATACTTACTTACTTACTTACAAACTTACATATGTTGCATTTTGCGTTGACTTGGACATGGCAGAAACTTAATAAATTTTTATAGCTTGAGTGTCGAATAAATTTTGCAAAAACAACATTAATCTTTTGCTCTGTTGCTCTGACATATTAAAAAAAAAATTTTTTGATTTCCTGGTTTTAATAAATTCAATTTTTCGTTTTTCAGTTCAAATGCACTGATGTGCTTGTCTATGACTTTGTTAAACTTTTCAAGTTTATTCTGTCGCAAAAACTTCAGAAAAGACTAAAAAAAAAATAAAAAAAAAAGGTTTATTATGATTGTATTAAGAGAATATCTTGACCGTGGTTTAAATCTTGACAAGCGCAATTTTATACAGATTTAAAAGATATACCCGCTCTCTCACCAAGAATTTCGAAAGCAAAGAAAAAAAATGATCTCATGTTTTTTTTTTTTTTAAACCTAACAAACCTCGCCCTTAACCCATATTGACTAAAGTGTCAGTGAAGCGTACAAAATTTCTATTATTTTTAACTCGAGTGAAATTTCAAAGCCCTTAAATTGTACGAAATTACTTTTAAATATTTTTAAAAGTCCTCTGGCTTGGGCTTCACAGGGCGCATTTTAAGGAAACTGAAAGACCGATAAACTGCAAATCCGTTAAATTGTATGAATATGAAATGAGATTCGAATACGGTTTCGAACACGTTTGCAAACCGCAGTACATTCCGGTCTTTTTTTGAAAGCTGAGTAAAAACGCAATGGAGAGCTCGCACGGAATTGCCTTATATCGAATGTTTTAAATAATTATTCAATATATGTAATAATAAACTGGAAATTCGCTGTGCTTTGTTTATTATTATTATTTTTGAAACGATTGTGTAATCGAAACATTTCAAACCTTCACTGTGGTAACCCGGGATTACATAGAAGTTTACTTATCTCATATATTTGCTGAACTTTAAGCCGCAATACTTTCGATTCCTTCCATAGTTTATGCTCAATTTCATAAGTGTCACCTTGTCGCCTATCTACGATACAACAAGCACATGTCGCTGGTGCAGTATGCTAATGGCGTTTTGTTAAGACGTTGAACAACACCCACAAGGAAACTTTAGAGATCCAATAAAGTATATATATTCTTGATCAGCATCCAATTCTGAGTCGATTTATGCAAGTCCGTCTATTCGTCTGTTGTAAAAACTTTATTGGTCGAAATATGAAGATATCCGCTTCAAATTTGGCAGAAATATTGGAAGTTGGATATTGATTTGAATATTGGGCCAAATCGTTTCTTGTTACCTGCCTTGAATCGTCTTGCATATAATGAGTACGAAAATTATATTCGGTTCTGACCGAATCTTTTATAACCATTGCCGTTATTCTAAGAAGGACATAAAACGTAAAAGAACTAAATTTTCATGCTCTGTAATATGGAGTGGGCGTGGCTAGTTTTTTCGATTTCCGTAGTAAGGCAATTAGGTGTATGAGCGTTGTTGATGTGTCCTTTGAAAAGTTTAGATCAGTTCCGAATTCTTTACGGGAGAATGTTTACCACAAAAATTGCAAAATTAACCAAACGGACAGACGGACATGTTTGGTTGCATTAAAAATTTAAAACCGTTTAAGAATTTATACACTTTATAGAATTTTTGACGCATGTTTCTCCGCGTTCTATCCGTATTAAAAAAAAGCACTAAATTTTGATGCATTATAATATTGGGTAGGCGTGGCAACTTTCTGTCATTTTGTGCATCTCGCCCATAGAATATACGTTCACCTTTTCGTACATTTATTTACTGTATTTCATGAATAATGATCAAAAAATAATTTTTTTATTCCTTTCGAAAAATATAGGTGTTTTCAGTCTACAGGGTATTAGAGGTGTCGTCTTCGACCGATTTTGAATATCAATCTGCGTGCAAGAACTTCCAATGCTTTTGCCAAATTTGAAATGAGGAGAATGTTTACAACAGATGTTATACAGATGGACAGACACACGGACGGACAGACGGACATGCTTAAATCCATTCAGAATAATATGCTGATTAAGAGAATATATATTGTGGTCTCTTTGGAGCTTTCTTCTTGGCGTTGCAAGCGTTTTGACAAAGTGAATATACTTCTCATCCTTCGGCGATAGGCATACAAATGGGTTATTAGGTTTTTAACTGATAGCGAATTTCGCAATATGATAGAGTGAAACAATCTGAGACGACCGAAGACTTAAAATTGAAGAGAATAAAAAAGAAGAGCAAATATGGAAAAGATTTTACCGGCTAATCAGAGTCAAGAACTTATGCGATGTAATTTTTTTTCCTGGATACATAAAAAGACGGCTCAAAAGGATTGATTTGAATAGCAATCATCTGTACTGACCTTTAGAAATAGAAAGAACATGATGCATGGCGCTTGCATATGAGCTACTAGGTGATGAGGTTATAATGCACTTGTAAATTGGTTCCCCATATTTAATATTCAACCAGTGTACATTAACATAGACGGCGAGTGTATGCATTTTCAAAAGCTCTAGTTTTTTTAAATAATTTTCAATGATTTCAGAAAGCCAGATATGGATAAATCACCTTAAAATCTAGTGCTGATCAATAATCTGTTATATGCGATGTGAGTCGAACGGTTGGATCCTGTGAACTATCGCGGAAACGTCACAAGTCAAAAGACAGTTTCAAGAATTTTTTTGGTTGCTATAATTTTGGTGACTTAATGACCGTTGAGAACGTCTGAGGGAAATTAAAGAAATAAATTTCCAAAATCAGTTATGATTTCCAAGATAGAAATCCTGTACGGCTCGGGCCGAAGTTTTCAAATGTATCAACACTAGGCAAGAATATGATATCGCAATGTCTAGCGAAAGTCATCCTTGATACTAATTGGCCGGACTGCAAGATAATTGTGCAAATTATAAGTCATCCGATTATGAATGAATATTTGATCCGATTTAGTTAAATTTCAAATTTTATTTTTTATCAATAATTTTCATTAAAGAATTGAATTTAAAAATATTCGATTGAAAACAATAGTTTGGTCAAAAGGGCTAAATTATCACCGAAGCGAAGATAAGCAATCCATTAAGATAGCTTTATGCATATATCTACGCATTATAAAAATTGAAAAAATCAAGCATAACTCTTACGATATAATTCTTTTGGGTTTAATTTATTTTCTAAAATCATTATTAATTAATAAATAAAATTATTTCATTATTATCCGAAAATCCGTCTGGCATTTTTTAACCGAAAAATGTTCTTGTTCTCATTTTGTTTTTCTAATAAAAGGAAATTTTTAATTATTACACACACATTCATTAAGGCTGCTCGTTAATAGATTTATATTTCATATAAGTTGCATATGGTTTATGTAAACGAAGCGAATTTCAAATAATAGACAACACAAAATTCCATTATAAAGAGCGTTAGCGTTCCGATATTTAACAAGAATTATATTTTATTTGATTTCGAGCGAATTTTTTTTCTTTTTTACTTATCACTTAACTATGCTCTATAATGAAAATGTTTCGAAGATAAGGAAATTGTGTTTCGTCGAAGATATGCAACAGTGTTACATTAAAAATAAACAAGGCATCCTAAGAATAATTGAAATCTTAATGAGAATAGTTGAAGTATTCCATGCATAAGAACAGAGACTCGCACATAAATGTGTCATCATCTGTGAATTACATTGATATAACAAGTTAACTTAACATAATCAAAAAGTGACACACTTGTATGTAACGCACCGCACTAGAACATACCGAGAGTAAAAACAGTAAATGAAATAAAGAAGGACTTCATGTGCATAACGAAAAGACAAAATTATTATATAAACAATAAATGTTAACCTTTAGCTAGTTATAAACTAATCCAATTTAACTGAGTGGGTGACACCAATTAAAGCCAAGAAACTTGATGGCAGACTATATGAGTTCAATCTGAAATTGTCATCCTGCTACATCTTGCTGCATCAAGATACATTTTTAGATCTTATGCTTTGGAATTTTTCTGTCTGATCAGCTTATCGTTGAAATCTTATCGTGACACCTGAACACAGTTATCATCCAGCTGTCAGTATAATACTTAGGACAACGTCCTGTAGAAGAAGGTAATTTAAAGTGAAAAGTTATCCGCCTGAGTGGCCGAATCGACAAAGAGTTTCGACTAACAGTTCAATAATCGCGGGTTCAAATATCAAGGGCGGTAGAGACTTTCAATAAATTCGGTTAGCTTTAGATACGCATGCTACAGCTTTAACACTCTAGCCTTCGAATTTATTCTCTGGATATATATTAATAATAATAATAAAGTGAAAAGTTGTCTTTCAAAAACACACATCTTGCTGCTATACCAAGATGGATAGCGAATAAGTTCTGACCAAATGAATCCTTGGGAAAGGGTACTTCAAATGTTTACGCTACGCTTAAAGATGTAATATCGACGTTCCTGCTTTTGGGTTACAATGGAAAATAGTAATAGTAATAGTAGTAAATTCTTTCGTCTCGTGTAGTAAGGAACTAAAACAGATAAGAAACCGTAGAACACGGACTTTTGAAAAATGTTAAGATTCATTGCTCTTTAGCTGATTTTGTCATTCCATAGCATTGTGAAAAACAAATTCATGGTAATAGGTAGGACAAGCTACTCATACTACTTGCAACGAATGAGTTTTAACTTTGAGAGGAATTGGAAAAATTGAAGTATTGGTGAATGCTAAGAAAGAACCTAAGGATATTCTTCATTCTATATACGGCTTAACCCGGATGTCTCAATATACCCTGTAAATGTATGTAATAGGTTTGCGGAATTTTTTTAAGCAAACTTATTCTAAAAGCATCTTCGGAAAGTCAAAGTACAACTATTCCATTCACTTTTATAATATTTTTTACAACATAGCTTTATCCGAGCCAGAAATTCAAGATGACTTAGTGCCACAAAAAGTATCCTTTCTCCTTGAATTCAGATGGTATACCTCCCTGCGCCCTCATTAATTGCTGCGAGAACGTTGTTCGGCCTCTGACTGACTTATCCCACTTATCGTTAGCAAATGATATTTTCTCCGTGCTATCGACATGTTGTCGCGTTGCTCCCCTTTTAAGATACGTCTGTAGAAACAACAACCAAGAAGTCTAGGGCTACAGCCCAAGCTTAGTGTGCCGCTTAAGCCTTTCAAGGGCTTGGCAGAAAAATCCTCATTACATTCAGTTAATATTATTATTTCACCAGGTTAACAAGGTTTTACGTTCAATAGATCCACAGTGCCTCAATTTCCTAGAACAGTCATGTTATATTTTCAAGAAGGGGTTTTCTAAAGGCCTGCAAACTGACAAAAGGTCGCAGACAACGCGTTGATTCGAATGGTACATTATCTAGACAAGTTCATCCTATTCATAAGCGATCTGTCGCCTGTGGTTCAATACTCAAGTAACGTACGTTGACGATATAAAGCTGTCCCTGACATTTAATACAAGACCGGATCGTCTAAAGCAAGATTTAAAAGTCGTAGTAGTTTGTAGGAAAGTCATGTCTATTAAACGAAATAGGTCTTAATAATTGTAATTTTGTAGAAATTCGCCTATACGGTCTGCTTATATCCTGCTTGAGGACACCATTGAAGATGTTCCGTATTTTACAAGATTTGTGTATTGTTTTTGATCTTAAACTAAATTTGCATAAAGCCAAATGAATTCTGGAATTTATTAAGAGACGATCTCGTGAATTTCCTAACCCTCACATAACAAAAGGACTAATTCTAGAGTATGCGTCAATAGTGTGTTCACCAGGTTATGATTGTCAGGTTGATTTAACAACGTTTATTCAGAAACTATTCCTCATATTTGCTTTACTTTCTCTAGGATGGAGGGACCCGCTTATATATATATATATATATATATATAACTTACTGTTCTATCACTCTAACTATCTAAGCATAGCCCTTTTAAATTTCATCAATTTTTGTAAATTTACCATAAAATATGTATTGCACTGAACATCTATCTAAATTATAAATAACTATATGTTTATTGTAAAGTTTATTAAACATAATAATTTGCTTAATTTAAATTAAATTGGATTAACAAACGCTCAATATAGATGAAAGAAAAATAACATTTTTAAATCCTTTATGAAATTGTTGCCATTGCTTAAGGGACACTTATATTCCCTTCAAATTGCGAACATAGTTATATATGTTAAGTGTAGGTCATAATATAAGATCCTATGTACTTGGAATTCGTTCTATTCAAAAAACGTTTACGATCAAAACTTTTGATGGCTATGTTGCTGTAAACCAAAAGTTCCCTATAGTTTCTGCAAAGAACATGTGCCTATACTTTGTGCTTAAATAATGTTGCAGCAGTAGGAAATACTTCTTATTCTTTCCAAAAAACAAGTGTATAATATTACATTCGTTCTGCTATGGTAAAACGTGAATATATAACAACTAGATGCTGAAT
Organism: Glossina fuscipes; assembly: GCF_014805625.2. Taxonomy (NCBI): domain Eukaryota; kingdom Metazoa; phylum Arthropoda; class Insecta; order Diptera; family Glossinidae; genus Glossina; species Glossina fuscipes. The sequence continues at coordinate 41,798,122 of NW_023998415.1, read as the reverse complement.
TTCATTTGCAGTAACACGTTTTTGGCTCATGATGAAGATAAAAAAATCTTTTTAAAAGACTAAATATACTTATATACATAAATATACATTAATATATATATATGCGTGAATATATATATTTTCGCAAAATGTTTTCATTTTTTTACCTTGCGCTGGAACATGTTGCCGCAACTATAATGCTGTGTCTGTAACTATATGCGTTTTTGTTCAATGTCAGCTTTAAATATTCAAAATTTACATTATTGAAAGAAAAAAAATGAAAAATAAAAGAAAAGAAAAGAACAACAATTCTCTATGTTTATATAAACAGGTATTGAAATTTAGACAGCCTGCTCTTCGTACGCAATTGGTATGGAAAAATTATTTACGAAAAGTTTTCCATAATTCATATATAATTAGAAAAATGTGTTGTGCCACTGAACTAGTTTTACTATTTAAGCAACATGATGCAAATTTTGTAATTAAAAGAAATATATTACAAATAAAATCAATCGTTAAACTGAGCATCAATCAACGCCATTAAATGAAATGATTTAAAATAATTGTTTTTTGTGCCTTTTTTTATTTTAAAAAAATTTTATTTAAAAAAGAAAAGAAGTAAACTTTTTATCAAAACATTTGGAATTTCATCTTTAATGCTGACTGAACAGATTCCCAAATTGTAATAATGGTTCAATAATAAATTCAACATCGATCCCAAGAAACAAAAGAAAATATTGATTAATTTTTCATCTATGCGAATATCTCAAATCAATTATAAGGTTACGAGCATTAAAAGTTTCGAATTGAAACCGTAATTACCCAAACCCAACTCGAAGCATATACCAAGTAAAACCGATCCTATAATCTATTTTATGTATATTTTTAATTAGCATCTGTTTCTGATAGTACTTAACCGTATCCAGTTTCTTCTCAAGATGGCTCTGTTCGATTTGCATCTTTTTCGCAAGTTGTTCATGACATATTTTTAAATTCTATTCCTCTCGTTCGTGGAAAATTAAATTTAACAAGGCGGATAGACGTCCAGGCAGATGGACAGAAAAGCTTAAATCGATTCGCAAAGATACTTTGAATCGATCGATATAACAAGAGATGAATTGCATTTCAAATCCTTCAGGGTGTTGCATCCATCCATCCAAACGTAATATATTCTTGTATCACTAATCGTGTGGAACATAAAAATCACCCACTCAGCTTTGGTTAATAGACATCCGGACAAAGTAGATTCGTTTTTGGTTACTTTTTTCATTACCCATAGGTTTTCTGAAGAGTGTCCGATGTGAACACGAAGAGGGCAGCACTTGACCACGAAAATTAAGAAGAACGTTTTGTGCGTATGTCGATAGGTAGTCACCAAGATTTCAGCCATTTCGACTGCGCAGTTTTTATTTGACAATTGCTTGAGCGAATCTATTTGAGTGTTTTTATGAAAATGAAGTACAGTGACGACTGAGCTGCCATTAACTATATGTTTTTGTAAGGCAACACGCCTACAGAAATTAAGCACCGATTGAGCGATATGTACGGGGACTCTTTACAATCATTTACCACGGAAACTATCTATGTGGTTAAAGGAAATGTTCGAAGAAGTCGCGAGATTTCAACATGAGAAAGCTGGTCTTACATTGGAAGTCGAGTTTAATTTTAGTGGGGCGAAAACACTGAGCCACAATCCAATGGCTACACTTACAAAATGGTATGAATGAAAGTTTCATATTCTTCATTATCGATCCTATGCTCCAGGACTAACCCATACCGATTATTATGTGTTGAATAATCTCGAAACGATGGTATAGGGAAAAAAGGTTTAGATCAAATGATAGACTTATTGTGGAAATTTAAGCGTAATATTGACAAATCTTCCCTTGGAGCTTCGTTCAGGTTGAATTCGAGAATGATCACAAGCTTTCTATCCCTTTCCATCGTCTATCTCCCACGTTCCCGCCTTATCCGATCAATCGAAAAAAATTTAGAGTTTTCTTCAACTTAATTTTAAAGAGGAAGAAATACTCGGTTTCTTAGCAACATGTTTACGTCGATTTCAAAAACCATGGTTCGCAACCAAAATTACTAAAAAAAAAACATATATGGGGTGCTATGGTAGGCGGGAAAAATAAGTATGATGTATAGCTAGTAAAACTACCCTTGGATATGGCCAAATAGTATAAAATTGTAATTGGAAGTGATTCTATTTTCCAATTAAAAGTTGTACACGACCTAGGTATGGACAGTGATAGTTTCGCCCAATATTACATATAATTTCTTTGTAGTTTGTAGTTGTGTTACCATAAGTACTTCTTAACTACGTTATCATAATGTATTTGTTATGGCTTACGATATGCTTTGAAAATATATATTATATCATTCTAAAATCTTTGATATGAACAATTAAGACCGATAGAATTCTTCCATGTATAATAAATATGAGTCCCATATGCTGTTATATAGAGAATATTGTAGGAATTAATCAAACCAAAGTGATATCTATCGTCCGTCAACCATAAAGATTTATATATTATTTCTATGATTGAAGGAAAGAGTTATACTGGTTTCGTTATTTCTTTTGTAATGTGCAAACAAACAGATGATAATTGGATATAGTGTAAGTAATATCCAATTATGTTATATATATATATATATATATGTCTTATGTAAAAATTTGAAATGAATAAACACTATCAACCGTTTGGCTGAAATAGTTGGCTGGAAGCAACCTAGTGCCTGCTAATCTCCCTGGTTAGTTTCTTGCTACTTACATAAACGAAATTAGAATAATAAAGCGAATTACGAATTTCGCCATCGCATTCACATAAGCCATAAAAGCCGAAATAACTTAAAAGTAAGGCGAGCTACTCAACTGTAATGATGGAAAGAGGATTTAAGAGAAGAATAGTTTTTTTTTTATTATTATCTTCACTATCAATATAACCAAATTTTTATTTTTTTTTGTTCAACCAAATTTTTGTTCGCCAATTATTGTTGTGGTGTTCATAGGCGCATAGTGCTTTTCGCTCTTTTATATATTGAAGAAAGCAAATATTTTATAAAACTATGTTTGTTTATGAGTTGATATGGAAATTCGGTCAAATTTTGATCAATTTTTTAAATGTTTAGATAATTTGCATTTAATTTTGTTTATCTCAAAATCAAAAAAAAAAAAAAAAAAAAAAAAAAAAAAAAAAATGGAAAATTTTCAAGCTTATGCAATAAAAAAATCTTTATGGTTCGCTTTTCTAAACTCATAAAAAATTATTCTACATTCTGTTTGTTTGGCACAATCAATACCGTTTCATGTCGTTTTTATGTGTACATGTATTTTGGTGCTCGTTTCTTTTCTTTTTCGGCGTGTGTTGTTCTTGTCCTTGTTGTTGTTGTTGTTGTTGTCGCTTTTATATCTTCTATGCGTACATTCATTAATATGCTTTTAATAAATTCGTTAAATAATTGACAATTGTATAAAAATGAAATGTATTACAAGGCCAAAGAAAATCTGACTAACTATTTTCTATGCCTGTCTAAATACGTAATATTTTCTTAGAGATAATTACTTATAGCAATAAAGTATAAATAAAAAAAATTTATTTCACTTTAAATTATCTTAAGCTTTTTAAAATCTAATGTACTTAAATTTTGCACACTTTCGGTACTTCGTTCCACATGAGGACGAAATATCAGGCGATGAATTACTACCGAACACAACGACGTTCACAACACCAGCTCTATATAAAATGCATTGTTGCCTAGTTGAAACTAGGATTGATTCAAACATTCATTAATTGTTCGCAAAGGTGAATGATCTCTTTCCCTAACATCGGAATATCTCTTACAATTTAATTTTTAAAAAAGGCAATGCCAACTACCTAGTAAATGAACCATTATGCCATTTGCCAATAGGTTACATTATTGATTATTTAGTCTCCTTTTTTTAAGAAGTACCAATTCACCTCCATCCAGACCGGGGTGTAAGTATTGTCAATGACAATTAGTGTGACAGCATTTACAGATCGTCGATATTTGGATGACGTATGATGTTATTAAGATACGAAAAAACAAAAACATCATAGTCGGGTAACGACGGCTATTGGTTATTCTACAAAAGTTCGCCAACCGCAGTTCGTATTATTTTCATACCGTTCATGAAAGCCCTCATGTTCAAGTGTACTCACAATCCTCAACCAATGTAGTTAAAATTCACTAAACTCAGTTTACCTGTTAAAAACACTTATTTCTGATGAGATGAGATTCAAAAAATAGATCTACATGACCCAAATTGTGTAAGAATAAATCTTATGGGAAATTGTTATTATAAAACAATTTTCAACAAGAAATATTAAAAAGCAGACTTTTTTACCAAATAAAGATGTAATCTTCGTAGGAACGGGAGTTGGTTCAAGAACTTGCTTCACCCGATCTACATCACTTTAGAATGTTGAAATACTATTACTCGGTCAGTTTTGTCGCGATATTCTGAAAATTTCTGAGCATTTTTTTACAAAACGAACTTTAAATTCAGACGTTTTATCGAAGGTGATCGAATCCGAATCATTTTAAACATGTTTTGTCCCTGGGCCAGAGCGTGCCAATCAAATTTCCTCAAAATATCTCAAAGATTGCAGCCTGTAGGGTGAACACAGAAGGACCGGATGAACGGATCGACTCAGAAAATCTTTCTGAAAGTGGTCCTGAATCGTTTGATATAACAAAATTTTTGTGTATACTGTTATGAGTCCCTCCCGGTATTACATATATCCTCACAGAAACTTAACATTCCTCCTACCAAAATTTATGTAGAGTATTATTATTGATATTGAAATTCTTATACGTGAATATCTAACAACACGGCATACCTTAAGTGCTTAATACAGCTAATTAAAGATTAGAAAAGTTCATTCGCTCCATGCCAACGTTTACGTGTATTCCCGCGGATCCTTGTTGGAGTTAGAGATACCACTGTGCACCTGATGCCACCAAGTTGCGTGATAGGAGAACCTGCCATTAGAAACCTATGCGATGTTAACCATATTAGAAACTAACTAAAATTAGAGGGAAAATTTCAATGCATAGCTTGTATACCTGTATCGGGAAACGTCAGAGTATTGTTTGTTTTAGTTTCTGTATTGGTTAACATTAATTTTTAAAGTTGTTATGTGTTTTCATTTTATTAATTAAATTCCTATTATCCAAGATTTAAAATTTGATACAATAATTTTTTTGGACGAAATAAAAAACCCCCGTACGAACTTGATGACAATCAAAGTGTCGCTTCTAAGCGCACGTTCTCTGGTACGTGCATTTGTGCGCCAAGCATAATTTTTCAAATTAAAATTTTGCAATCTAAGAATCAATTTATTGTTAAGAATGTTGACGATAATCTCTGAATCGTCCATTGTCGTAATTGTGCAGGCGGCAAGAAGCAATTATTTGTAGAGGATAGAGTATCTCAGTCGTTAATTACCTTTTTGTTTCGTAGTTTCAGTTGAAAAAGTTGTAGTTATATTAAATACTTGGATTGTAATAAGAAAATTGCAATTTTAAAATGATTGAAATCTTATATTTGATATACATATAACATATTCGAGGCAGACGCATGTCGCTTTAAGGTTAAACTAAAGGTTCAGTAATAAATTCCCAATATCTATTGTCACATGCGAGATAGAAAACGAAAATCGTTGCCTTTATTTATCCGAAAGCAATATTCACACCTGGCACCGACAGATAGACATGGAAGCAGTAAAAGCCAGCAAAACCTCGAATGAGCTGGAGACCGTGGCAGCAGTTACAAGCGAGAATGGAGAGCAATCGTCGAGGTCCTATGTTCCTTGTAGGAATAACAATAATTTATATATACATATTCATTGCTATATGAAAGATTAAGCAATGTATAAAGCCTAATATGACCTTTATCTTTATTGCGTAAATTATTCTCTTTTTTCTAATATAAATAAGGAATGAACTTTTCTTCTTGTATGGAGTATTTCGTTCTTTGAATATATATTTTCTCCCATAGAAGTTAAAAGGCGTACAATATATTTAGCATTATTAAATTATTTAGCGTGCACCGAATACGGTACACGTTATATGAAAATAGCCCTAGCTCATAAGCTCTTTAACAGAGGAACTCTCTTCCTTGTTTATTTTGATACGCAAGTGAAAGGTAAAATTTCGCTTCACTTCGTCGCACGAAATGGAAAGATGCATTAAATGTGCCCATAGAAATATCAACAGCTAAAGATTTCAATTTTTCTAACAATAAAACATAAAAATGTAGTATTTTAATCGTATATACATATATGTGTGTGTAATTATTGCAATGATAGGTTGGTTTATAGGTAAAAAGTCAAGATATTTTCTTCATTAGTTTGAAAAGGAACCGAAGGATTCGTTGGACAGATTAAATAAGAAGTACGGTTACCTTAAGGATAGAAATATATATTGGATGCAGAGATCTAGACAAGACCTTGAATTCATTTTATACATGACCTTCCATGTGTTTATTGGTGAAATCTCGACAACCAACTCAATGGGCGTAGGGTTCAAATCTCAAGTGCGTGGAGTGAGCATTCAATAGCTCTGATAATATAGCCTTAGATGGTAGAATGGTTTTACGACATTAGACTTAATATTCATTTCGATGATAAACGAAAATAAGTATAATGCAATGAAAAAATTTTAAATAAAAAGTTACATTTCTTAATGTATTATTACTAACAACAACTAACGATATGTGATAAAATGCACAAGTTTTCATAGAATTCCCAGTTTTCCCAGTTATTTTAAGTAAAAATGAAATGATGATAATTTGCATGCACTCACTATTAACTATGTATTAAGTACATCAAATGTACATCATTCTTACTTCAATGATTAAGTCAGAAGGAATGCAATCAAAAGTAAAATAGAATTAATCATAAAATTTTGTAGACGAAACTGTACACGAATTTAAATTCGGATTCGTCCTATTATCAATGGATATGCATGGCAAAGCACGGAACGAATCTCATGAAAACAGAGAGAATAAAAATGAAAAAAAACAATTCTAATAAACCTCGATATCTGTATCTTGATTTCTTGATAACAATTTATTTAATCATAATTCCTATCACAAGAAGTCTTGTGAATTTCCATATGATGTGCAATCAAGACTACCTTAGCTGACACTTTATCGACAATCGTTAACAATATTTTACCTTAATGGGAGGGAATTTTTCTACAAATTTTTGCATAGTTAAAAGTTCAATTTATTTATTAAGCGATCACGAAATTAAAAAAAAACCCATCTTATCTTTGATGATCTTAGACAATAAGAAACTTAATGAAATGATAAATTTGAATAATGGAACAGAACATCTGATCTCCGATGACAAGAACAATAATAGATAAATTCGCTAACTAAATAGATGTAAAGAAAGTAAGGCTAAAGCGGGCCATGCGTATGATTGAATGGTATTGAAACCATTAAATTTATCTCAAGCTACCCTATCTTTGAAAAATTGCAAATGTCATAGTAAATTTAATATATTGATAGAAGGATAGTAAAAAGTTCAAATCAGATAAAATTTTGAACACGTGTTTTAAATGAGAGCAAATAAACAAGATGAATAAAACAGTTAATATATATAAAAGAAACTTTATATATATATATATATATATATATATTTATGTACTTATGTGGTATCTTGTGTGCGAACCCTGTCACGGACACTTAAAGCATAAACAAAATACAGAAAATACAAGTCTTTTTAGCTTGAATGCTTCTTAACTGGACCATAACCAATTGCCTACTTGTTGCATTAAATGTGTATGAATAAAAAAAAAAAAATGTAGATATAAAAAATTAAATAAGAAGACTCGCACACAGTTTAGGGAGAATTTGAAATAACCTAACATTAATATTAAGTATAGTTTGACTGTTTGCGAGACAAATCGATAAGCATCCATACATACAAATACCATATATTTATATAGAGAAGCCAACGTAAACGCCATTAGTTATATCTAATCTCTTAAAAGGAGAAGAAGCCTTTCTTGTCATTGCTAAACAAAAAAAAAAAAAAAAAAATAACAAAGTTATAAACTTTTCGTGTGTTATAGCGTGAAAATGGTAGGTAGTAATAGCAAGTCCTCGAAAGCTAACAACAAATAAACAATGTTGGATCAATCATTCATTCTTAATCGTTGTTGTTGTTGTTGTTGTTGTTTTTTTTTGTATCTTAGCGGCGAAGAAAATAGATATTCTTAAGCGCTATACCTTGCTCCACATTAAGCAAATGATCTCACAAAGATTGGTTGCTGTGAGGTGAGATCTGCTCGAGAAGCGATCCCTTATTACGTTAGATTAGTTTAGTTGAACGCGACCAACTAACCTAACACCGGGGTTCATTGATATCGGTTTGGGGGGAATTATGGGGGATCTATAATGGGATGATTACATCAATCTTTTAGTTTTTTAATGAATTTTGTTAATATAAATCCTGGGAGATGCTGCGCGACTTCCAATCTAAATTTCTTATAAGCAGTAACGTAAAATTAAACTTCGATTATTCGAATCGATTCAAATTGCGAAGTCATTCAAGAGAGTTTTAATATACGAACTGATTATTGCGTAAGGAACTAAAAACAGTTTTTTTTTTTTTTTTTTTAAATTCTGCCTTAAGTCTCGAACTGATACAATTTTATATTCGCAAGTTCTTTATGATCTCGACATTTTACTCGATTGAATCGCAAACGCGTTAACGAACTGAATGTACTCGATTTTTTTTTATAACAAAAATTCCCATAAGAAATAAAGCTTTCTTTTCAAGAAATGCATACACAGAGGGATCGTTTAGTGCCTTAAAAAAGTTGCGTGCCTTATTTATTTTTGCTTTTTTATTGGCATCTAAGGCGGTCGTTTATTTATGTATTTCATTTTTTTTTTTTCTTTTTTTTTCTAGAGTTTAAATGCTTAGTGACCCTTTTTCCAAGAAAAAATTTTTTGCAGTTTTTTTTTTTTTTTTTTTTTTTTGTTTCTTCATAAATTTTGATTCGTAATCTTTTGTTGCGTTTTGCTCTGATTTGTTCTGTTTGTTTATTATTATTATTATTATTATTATTTAGAGAAATGCTGCTGATGAGCAGTGAATTAAAACCAAATATAACCGTTAAGTTGTAATTAGTTTCATATAATTCATATAATATTAAGAAATATTTAACAAATGGATTAAGATGTGATAGAAGCAATCGTTGAGAAGCCAAAGCAAATTCATTTTAGTTTGCAAAGGATGACAAATGACAAATGGAGAAAAGATTTTCTCTAAACTTATCATCATTTTTAAATTTATTTATTTACAATATTTTTTTTTTTTTTTTTTCTTTTAAAGAAACTTCTTTCATTCACACGAGCGCTTGCTTTATGGTAACAATAACAACAACAACAACAACAACAACAATAACAGAAAGAGCAATAGCAATAGCAATAGCAACATTAACAACGGCAGTTAAACAAAAATTTATTTAACCTTTGCGGTCTAACTTTTACCACTTAATATCACTTAACACTTGAAAACCGCACAACAACGTCGAATGTCAAATCACCTCCAGTTTAAGGAAAGATATACTCTCGTATACATACATATACAAGCATATCCAAGTACACAAAAAAAAAAATAAAACCACGGCTAAGTGGTTAAGTTAAAGTAAAAGAAACAAATACGGAATCATTTTAATGCGCAAGCGCGCGTGGGTCTAAAATAAATAAACACACACACACACACGCATAAACACTCTCAGCATGCATGTATAAATGAACAACTGAATGTATGACATAGAAAAATGCTAACGTTAAGGAATCAAAAATATGAGAGAAAAAAAAAGAAGAAAATCATAGAAAAATACCTAAAATGTTTATAATAAACGAGGCCACATAAAACTTTGCCGACATTGGCTGGCTGTGACTTTGGTAAACCAACTGAACAATAATCCATAGAAATAATAGAAGAGAATAAAAAAAAAAAAAAAAAAAAAACGAACAAGACCTTTATGTATGTGAAAGCAAAAAACCTAAAATAACTTAAAATATTGGTCAAGACTTTTTTCTTTTTTTTTTTTAATAATAATAATAATAATAATATTAAGACTTACTTGCAAAAGAGCTATCACTAGCTGTATAGGACCGCAACGTACGACAACTGTACCTATAGTAGTGGCACGTAATCCCCCTATACCAGTGCTGCTGCTGCTGCCGCCGCCGCCGCCACCACCACCACCACCACTACCGCCACCACCACCGCCGCCGCCAGCACTACTGTTGGCATTCGTATCAATCATGTTATCATTGCCATTTGTTGTGGCCATCAATAGATGACCGGCACTAGGTGTGGGCGATGGCGCTGCTGATGATGTTGAAACTATTGTGCCTGTATAGTTGTTGTACGATGTTGTTGCGCCCATGGTGGCATCATTATGATGACGCGATGTTGGTGTTTGAGAGACATTTGAACCCGAATACAATGATGACATTGATGAATCCAATGTCCGATGACGTTCCATGATTAACTGTTTTCTTAATTAGCCAATTATTTGTGCGCGCGTGTGTAGGATTTCAACTTATTTTTGTTTTTATTTAGAAAAATACAAATAAAATATAAATATTTTGGGGGCGTTTCGAGAGCAGTTGCTTCAAATGAATTTTATCGAAATTTATTTAATTAAATGTATGACTAACTGAAACCTTAAACGGAATTTAAATAACATATAAAAAAAAAAAATAAAAAAAAATTAGCATATTTTTAAAACAAAAAAAAGATGCTTTAAAATTGCACATTTTTAGAAAATTCATTTTTCAAAATGTATTTATTTTAATATTACCACATTAATATTTTTTTAAGGAAAAATTTTTTTCTTATCAAATCTTTTCGAAGCACATTTTAAGCACAAATTCACGAATTAAATTGAAATAAACTGAATTGAAAATTTAACTTAACTTAATTATGTCACATTTTTAAGCATTCAATTTGCATTCGATTTGGGTAAAAAAAAAAAAAAAAAAAACAAAAAAATATTTAATAAAAACCAAAATATATTCAGGAATTTATTTGAAATATGAAAACCCAACAATGTATGGCATTCATTCAAGTACACTGAGTTGCAATTCTCCAAGTTTAAGAAACATTTTTTTTATACTCTATTATATTTATTTGTATTTATCTCTCTTTATACAAGTCTTAGTAAAAAATATTTAAATAATGATTTTCGTTGGAAAAATTGTAAGTTTTTTATTCCATTTAAAACTATATTGTTGTCGGACGCAGGTATCCAAAAAAATGTTTCGATGTTTTTTTTTTTTTTTTTTTTTCTTTTTTAATAATACTAACCCTTAAAAAAAGTAGTGATAAATCGAGTTTATTAGCACGATTGTGACAACATACATACATAGGTAGGTAGGCCGTAAGGTGTGCATGCTGATGGACAGTCGTGAAATTTTTGAGAATAAGAGATTCCGTTCCGCCCCTCATCCGCCTACAAATAATTCGTCTTAATTGCCAATAAATCGCACGCACACACACATACACACATACACATCACAATCACGTTTCGCATATAATTTAAAAAATTTAAAATAATTTCTAATCTACGGCACCTATCTACCTAACGTTGGGCAAATTGAAAAGTTCGCAACAAAGATGATGATAGCTTAGCAGCCCACTTTCAACCAAATAAGTGTTAGAATTCTTATATAACCTTTTAGATACGTGAATTTATTCATTATCGTTAACTGTTCCAACATTTAATTATCCAGTTTATCATTTTGGCATCTTTTGCTTCTCTTGTTCGCAATTTACTGCACAAGCTCCAAGACATTAATTGAATGCAGCCGCAAGATGAATTGCTTTCAACCGATTCGCAAAATATTAATTGAATTGAGGTCGCCCTTACACTTTCAACCCAATTTATTTGAAAGGAATTATTCTTCAAATGCTATATTTGCTAATATGCATTCTTGATATTAAACAGACTTTACCTACTTATCTACACTAAAAATGAATGTAAAGTATTACTTTAACAAAAAAAGCAGTAAAGAGAAAAAGGAAAGAACTGAAGGTCGTCGCAAAATTTACACAAGATTTCCATTACATAGAAAACAGAGTTATTTTCTTTTTTCATTTTCAATATTTTTATTGAAACCCAATGTACGTAGAGAGTAGGCTTATGTGCGGAATAGCATATTGGTCAAATGGTCATATTAAATAATATAATGAGGGAACGTATGCTATAGCAATTCATAGATCATAATTCAAGCACAACCCAGCCGATATTGGCTGCTGACAAGACAGGCAGTAAACACTAGTAAATGAATGAATTAATGATTTTATATCGAAATCACGATTATGTATGTAATGTCTGATGTCCGAAAGTTAAGCGTTGCAATCAAAATCTCCGAAAATCGTTTATAAGTTTCAGTTGTAAATTAACCCATTCACGGTGGCGACCTCTTTACCGATAAACTCCCATAATCTCGTGTAATATGAAATTGGCTTGTAATGAAATGACTTTAAAGAAGAAACTATATTTCTCGAAATTCAACTGAATGGCCGATTGGACGCATCATGACGTCTATTACCGTCGTACTAAACTGCTGACTGGTTAATATAGTCATCTTTGCTATGTTCGACAGATTAGCGCGTGAGAAGCATTTGCAAGCTAGTTTTTTTTGGAATCAAGCGATTCCAAAAATTTTTGAAAAGAGTTTTTGCCGTATTGGCGTAGTTGGATCGATTCAAATGCATAGCGACGGCACAAGATGCGAAACAGCAGACGAAAGAAATAAGAGATCCTGTATATCAATATCGTATTTTAGCAAAAGACCGATCAAGCGAAGTAGTGAGCAATATTTTTAAGACATTATGTATAAAAAATGGTTATTGCTTTTTTTAAATGGGAACAGCAAAATCTTTTTAAGATAACTAATAATAATAATATTATTTGTTTGTTACTTTATTTGATTGAAAAAAAAAAATAAATAAAAAATAAATAAATAAATTTTCTTACTATTGTGACAGAAAAAATGTCATAAGCTTACAATAGCAATTTTTTTTTATAACTCGAGTTTAAATATAAATTTTGTGTATCTGCTGCGAAAGTTTCCAATTGTCATAAAATCGCAAATTTATGAAATTGTCATTTTCAATTTTATAGACATACATACATGTATACTCAAAACTGATCAAACTTTGGTTAGCATTTTCATTTTTTTTCGTGAAAGTTGATTTGTAGTGACTTTTAGTGTATGATTACAATTTTGACTACTTGTCCAATCTAACATATACTGTCATTTTCATCTAGCTTTCTTTAACATTTTTAACATTTTAAGCATTTGTTGTCAACACTTCGATCAGACCTTAAATGAATATATATATATATATATAGATATATAGATATGATATCAATACACTTGGAGTAAAATTTTTTTTTTATTATTTATTTCACTCCTTTTTTTTCTTTTCATTTTAATTCGAAAATGTCTTCAACGCTTACGCTTTGCCCATAACACATGCAATGGCTATTCACTATATATAAATATTTACTTTTATTTTTTTCATCATTTACTTCAATTTAAAAAAAAAAAATTAAAAACTTCGCTTAAATATTTCGAAAAAAGAGAAAAAAAAAAAAAAGAAGAAAATTTAATATCTCGTTTAAAAATAAAATTATAATTTATTTTTTTATTTAAATAATAAATGCTCGCACGTTCGTTGATCTCGCACTTCTGAACCGGCTACATATCATTCTGACAACATTTGAGTCTTAGTGAATAAAAAAGCAATAAGCAAATGTTGCGGCATTACGGAGTCTTATGTTTCACAAAACATACCGTTATTGTTCCTCTCATTTGTGAATATTCAATAAATATTTCCATAAATCTGATGCTGATGAACCCCCCCCCCCCCCCCACGCTCATCTCATATTTATTCTATCTTAGCTGGCTACTCCTCCCAAGAGTGCATATCAAAACATCAAAGTTCTTTTCATATTTAGTTATGCGTGCGTCCGTCAACCCTTACGGGAGATATCAGTATAACAACGATAACACCGATATGCCATAAGATATAAAACCTGGCACATATTACATAAAGATATCTACGTCTCATAGAGTGGATGCCCTATTATTCTTAGTTTATTTGTGATGTTGAGTCGTCGTTACATTTGTTCAAGTTCTTATACTCATCGCCGAAGGATGAGGAGGAGTGTATTCATTTTGTTAAAACGTTTGCAACGCTCAGAAGGAAACTTCAGAGACCCCGCATAGTATACATATTCTTAATCAGCATTAAATTCTGAATCGATTTAAGCATGGCCGTCTGTGTAATGTCTGTTGTATTAGAGGTGATTTGCGCGAAGATCTTCTTCTCTACAGTCACATTGCTACGGAAGTCACTTAGCATTTGATGACGTCCGTAGCATGATAGACATTTCTCTGGATCTGAGCGATAATGGGAGGATGAGAGCATGGCATTGAAACTCTGTGAAAAAAAGTTAATCGAAATTTCGAAAAGGTTGGATATTCTGAACACCAGAATGAGGAATATATTCTCGGCCGCAAAAATTAAGCTAAAGACCTCAAATTTGTCAGAAACATTGGAAGTTATTGCACGCAGGTCGGTGTTGAAAGTGGTCCAAATCGGTTGAAGAACACGCTTACAGTACTGCCTAAACTAAGAACACCTCGTTTTGCCAAATGGAATAAAAGATTGTTTGTCTGTTCGTTACTTATAAGTTACAAGAGATAACTCTACAAAAATTTGACTTTATATTGTATGGGCGGTGCTACAATACCTCTATAAAAATAGAGAAACCGAGCACGCCCAATCAATTTTTTTTTTTCAAAACCTTTACAACACACATAAGCAAACTTCATAAACCCAGTAAAGTGTATGAATTCTTGGCCAGTCCGGATGTGCATCCGTGTAGTGTCTTTGACGAATTTGCAAAAGATTTTGAAAATAACCACAAAACAACTTTTCGAAGGACAGGCCTACCACGACCACATGTCCGTATAACGAGAAGTGTGAAGTCTTTTGCTTTCTGTGTTTCTTGCTTGTTACTCAGTACAACAACAACAAGTACAACACCTGCCTACCTTGTAAATTTGTACTTTTATTCTAAGAATAGAAAAGACCAGTCGCTCCCACCCAATATTATATGATATGATAATGTACTACCTTTCCTTTTTTTTTTTAGGATCCCAGTGATGGGTATAATGGATTCGGTCCCCCACCCCAATATAATTCTCTTCTTAGAATAATAAGGCTTGTGAATTTCCCAAATTTCCCAAAGGCAACGAGAATTTGCGTCGGTTCAAGGAATATTTCTAAGAAATAATATGTATTTGCATTTCAAGTGTGCCGTATTTTTGGATGAATTCTAAGCATTCACTGTCCCCAACGTGTAATTTCAAGGAATAATAGTAGCCGAAGAATGAGCCGGAAACAATGTTCTATGAATAGCATTCTTAATAAAAAGAGACTTCATTGTCTTCCAGAAAACGAATCATAGTTGAAACAACTTGAAAGAAAAAATCCACAAGGAATATACATATGTTACAAGTTCGGTTCCTTCTTAAAGAGAACATTTTTATAGATAGATCAATTAAATGATACAATATTAAGAGAACAAAAAAATCCACTCATCACAATCTTGCAATAATCATGAATACATAATCTACGGTAAGGATCTGTAATAAATTAATTACGGGTAAAAAATATTTACGAAGCGTTGTTTAAATATTTCGCTTTATATGCTTGAAATTTTAAATCGTCGCTGTTTATATATGTCAAGCGAAATGAACGAATAATTATGGACTTTATTCCATGTCTTCGAGTCCGTAAAGCCATTTCATTTCTGACCATCTCTGCTTGAAAAACTTGTAACTTGCTGTCGTTAATGTAAGGCTCATGGTAAAAAAAACAAAAAAAAAAAAAAACACTAAACACTAACCAAAAAACACTTAACAAAAAGCAGGGACCACTTTTTGTTGCCGAAACATGCTATAGGATAGAATAATAACACATATGTGATTTAATGAATATTTCTCATATACATATATTTTATTTTATACTCAACCAAAAAAAAAAAAAAAGAAGGAATATATGTTTATATATATATATATGCGAATGACCTTAACATGTTTTCAAAAACTGTTTCCCTTTTTATCACCGTCTGGAGCGAATCGCAGCAACGACAATCCATTCAATTTTATAAAATACGAAAGGGAGCCGCGTATTCTTAGACGACATGCATAATTGGAATACCAAAGCTTGTATACATTTTCGCGATGTGTTTATAAACATTTAAAGGATCATGTTCCCTGCGTTGCTGTATTGCCGTGCGTTCGCAAGCATACATTTCTTTCACTGTATCGCAACATGTGTTTCAATCTCTTAATTATCGGAATGAAATTCTTTTCAAATCCATCTATTTTTAACATTTAGCTCTTTTTGCGAAAATTTTATTCTCCATCCAATATAAACTCAAACGTGTGCATATATATATGTGTATATATATATATATATATATATATTTCGAAAAAATACGTAATTGTTTATTTGATTTCTTGCAAAAACAAAATATATACAGATTTTTTTAAAATTTTTTTGCTTTGATTGTGTTTTAACGGTGTCTTTATTTTCATAATTTATTTTTTCCTTTTTTTTTTTTTTCTTTTTTTCATTTTTTTTTTTTTTTTTTTTTTTTTTTTTTTTTGGCTATGCTTGTTATACATCATAAAGTAGAAAAATTAGCATTTTTCATGTTTTGTTGATGAGCGATATCTTGTCTATAGATTTTCGCTTTGTAAACTGGAAAACTAAAGTAAATTAGATTTTTTTCTTTCTATATAGAGCTTTTCTTGCTACTACAGCAACTCATGTATTGATCTTTAACTAATGACTGGAACTTAGCATAAGCAATGATGTAACCGCCATGATGTATGCAAACACTGAACATATCTCCGTGATCATCGATCACTGTACAGCTTTCGATTCTATTTTGCTATAATCAATGATGGATGACAACGGTATCAGTTTTTTCTTTTACGATTTCTTGTTTTTCCCCGGGATAATAAATACTTTTCTTCTTCATTTAATTTATTTCTGGCATTTTCCATATGTTTTTTTTTTTTTTTTTTTACACTATATTATAAGAAATCATTTTTGCTCTATTCATCTCTCTCTCTCTCTCTCTCTTTCTCTCTCTATCTCTCTCTACCTCTCCCTTTCTGTTTGTCTCTTTACCTATCTATCTAGCTATCTATCTCTCCCTTTTATATATATATATATATATATATATATGTGCGAATATATCTTGATTTTATTCTAAATTTCTTCTTTTCAATCATTTTAATTGCTATAGGGGTTTTTGCACAATAACTAACAGTGAAAACAGCCGCAATAAGACAGAAATTGTGTCAAATTGTGTAATTACACGAATTGTTACGTTTGTGTTCTGTACACAATAAAGTTGTATAATATATTAGATTTTGTCTCATATTTGTGACATCGTCTTACAAAAGAACAATATTAATAATTCTCAATCTGAGCTTCGATCTGTTGCTCTAATGGTAGATTTTACACTTGAAAAATTTAAATTTAATCAATTATGAAATGAGTGTAAGTTTGAATTATACACCGATTGCAATTATATAATATGATTACATTCATCAAACTTCTAAAAAAAAAAAAAAAAAAAAAAAAAAAAGAAACTTTTTATATTTATATATATATAAAATAATTCAATAAAGTTTTTTCAAGATTTGATAAGCATCGGAAGATAATTAATTGTGTGCTAGTTTGACATTCTATTGTAAATTTGCATCACTCGAACATATATTTATCACAAGCTCTATGAAATGCATGTAAGGCTTAAGTAAAAGTTAAGTGAATTTTAATGTTTCAGATGCGTTTTACTTGTGTGAAGCGCTAAATAAAGTTGTTTATGTGTCGCTTGATTGAAGTAATGATAGCGAAATCATCATCCTATCATCCAAGTTGTCTTATCTTGAAGAAGGCTTGACAGTTTAATTAATTTGGGAAACCATATGCAAAGAATGCGAAGTATGCGCGTATGCTTTAATTTACCTTTGGTCTATTGACCAATGAAAATATTTGAAAATTTTTTGAAAAGAAATTATATAAGAAACTTGCTTTTTCGGAAAATATACGAAATACGAGATATACGATATTGATTTTCCGCTCTTGCTTGCAATGATATATGCTTCGCTACAAAAGACTTGTGAGGACTATAAAAAAACCAACTCTTGCAGTAGATGCGACTCGAAAATGCAAGTCTTCACATACTTTTTGTGCGATTTGTTTTTGGTTTGTTGGACAAACTGCCAGAAAGCCCATCGAAATTGCCTTGAAAAATACGTAATGGGTTCTCTAAAAAACTTAGTGACAAAATTTTGTCTCTGTTCAACTTTCAATGATGAAAGTCATAAAATCTTGTAGTAATTAATGTATAAAAGAGTTATTATCAGAAAGTTAATTATATTCTTTTGATTTGTACCGAATGGATGGAGGGCTTTTGAAATCCCCCCAATTGTAAATTTTGGCAAACAAAAAAAAATAAATAAATAAATGAAAACCCAATATCGATTTCGCGAATTAAAATAAAAAAAAAAAGTACATCGAAATGAAAAAAAAAGGAAAAAAGTATTCGCCACGTTACACACCAGCACAACAGCAAACATGCAAAAATTTATTTAATATTTCGAATATTTGCGTCAACGTTCATACACATTAATTAATATCTGCTTTCGAATTTTCCAATTTTTCTAATCTCTAATTTCAGAAGCGCGGCGATTATTACCATGCATTTATATTAAATTTGATTTTTCGAATTAAAAGGTGAACATATATATATATACATATATATATATATATATATATATATATATTAGTTGCAAGTTGCAATTTTACGATTTTATATATATTTTGCATATTGACTTAAAATCAAGAGCTTATGTCGTTTAGGTTTAAAGCAGTTATTCTGTGAATATAACAACAGCTGCTAACCATAGATAGATAGCCAGAGCAGTAGAACTAAGTAGTAAATTCATCTTGCGTTTAGGTAGCGATGCTTTTTGGAGGCACATTCGGTGTGCTTTACATGAGCACAGAAAAAGCTTGAATTCGATTTGCCAATCCTTGTTCGCCAAAAAAGAAATTTAAGATAAAGATGTTAAGCGGGCAAACGACTGTGACGGTCTAAAAAGAGAAAGAAGCTTTTTGGCAATTTTCTCGAGATCGAATCAAACGCAGTATAATAACAATATTTGAGAAATTTATGAAGCGTGCCTTCAAGTAATAAAAAAAAAAAATAAATAAATAATAATTTCGAAAAATATTAAAAATTGGCTTCGCCATAGCCATAAATTGCCTTAATTTACATTTAACAGGAAAAAAAAAACGTTTAAAGTACATTAATATATCTAGAGAAATAGTCTAGAAAAGGACTCCTTCTATTTAGATACGTTTACGTGTAAAGATATTGTCAAAAATGGAAAATCATATTTCAAGAAAAATGCATTAAAATTTGAGAATGTGTGAGTGACATGTTTTCTAATCGTAATAAACATTTGATTATTTTTTTTCTTAGTCGGCAATTCCAGGACCATAACAAAACTGCGCTTTCAAGTTCAAATATACTTTTTATGTCCATCCTCCACCCCCCCCACGATTTCTGACTTGAAATTGGCTCTTTTGCTGCTTTTATGATGAGCTTTTTCCCAAACTTTTAACTTCTTGAAGCAATAAAAGCTTCGGAATACCTCTCAACCTCATATCGACTTGAAGGTCATCTTGATTCAGCTATAATAACATTTTTTTTTTGGAAATGTTTTTAAAATGAACTTAAACGCTTTCCAGATACATGCAACGATAGATCAACGAAAGGTCAAAACAATAAGCTGCAATTTCCCAGTTGTAATTCATTTGACCCAAGTATGCTTATCGTAGCGCTTGGAAGGTAGCTCACAATTTTCAAGGAAACAATTTTTTGCGAAAAGTGAATTTTCTTTCGTGTACTCAAGAAGATCCAAAGCATATAATAAGCAAAAAAAAAAAAAAAAAAAAAATGATTTTTTTAAAAAATTTACAGCCCTTTATATATTGAACGCTATGCAATGACTTGTGCTCTTCCATAAAAGAAGTTGTAAAAGCATAGCGAGATTAAAAAGAAATTTTTAATTTGATCATACAATCCTGCATGTTGGCCTTTCTCTCAGATGCATCTACGATAATCGACAAGTGACAATCAACAGACCTTGCCAAAACTATGGACGTATCATCTGAAAAAATTCACCTTTGCATAGCTATTGCATAATTAATTTGCAGTTAACTTTGTTAAATTTCTTTAAAAACAGTCGCAAAATTAATCTTTTTTCTCAATACCGTCAGAAATAGAAGAATAGAAGACTTGATTTTATCATTACTTTTTAGGTAATCGCGACAACCCATCAAATAGTGAACCGAGATTAGTGCCAAGAATTAACAACAGGGAGATAATGCTCTAATTCTTTCGATCTAATAGATATACGAATTCGAAAGGAAGGATCTGATTAGTTAAAGGTAAACAGTAAACATTAACATACGGGCATAATATGGTGCGGTAACTCGGAGAAGTTTACTCGCTCCAAACAATTGACATTTGAATGTACGCGACGAGTTATTTAACATTTCCTTTATCTAGTTCCACTTTTAGACTTTAATTTTTCTTTAAATCTCACTTATCTCAAAAAAACGAGATATTAATAGCAGCACTGGGCAAACTCTAGGAAGCAAATCACTACAAAATTTTAAACTGTTTATTGTCAGCCGAATATTAATGCGCTGAAAATGGAAAGTCCTCTTCTTCGGATGCGAATACGAAGAAGGGTTTTAATAAAAAAGGGCTTAGAACAAGAAAAAAGAAGAGAAAAAAAAAAAAGAAAAAAGAGTCTTCTACAGAAGGCTTCTACAAGACTCTTCTAGAGATAGAATAGATAGAAAAAATATAGATAGATCTTCTAAAGATAGAAAACTCTTCTAGAAGACTCTTCTATCTATGCTACTAACTAAGCCTAGCATATTATTGTAACGTTAAATAATTTAGCAAAGACATGAAGCACTTATAAGTAGAGGTGGCGCAGTTTCTTTTTAAAAATGCCGACGAAAATATCCATTAATACAGTGTTCGACAAATAGGCGCTATATTTAATGTAAGCATTTGTGTTTTTAAAATTCTTACTTATTAATTACATTACTGGCGTTATTGTTTTAGTTGTAAAAATTTATCAAATATGTATTTAATTAACGCATAAATGAGGTCATAGACAAACAGCGAACTGGTACGCACAGTCATTGTTTGCTCACGCAGACGACAACAGCGAGAACACTTAAATATCTCTTATAAAAAATTAAAAAAAATATATAAAAATTATTCACACAATTTTAATTTATATTTATGTTCAAGTGTTTTTCTATTCAAATTTTTTATTTCACGTTTTAAGTACAAATGAAGGTAAACAACGCGTAGAACCAGGTGGTGTCTAAACATCTTCTACTCGCGCTAATCCTAATGCTAATAAATCATAATTTTTATAGTAATTTAGAAATTTTTTTTTTTTTTTTTTTTTTTACAAAGTTCTCACGATGTTGTGAAAAAAAAATTAAGAAACGTTATAGGTGTGAATTACTTTTCTTTTCTATTTTGTAAAAGAAAAATAAAAAAAAAAATAAAAAAAAAAAAAAGAAAAGGAAAGAAATGAT
The DNA here is from genome assembly GCF_014805625.2 of Glossina fuscipes. NCBI lineage: Eukaryota > Metazoa > Arthropoda > Insecta > Diptera > Glossinidae > Glossina > Glossina fuscipes. Next base: position 41,776,340 of record NW_023998415.1, on the reverse strand, counting down.
TACACTATTACACAATAAGTGCGCACACACAAATATATATATATATATGTAAATATATATTGTTTGTATCTTACGTTTGAAAAAAATTCATAAATAAATCGTCTTTATTTGAATTTTTTGGAAAACAATTGAGAAATTGCTTATAAATAATTTTTTTTGCTAATATTGATTCATTTTCGTTTTAACCATTTATAAATATATCAAAAATTTTTTTAATAAAATCTTTTTTTTTATTCAAAAATAAAAAAAATACATTTACAACTTTGCGCGTTTTTCGTACCTTACACACGCGTATCATGGACGAGACTAAATGTAGTCGCGATCGTTCGCATAACATATTATACGCGTTCACGACCTGCATTTACTTAAGCGCATATATATAGTAAGAGCATTTGTTGGCTGTCTCTAGCTTTAAAATGATCTTAATGGTCTTAGTCTTCTAAGCACGATTAAAATGCGCAAAAAACTTCTTTTCGCTTTTTTTAAATTGAAACTTAAAGGAAAAGACCACGAGAAGCGATATAAACAACTGCAGCAACAGGCAACAACTTTCTCATCGCTCTCTAAGAAAAGGTTTGCTGTTATTAGCGCCTGACAGTGCATGGATTTCTCCGGTCATTCTTAACATACAAAAAATGCTTTATATACACAAATAAATGCTTGTGTACCTAGGAAAACAGAGAGAAGTAGAAAAAGGTAACAATATATATATATATATATATATATATATATATATATATTTTCTCATTTCTCTCTCGCAATTTGTATCTGCTTCTCTCTCCCATTTTCTGTCTGTATTTTCGCCGCTTGATTAAATTCTTAGTCATGTTAATGTTCTGTCATAACCAAATTCATTCAATTATTTTGTTATTCAATAACAATTTCAATAAACTTAATATCGGAGCAATGATTTGATTTTTCTCATCTCATTTCATGCCAAGTAGTTAAATACATTTTAATTAAATAAAAGTTTTTACATCTATCGCCTAGAATACGCTAAACCTATTAAAACTTTATGAAGCATTGAAATATATAATCAAGTGTTAGGCATACATTATTTTAATTATCGTTAGTGGTAGGTATCGAAGTAATTATCTATATTCTATAGCTCTTCCGGTTGCTAAAACCATAAATACGATCTAGAAACAAAAGTTTCGATCACAATTTTTATCTTAAATGAAATTTAAACAAGACACCACAACAATCGCTTTGCCTTGATCCGCCTACAAAAATACAATGACAATATATTTCACTTATTCAATTTTCGAAAAATTGAAAGCTTTACACTTTCAATAACATTTAGCAAAATGACTCTGCCCGCAATTGCCTAAGAAAGTTGCGATTTTCAATTTCTACAATCGTCCCGTGAAACCTGCTGGCTCGATATTTAGTGAAGTGAATATTTCGTATATTAAATTACTGAGTATTAAAAAGTTTCGTATAGGTCGAGTTCGCATTTTTGTTTCAAATTAGTTTTAATGGAAACAATTTTCACTCTTCAAATTCATAAGCGCGCTGACAGTAAACTTAAAATCAAATCTGCCAAATGTATAACTCTTGATATATTCATGAACGTTGGCCCGCATATCGAAGAAGCAGATGCAGGAGACTTTCATTTCGATTTTGAATGAAAACATCTAATGGCATATAGGGCCGATTCTTCTCCTTACTTCAATTTCAATCTTAAATGATTTACAAGTAAATCTTGAAATAATCCTTAAGTAAGGTAAGATATGCTTCATTAAAAACTCCCGGGACAAAATATCATTAAAAGAAATTAGTTTCGGTCAACGTAATCTCCAGACGAAGCATTTAATTTATTAATTGGATCCTTTCTCATCATTTGCTCCTAGCATTTACAGTGCAGTGCTTAGGCTCCATTAATGATTTCATCCTTACCTAACTAATACCTTATATGCCAAAAGATAGATAAACGATAGATACAATGCTATATTTTATTCTTGAACGTCTTTTAATAGAATCTTGAGATTCAAATTAAATAAAAATCATCATTATCATTGTCATCATTTTGAGGTCATAAACTGTCCAAGAATGAAAGTAAAATTTCATCAAAGAAAGCCAAGAAAAATAACAAAGAGCGTAACAAGACATTTGGAGCCGTATATATAAAGATCTTTTAGCATATAATTGCTTAAATTTTATTTATTGAATTTACTATTGATAGGTGAAGACTTGTGAACAAACATAATCTCCTTATTGGATTGTCCTTTAAGAAATTTCCACATATAATTCAATGAAATGAATAAGGCTTTAAAAGAAATGCGAGCGAAGAGCGAAAGAGCAAAGTATATCCAAGTTATACCGCAAGGAAGGTGTACGGGGCATAAATTTTCTTAAGATAGGAAAACTTGTGAACAAACATAATCTCCGTACTGGAGATTGTCCATTAAGAATATTCCACATATAATTCAATGAAGTGAATAAGGCTTTGAAAGAAATGCGTTCTTTAGAGTTAAGAGCAAACTTAAATCCAAATTTTACTGCAGGAAAGGTGTACGGGGGCATAAATTTGTTTAAGAACAATTAAATAACCGGCAAAATTATTCAAGTTTTCTTCTCTTCATTTTCTTTCGCTCTCTCTCTCTCTCTCTCTCTCTCTCTCTCTTTATTTATCTATCTGTATCTTTTTTCTCTCACGATAGTGATCAAATAATGAATTTGAAAACAAATTCATGTTAAAAACAATGATAAAAGTGACTATGATGCCGTTAATGTGATGTACTGCGATGACGTTGCTTTCAGTTGCTTGTACTGAAAAAATCAAAAAAAAAACACGATAAATATAATTCTATAGATACCAGTAAATCTTGAGTAGGTTCACACACAATACGTGCTTGCCGCTAATTCCGCTGCTATTGCTGCTGTTACTGCTGTTGCTGCTGTTGCTTCTTCTAATAAATATTCTTGCTAAAGTTGAAAACACCGCAAGCGAAATAAATGAATGAGGCACACTAAGTGATTGGCGTTAGTGTTGGTGTTGGTGTTTGTATTGTTTGTGTGGCAGTTTGGTGATTTAAATCAGTAGAAAAGCAACCGTCAATTAAGTCTGGAAGCCCACTAACAAAAAAGAAATCATCATTCAACGCTTTTTTTGTTGTTGTTTTCTTCTCGTTGAGAAAATTGATTGTAATGAAAGAAATACAAAAAAAAAAAAAAAAAAAAAAAAAAAAAAAAAATTATAATAATAATAATAATAAAATATAAAGAGGAAAACAAATATTAGAAAACACCACCAACAACAACAACAACAACAACACCAAAAATGATGAAAAATCACAACTGACTCATTGAATATTTGGTTAATGGAAGGGTGTAAGCGATATAAGAGGGGACGTTTACAACAAAAGATATAAAGGCCATATAGTTGTGTATGTTTATTCAACGGAGTAGTATATCTGGCGACTGACTGGTTAAGTGTTTTTAGCTGACTGACTGACTGGCTGGCTGACTGCAAATGATTTGTTTTTCTTTCTTTCTCTCTTTCTCTCTTTCTTTATCTTTTTTATTTATTTATTTATTTTTTTTTTTTATTCACTTTGTTTTTTTGTTTTTCTTGCATTTTTTTCGGTGTGCGAAAGTTGTGGCACACTTTTTTTTATATGGCCAACCAACTGACAGAACGTTTATTATAATAAACTGCCGACAGCATCATATGTACATTGGATTCGTTTGGCTGCACATCTAATTCCAAATTTCATTCAAATTGAATTGAATGATAAATTTGAAAATGTTGGCGTTAAATTTTAATTCTTTTCATTTGTATATACATACATTAATAATAATAATAATAATAATAATAATAATGATAATAATAAACAATAACAAAAACACTCGCTTATTCGACACCATAAAGGGTAAAAGCTTTTAGTAAATAGCGCGCATCTGCTTTTACCCACAAAATGATACTTGAGCTGATTACATAATTAAACAGATGGTGTTACAGTTTATATGTATTTGTGTATGCAATGTTTGCAACAATTTCGAAACTTTTTAAAAAGTAAAAAAAATTTCATAAAAAAATCAACTATTTCTTATTCATATATATATATATATATATATATATGTATTATATGTATTATGATTTCAGTTTTTTTTTTTTTTTTTTTTTTTTTTAAACCAATACTAATCTCGTATAGCATTCAATTTAACGCCGATTACTGATACTTAACAACGCTTCGAATAGAACTAACATGTTTTAAATTATTGTATTTGCACTCTTTTACGTTTGCAACGAAACATAATAGTGCTGATCTGTTTGCCTTCTTCTTGTTTTTTTCTTTTTCTCATGCTTGAATACGTAAGTCACGATTATTTTGACGCGATTTACGTTCCACGCAAACGCATGGCGCTTAAGGTAATGCACAAATCGAAAACAAACACAATACAGCATAACATAGACAAAATATATATACATTTACATACATATCGAATTATATTTTCCTGGCAAGCGGTTTTTAACACTGCATAACTAATATATGGAGATACTAAAGACCAACACCAAGGCATCTAAACGATAAATGCTGTATTAGCGAAGCGACATAACGCGAACAAACAGATATATCGATAAAAATGAAAATCCAAATAACCAAAATAGCAATAAGTAAGTATTTCCTATTTATCATATCCACCATCCATATCCGTCATCTGAAAGGATAACATTATGCGAGATTTACTTTCAATTTTTTTTTTTTTTTTTTTCATTTGTAATATTCAGAAATATGCATCAGACTCTTATAAAGCATATATATATATATATATATTCTTAATTAGCGTACGTTTCTGCATCGATACCAAATACTGACTGTATATTGTCTCTCTGTGTGTGAACATTCGACAGCGATAGCAAAAATGATGATATAAATTAAAATTTGGCATATAACTCTTATTTGATCAGATGATAGATTGAATTCAATAAATTCCCGCAGTCACACTCAATAAATGAAAACGAAATAAAAAAGAAAACTCTAATGTGTAACTCGTAGCCGATATTGTTGTGAACCTCCAGTCACACCTCACAACTGATTAATTTATTCGCTCACATTTAACAAAAACTTTGCTAAAAAAGTTTTTTCTTTATTTTTTCAGCTCGAAATGATAAATCTGAAAGATTCAACGTAAATCTTCTCCCACTCACTTATAGGGAGGGGCCAATTTAGATTTGGAAGCACATTAATTACGATTTTCTTTTGTAACTGTAAGCGAAGCGTATGCATCCGGGATTGTACGCATATATTCTAAATTAACGAATGCTCTTCATATACCGTAAACTTAGCCATTTCGTCCGTCCGTCCGTCCGTCCGTCCTTGCGTTCTTACATGATTCGTCGATTGTTAGTGTTCGCGAGGGGCACAATATTGAAACTCGACATTTGTATGCATAGAAAAATGACGCAAATTATGTTTTCAGATGGGCGTTGACTCCTTAAACCTATTCAAGTCCAATATTGCTAAAGTTGCGTAAACGAGTTTTGCCACATGAGGCTGAACGTTATTATGCGGTGTCATCATGACTTTGGACATATTGCCTCCGGTTTGTTTGTTCGCATAAATTTCGCATAAATTTGTTGGGTCGTTTGTGGCGCATTTGTTTGATTCAAAAACTCTTATAATACACAGCATCCAGCTGAAACCCAACACGGCATTCGCACTAATAGTATAATTTATCCGTTAACGTTGCCAAATTTTTAACAAAATTTCTAACGAACTTTTTCTCATTTACCAACCGTTTCAGATACTGAGAACATTATCTCAAACATTATAATCGATCTTGTTCATTTACAGAGCAATAAATTATTCCTCTCTTTCATTTTTTTTTTTAAATACTATCCGCCATACGGTGATTATAGGTAAGTATTATGCCTTCAACGATCGACAATTTACTGTAGCTGCGCTTATACGCCATCATCGTAACCAGGTGATCAAAACTGCACTTAAAGTGATATATCTATGAAAAGTATATTCTCCAGAGAACATATAAAATCGGTTCAATTCAATTCAAATACAGGTAAGAACTTCATAGGGCAAATAGCGAGACGAAAGATGCAGGATTTTAGGAAATTCTTTATTGTTCTTTCCAATAAAACTCATTAACAGCATTTTGGTTAGAAAGATGCGAATGTGAATGTTAACGCTGAATTCGAAAAGGAATAAACTTTTTACATATTGCGAAAGCAAGTCAACTACGAGTTCACTCGCCTGAGGAACTTGGACTTGCGTGCGACTGCTCTTTGTTTTACGTTTGTATTTAAGATAACAAAAAACACTTCGCACTTGTATAAATAGCGCAAATTCTATTTAGGTTAAGAAACCGAGCTTACGGTTTGACAAGAGGAGAGACAATGAATGCCGAACGCACTCTGTTCAACATATGTTAGACCACTGATAGAGTTGGGTAAGGGAATCACGTCATAGGCCATTGGCGGCTTCCATTTGATTTGGTCAAAATTAAAGAATCACTGAATAGACAGTTATAGCTCTTTGGGAAAAATACTTGGAATAAATTAGAATCTGTTATAAAGGCTACTTGCTGCAGCGAACAATAGCCGATACAAATGCCTCCTTGGAATGTGTCAGCGAATGGAGATATAAACAGTGACGCACTATCAGAAGAGAGAAAAATAGATTCGCCAGTCAGACACAACATTTGGGACCTGTGGGTCCAATCATTCACACTTTTGCTCTCAATGAAAATCCCACGATTTTGTTAGTGATTTAAATTTATCGAAGCCAGGAAAAGAGGGCGAGGTTTTAGCTCGCCACCTTCTTGTTTCGGTAAAGAAATTTTAAAACTGAATCAGGTATTCAGGGACAAGTAGTCTTCTGGTGACTGAGAAAAAAAAATTTTTCTTCTTTTGTAAATCAATGTAAGCAAAGGACGTCAGCCTGCAATTTTTTTATTTTTTTATTTTTTTTTTTTTTACTTTAAATGGATGAAAGCGTTCTTTGGAGCGCCACAAGTTCTCATTCGTGTAATTCGTTTTTCGTATATGAGAATAGAACAATCATGCAATCAATCAAATTAATGCGTAACAATTAGCGTAGATTGACCTCTAAGGCCATCTTTATGTAATGAGGATCAATTGTCATCACATCATCAAATTTTGTGAAAAACTCGCAATTAAATGCTTAGAGATTTTCTTTCCTTGCAATGCGAACGAAGTTTTCTATGACTAAATATTTATGTCAGACAGATGACTCGTTGTAGGATTTCAGCACATTATATATAAAACTCGTATATAAACATGTCTCACTCCTTAAGGGTCTTATCAAGGGAAATAGGGGTAACTCGAAGATATACGCGGTGAAGTAGATTTAAAAAAAAACAACATTTATTACGCAAAAGTGCAGTTATTCGCCCCATTAGAATTAAAGCATATAAATAGCATATATATGATAAAACTTTGAAGATGCATAAACCCAAAAAATGTTAAAATTTCTTTTCTAGAGAAACATCTGATGGCCGTTATCGGTAGTACAATTACTAGCGATTACCTTTTATAGTCGCTTCAATTATGTTATATAATATAATAATAGCTTAACAAACGTCAAAGCTAAAATGGAAAGCATGTATCATATTATTTCACAAGTGCCTGAGATTCTTATTCTTGTATGAAATAATACAATAGTTCCCTTGGTTTTGTTAAAAAGTTTTAAAAAACGTTTTGAAAGTTGAAAGAGAAAAGAGAAATAAAAAAAAAAAAATATGCTTTTTTAAATCATTTATCGAAAAACTTTTTCTTTAAATTGTTGTTGTTCCCATAATTGTTTTTCTACTTCTTGATTAATACGAATTTTTTTCTTTAAATGCATTGCATTTTAAACGTCTTTAAAGTTAAGCCAAGAAGTATGCAAAAGAAACTTCACTTAAATGAAAAACATTAATCAGCAGAATCGATTAACAGAATGTGTAACTTGTTTGTAGTATCAAGCAAGATTTATTATTCTTAAGCTGACGTAGGTGATTAATGGGTTTAAAAAATCAGTTTAAACTTAATTGTAAATTTTAAGTTTTTATTTTTTTTTTTCTAATTTTTTTCTAAAAGAATTTTTTTCAAGTTTCATAAAAAACTTATAACTAAATATTGACTAAAATAAATGCAAATTTCATTATATGATATTTGGAATTCTCAATAGAAAAAAAAAAAAAAGATTAAATAAAAATTAAAATTTATTATTTATAATAAATATAATCAATCAATTGAACAAAGCAGTTGGAACGAAAACTATTATATCGAAAAGGGTGCATGCATTTCTAAGTCAACATAAATTTCACAATTTGTTGAACGCATTGAACAAAAAATAAAAAAAAAACAACAAAAAGAAATAAATAAATAAAAATGAAATGAAGGAAAGCTCTATTAAATATTATATATATATATATATATATATATATATATATAAATAAAATGGAAGAAACTGCTTTATGTTAATTGTTACTATAAGCATTTAAAGACTCATTAACTTGTTATAGTTATTATTATGATTATTATTGATTTAATGAATATGAATTACAAAAAGCCTTTAATAGTTTGCTTGGTTATGTTCTCATAATATTTACTGCGGCGCCAATTAGCGTTTGGTTTGTTAGAGCGCTGCTGCTGTATTTGAACATGCGGTTCATCGACTACGGACGAGTGTATAGAACATAAGCTCACCTCTGGCGTTACTGATGTAAGGGGACGTATTTCGCTTAGCGCTGCCATTGATGGAGCATCAGCGATAGCCGATATTTCTAGCTCAATTTCCGATTCAATTGAAGCATTCTCCAAAAGATTATCAATTTCTTTTCGCTGCACTAACGTTGGTGTAATACTTTCACTACGCAAATTTTCATTTTCATTCATCGCGATAATATTTTGTTCGTCTAATTCTATCGCGTTTATTGTCACTTCTTGCTTATCCGATAATTCATTAAGTGTTTGACTGCTATTATCGGTAAACGTGATTGTTGATTTTTCAGATTTTTCTTTCGAAAGTCGTATTGTTGTCTGAGTTTGCCGATTTTGCGCTGACACATAACTTTGCTCGGAACTTTCAAAGGAAGTATTTAAAGGTGAAGTCAATTCGGGCATTTCATAGACAAATGTAGCGTCATCAGCATCAAATGAATTTTTATCACAACTAACAAACGAAGATGTAGTTCTACCGGAAGCCGTACGATACGAAGACGATGATTGAGAAAAAGGTGTAAAATTACCTTCAGAAGCGGTAACGAATGAATCATCTTCAGTAGAACGTGAATGCCAATCCTAAAAGATATATTTCAAGGCAATTTTGAACTAATAAATCAAATAAATAGCTGTAATAAAAAAAATTTATCTTACCTCGCTACTGTTACTCCTTGGCGTGCCAACTTTCTTGTCGGCGCTTCCATCAGAAGATTCTAATTCCATGCAAAGTGCATTGTCCTGTATATCACGTATAACAGTGTCCAAAGATTCCGCCACTTCAGCAATTTCGGTTAATTTCGCAGATATCGCATTGCAGGCCAAAGAATTATTCGCGATCGGCTTTATAACGACTTTTGAAGCATCCATAGAACTATTTGAAATTGAGCCCGAGCTGCTACAGCCACTACTGCTACTAGCCGATACGCTGTCCACTATAGGGCTAGACGTGCTCATCTCTGAAGGCAAATCTTCAATAACAATACTGAAATTAAACAAAAAAAAAAAAAAAAAAAAAAATTAAAAAATAGTTTTATTCCCAAAAAAAATAAAAAAAAAAATAAAGAAAGCTGAGGTTATGTTATCCTCGTCGTAGACCAAATTTTTTAATAGCTACCATTTTTTTTTTGGGTTGTTGAGTGGAGATGGACAAAGCACAATGAATACTATTCGTTTAGAGTAAAACGACAAAATTCTCTAATAATTTTTGGTTAACTATGAGTTATCTATATATAGTTTATTGTCTTAGTTTCCTTGTCAATACATTTCTCGATAGCAATTTTGTGCTCGAAAGCAAAGATAAGAATGACCATTCATTGTCGAAATAAGTTAATGCCATTCCACTGCTCGTGACAAGTTAGTCGACATCGAAGATTATCATCTCAATATAGACAATTACCCTCGACATTGAAAATGAGAATTTGTCTAGTGTTTTATAATGATATTAAGTAAATGATTTTAACTTTATTTCATATCAAATAAAATATGATAAAAAGCTAAAAGCATAGTTTCCTATATAAGAAAATATATTAAAAATCATTCTAGACTTTGAAAATTTTGAAATTGAATCTGAAAGTTTCATTTTCGATGCGCACATTACTAATTCTTATGATGAGGATGGGGAGTATTTTGGACTGTAAGAATAGTAATATGACAAAAAGCCCATATCTATTTTTTAAAATTTCCAATAGGAGAGCAAACCTTTATCCACAAATCTAATTTTAGTCTTTTATTTTTCACGCACACAGTATGCAAGAAGTAGCTAACTCGTCTCTAGATCTCGTCTGCAATGATCGGATGCCCCTAAATAAATAAGGCCCAATATTTGAGTATGATTTCTAGTGAATACAAGTGCAGGTAACCGTCCTATATCACGGTAAATATGTATTATGCGAGACGTGAGAAGTGCATACAAAAATGAATTCCGAAACCTATTACAAGAATTTTTTTTTTTTAATTCCATATAAGAAACTTTAATTTTGAATTCAACATAGGCTACTTCAGTTTGTTATTGTGTTACCTCATTTAATGTACATTCCTTTTAATAATCCTCCAATTTCCAAATTCTTATTTAACAAAATTTCAATTGAAAAATAAAAAATTATTACTAATTGCTACCGAAGAAATGAAGTTTTACAACACAAAATACAAATGAACGCAAGTTGAGTAGGAAGCAAGTAAGGACAAGGCCGACAATCAGATGCCCTACGCCCTTCTTCCCCCACTTACTCGTTACTTACTCGTTATGCTAATAAGACACCAAAAAATACACATTATTTTCATGCAATGACTTACTTCTCCTGAAAGCGGGCATATTGGAGAATATCGAAAACCTCATCTAACATGATCCATATTTAGTAAAATTAATTTGCTTCCTAAAAATTGTATTACGTTTCAGTTTCCGTTATAAAAAATTGGGAATTAAACTTTCTTTCCATATAAGGGCTTTTTCTTTGCACATCTACTATTTTCATATATAATATTTTGAGGTCTAAAAAATAGTTTTTGTTCAGTCGGTGCTATGAACTAATTGTTATCATCAAATATTAAAAATTAAACCCTGCTCTAACAGCTTTAATGTTCATGAGAAATGAAGTCGGAGGCAAAAAAATACACCTATCTGTTTTAAATTTAGTCCACTTTTCACGTCGAACAAAATTTCATAATAAAACATTAACATTAAGGATTTACATAGCCTGAATATCCTCATATGCGATGGTATCCAAAAGATAGACCTACGTGATCCATCTTTGGTAAGGTTGATTTCTCTCTCAATTTATAATTAGAAATCAGTTTTCATCATTGAACATTGAAAATTAGTCCTTCTTACCCTAAAAAAATTCAGTTTTCATAGGAACGATTATATGAGAGGAGGTTTTAAAAATTGCCCCAGGGTGCTTAAACACAAAAATGCATGGACAGACCTCAGAGGGACACATGGACAGGTTTAAATTGATTCAGAATCATTTTCGGTATAGTAAGAAGTGGGTCTACGTCAATTCGTTCTGGATATTGCATAGGTCCGCATAAACTTAATGAGCCCTATATCGTGAGTGGTATAGTGTGTAAAAATCGATGTCTACATACATACACGCATGCATAGCACTGTCTTGAACATAGTAAAATTGAGAGTATTCCTAAATGTTGTGTGTTTACAGTGCTTAACGTAATTTTCTAAACAAAAATCCCCTTATCGTGTTATGGAAGGGTTATATTACTGGATCTTCGTCGTATGGTGCGATTAAACTCGCAGTGTGTTCACTATCTAAATTTATGTAGAGGCAATGTATAGAGGAAATATGACTTTCAAATCCGCTTTGCGAATTAAGAAAGAAAAACAAATAGGAAAATTAAATTCGGTAAAGACCGAATCTCTTATACCAATCATCGTTATCCTAAAAAAAAACAAAACAAACAAAAGGACATAATTTCCATACTCTATAATATGCAATGGGCGCAGCTGGTTTTCTCTCTTTTCAAAATAAAAGTAGAGGCATGTGGGCGTTGTAGGCGTGTCCTTTGAAAAATTTAGATCAACCGCCAAATTCTTTTGTAAATTTGTAGGCGATATCCTCATTTTCCCTAACGAGAGAATGTTTACCACACACACTACAAAGTTGCGCAAAGCGACAGATGGACGGACGAATAGGCGGACATATTCAGGTGCATTCCAAGTTTGAAACTAGCCAACGATTTGCATACTTAATGGGGCTTTTGAACGTCTACGCCTTATAAAGGTATTGAAAAAACAATTAAACTTTGATACGCTACAATATTAGGTAGGCATGGTCAATTTTTTATATTTTTATACGCAAATGCTACAGCATCGCCCATTGAACATGCCTTCAAATTTTTCTACGTTTTTAGTTTATGAGTACTGGGCATAAAACCAATTTTTCATTCCTTTGCAAAAACATAGGTGTTCTCAGTTTACGTGATGCTGTAGCCCTGTTCTTCGACTGATTCGAACCACTTTCACCATACCAACCTATGTGCAAGAACTTGCAATGTTTCTGCCAAATTTGAAGTCGATAGCTTCATTTTTGCGCCCAGGAAAATGTTTGCAACAGACACTACGCAGATGGACAGACGAACCGGTGGACATTCTTATATTGATTAAGATGCTGATATATACTTTGGTGTATCTCTCTGATGCGTCTCTCTAGGCGTTGCAAACGTTTTGATAATGGGTATTTTGAAAATTAAATTATTGTCGTGAAAAGCACATATTCGATGCAGCAAATAGACATGGAAAGGAAGGCTCCCTAGTCTCGTTGACAACCAAAATTGAAAATACTTGTACAAGTAAATCATAACTTTCTTCAAAGAACAGAGTCTTACAATGGCAAAAAAGGAAATGACAAAGAGATTGGCTGAAAATGGGTAAAAGTAGAACTTTAGTGGATACCTTGGTAATGATATATTTTCGCATTATCAAAAATACAATAAAGTGAATGCATGTGGCAGTAAAGGCGACTGTGGCGAAATTTATGCATGAGCAAATAAGTTTAAGCAAGAACGCTAGTTGAAAAAATTGAATAAAGTATGAAAAGTCTATAGCAGGGACATCTAAAGAGTTATTTGATTAGCGTTCAGGAAGAGAAATTCAAAATTGATGGGAAAATAAGAAATACTAAGCCAGCCATTTAAAAAAGAGATTTATTCAATTAATTGACCCTGGTTAATATATGGTTGGTTGGTTACAAGCTTTTCTTTTTCAAATTATTTTTCCCAAAGTTTTTAAAATTTTTCATATAGATTTTTTTGTTGTTTTTTAAAGCATTTCATCTTCTTTACATTTCTTTCTTCCGTCGCATGACGGAATGATAAATAAAAATGTATTACGAGTCGAAAATACGAATTCGAATGACATCATCAGACTTAACGATAGCTATCGTAACTGTATTTCGACATCTGGTTTCCTTCGATATCGTGAGAGTAAAAAGTCGACCTCACGTGTGAATGTTGAGCGTGGAAGGAAAATCCTTCCCATACTTTACCTACGTAATATTAGAAATTATTTCTCATACCTTCTCTACTTACGGTCCATTGGTAAAGATTAGAATAAATAAAAAAGACATTACACTAACACACACATCCTTTCGAGGCTAATTTTTGTCCAGTTTTTTTTTTTTTTTTCTTTTTTTCAAATAATTTATTATCATAAACAGATAAGTAAACATTACTTAGTATGTAAGCGTGAATAATTTGTTGAGAAGCCTTGAGAAAACTTGTACAGCAACAGTCGCTTTTTACAAAAATTCTACCGAATGTAAGGTATTCCTAAACCAAAACCTAATATGGCTGCTTCACTTGTCAAATCGTTTAACTCCATTTATGGAATTTTATTAAATTTTAATATCAAAGCACTTCGTTGGCTTCTAACTGTACACCACGAAATGACCAAATCGTTTTGGCCACTGAATAATAAACCATTTATTTATTTATAATTTGTCATTTTTCTCAACCTCTCATTTTACGGAGTTAATCGATTTGGCATATGAAGCATCCATATATATCAATAGCATAATGTGATCATCTAGAGTGTATCTGCCTAAAAGAAATACGTGAACGAATGTTATTCTAAATGGATCGCAAATTAAATTTTGTGAGGTTAGAATTTCATCTGACGAGTACAGAAAGTATGTTTTTTTTTGGCCTGAAATTGATGCTATGAAATTAGGACTACATTCACTTGTAGCAGACTGACGATACTTGAGTTTGGTTTAACTTGTGGAGCAATGGTTCTATTACTTGATTAGGTATATTTTTGAATGGGTCTGTGCGTGCGTTACATTTTTTCAATTTCGAACAGTTTAGAAAAATTTTGCTCTTAACTAGATTTCCTTAAAATTGACTAAAACATTAAAACGCACCCTGATTTTGTAGGCAGCTTTAAAGCAACGGAATCGAAACCGTACTTAACATGTTGAGAAGTTTCCAACGCTGCCTCTTCCTCATCAATTTCAGTTTCATTATTATCTTTCAAGTCGTTTAGTTGTTCCATTAAGACGATATCGGAAAGAGAATTATCGGTCTTTCCGCATTTATTTTCATTTTTATGAAAACGAGAAAATAATAAATCTGAAGGGCTTTCAAGGCTTTTCGTCGCATCTTTTACACTGTTATTACAAGTGATAGTTTGAAGTTGATCAACACGCTCTCGATCTCTTAACAAATTCAAGTTAGCTTTAAAGATCTGATTATAATCCGTATCTAAATATTGCTTATCTTGCGTTAATGGCTTTAACCGAAATTCTTGCCGTCTCGCCAAAGCTTCTTCAAGTTTTAAAGAGTCTTCCACATTTTGAATACTTTGAATTTTGCTTAAACGATCTTCCGATGGATCAATATCACAAAAATAAGAATCGGTAGCTAATACCTGCTCGCCGACTGCATCTTGCATCAAATCGGTAGAAAATTTATTATACCTTTTGTTTTCATATTGAGGATTTTGTGTGTCTCGCAATTCTATTTCGAGTTTCACATTGTCTTCTTTAGATAGAACTTTATGATATCTGTACTGGCTTGGCTGAGGCATTTTCACATTTTGATCTCGAACAGAAAGCGCTTCGTTCTCATCGTTTACTAATGACTTTAATAAATTTAATCCTTCTAGTTGTGCTTCACTTTCAATATCATATTTATTCGCAATTGCTTCATTCTCGACTTCCGGCAAAGTTTCTAAAGGAGTTTGACTCCTCCAGAATAAGTTACGAAATCGAGAAAACATAGCAAATTTTTCATAAGTTTTTTCTTACAAGTTTTTTTTCTTGCTATCAATCAATTAACTAATTGACATCTATTTGCCTGACGGGCAGTGAACGGGCTCTTTGCCAAATTTTGAGTTTAGAAGAAACAAGAAACAAGAGCATCTAGTATTCTTTAACTTTTTTTTTTTTGTTTTTGTCCATAAAGACAAAAATACATTCAATATCAAAAATATTGTTAATTCATTCGCAACAGATTACAAAATTAATGTCGTACACATCGCATCGAACACTGTACACTGAACACTGCGTTATATGCGCTCCGTTCCAATTCTTCAATATAGAGATACAAAAACTGTTCTTGCCTCTTCTTCTACTTTTTCTTTTTCTTTTCCTTTTTTTTTTTTTCTTTGTCAATCTTTTTCACTTAATTATTATTATTATTATTGTTGTTGTTGTTGCTCTTATTGTCGCTGATGTTTTTGTATTAAATTTAAGTAGAAACTTTCAAAACAGAATATCTTAGGCATTCAATCGGTTAGCGCGCTCCCGTATAATTTATACATCACTGGATCGTTCATCGTCATAGACTGAAGTGTGTCTACAGTTATTTGTGTTCCTGTAGTCGGCTTTCTTCCTCATTTATATTTTATTTTTTACGTTAATGAGTGCGTTTACGTAGTATTTTAAAAATATTTTCACTTTAGGATTTAAAAAAAAAAAAAAACATATATATATAAAATAATTTTTTTCTCTTTCCTAAATACTGTGTATTCAGGCATCAATGATTTATGTGCGTTTTGTATTTTTCTGGTGACTTGATTTTTTTTTTAGTTTAAATGTTCATCGCATGACGTACCAATAAAGACTTGAGTGGATATCATTAAGGAAACATTTGAAGCGGTACGATATTTGCTACGCATTAAAATATTTAAATTCTATAGGTTAGACTAATTGATAGGGTTTGAGCATCACTGGAGATTGTTTCAAAAAAAACAAATAGTATTTGTGACCTAATCTTTATGTTGTTTTTCCATTTTCCTTTCCTGTTATTTTTTTATTTTTTTTTTTTTAATATAAATCACCTTCAATTTTAACAATGGCTGCCCTTGCGTAGCAACGGAAGAGATGTACACTTTAATCAACCGTAGAATAATCGACTAATAATTATATCCCAATAACAAATGCATAGGCAGAGTACACTGCGATATCGACTGTCACGCCTTACCGGTAAGTATGCTAAAGGATATCACAAGGCGGTTCTGGCAATTTTAAAGGAATCTAACAACTACATAGACAAGATGCGTTCAAAAACAAATGAGAATTTTTCAACGAATTCTGATTGCCGCATTTAGTGATGAGTGATGAGTGTCGTAAATGGGAGGGCTGATTCGTCGCTGGGCTGCCATCAAACAAGTATGACGACGGTAGGGGTTGTTCGATATTATTTGTTGTAAATGATAGCATGTTTTTTGTTGCGCGCGTGTCATACACGTTTGACAGGTTGTGGAGTCATTGAAGGATATATAGGACGCTTGAAAATTAATTAATTTTGATCGAAAACGCAGGTGTACAGTTCGCACAAGAATACGGCAGAGACGTAATAGCATAACAGATGAAGACTCTCGAAAACTTTGCTGACACATACGTTCCCTAATTAGTATGTATTTGTTGTTGTTCCATAGTTCATTCACGGAGCCGAATTGATGTCAAAAACACTCTCACGAACTGCCTCGATGGTTTGTGTTAAAGACGCCCGAAGCGTAAAAAGGATAATAGTATCCTTTCGCTTTCTCTCTCTCTCTCTCTCTCTCTCTCTCTCTCTCTCTCTCTCCCTCTCTTTCTTTCTTTCTTTATTTTTGTCTTTGTTTCTCACGCGCTCTTCCTCTCTATACCTTCCTAATATAGTAAGCCGCCAATAGGCGTCTCCCTTTGCCAGATTATATTCATGACCAGCTTGGAATTATGAATCAAATTAATACTTAATCCTTTTACAAGGATTATGTTCAAGTTTCGCAACTTAGACATGCCCCTAGCCGTACGTCTTATCATCGGTATTGTACACTATGCGGGTCGACGCAACTAATTTATCAAATTTTCTTTAAATTACTCGCTAGAATGGCTTTTGTTTAGTGGCGAAATATATGTATCTTATGAAAAGATCATACATTTTAGTTATGGCACTTGATAGCCTAACCCTTGGTATCTATTAGTGACCTTGTCTACGTGGAAGTCACAAGCCATCTATATTATAAATGTTTTGCGGTCGTGTGTCTCACTACGAAATAATTCAAAGAAATTTCGTTTCGTCAGTCAGAAATTTCTTCAACGATTGAAAACTTGAAAAAGGAAGTATATCTGTCTAATTCATTCATAATGTCCCTTACGATACCATTTATAAATTGTATTTAATATTATAACAAATTTTTTTAATATTTCTTCGAATGTTACACGAATGACATTTAATTTACTAACAATTTATCAATTTGATTATTTTTACAGCCTACGCACACATTTTGAACTCTCTGTTAATGTGCACACAAGCACCTCACACTTAACGCTAATATATGGCGTTAATAAATTGTGTACAAAAAAAAAAAAATAAATAAGAAGAAACTTAACCTAATGAAATGAATGCAAAAAAAAAAAAAACAAAATGCTTAAGAAAAACAAGTAAGAAAGCTGGCATTCGCCTTAGGGTGAATTTTGATGTCCGCTATCGCAAGTGAATATATATGTAAAGTTTCTTTTGGTTACTTTTTGCGCACTTCGTGCGTGTAAGCAGACGAATGGGAACAATGCCTTTGTACATTAATACGGTTAGATAGATAGATAGATAGATAGATACGTATGTTTATTGAGGAAAATATGTCAACATTTTCAGTTTTGTTAAAGTGCCTTCAAATTCTCAAAAACATGATGTTTTTGAATAATTGAATGAAATATTGCTAAAAATGTCTAATAATGTCTAGTGTCAGTTTTGAAAATTTGAAGAATTCTGAAAAGAGAGATAGAAAAAGACACACAAATGAGCAGTCATATAGCGAATGGGGGCAACGAACCGACAAACCTATACGGCGTATGGATGAATGGACAGAGATGTTGCGGAAAGACAGATCGATATGTAGGCAACCAAGTCCGAAAAAGTGAGAAACGGATGGGCAGAGAAGCGAGCAGACAGGATGGTGGGGCGAACGGACGGACGGACGGACAGACAGTTATAGAAATAATCGAAAAAGTAATAAAAAAAAATAGTTAAGAGGAGGAACAAATAAGCATAGATAGATAGATAGATAGACAACATATAGACAATAGATGGACATATATATCGAGAGATACAAATATGCATGGACCACGACAAACAGGCAGACATATAAAGAAATAAATGGAAGCACGGAGAAAAGTTCGAATTTATTAGTGATACTAGAAATACTTTCGCATGCATATAGTGAACGGCGGTTTGGTGCTGTACAAGACAAGCAATTAAATTATTGTGCTGCCACGTTAGTGTAGAGCGCGTATAAATAAATAAATAAATAAATAAATAAATAAATAAATAAATAAGAAATTCATAAGAAAATAAGTACTTAATATGTAAATTTCCTTTGATGTAGATGATTGAATGTGCAGAACGCAAGATAAACAAGCTTCGAACAGCAAATTAATTGCGTTGTACAAAGATATAGCCTCGGATAGACGTCATCAGTAAGCGGCATAGTGAATTTATGCAAATTTCCATAAAACACTGAACAAGCGAGACATGAAATGTTGCTATAAAAACGTGTTTAGAACACAACGTGTCTACGTGATTTGTATATGTCTGTCTGCTTATCGTCTCTGTAAAGTCCATAATACAATAGTTGCATAAAACTTGTATACTTTTAATTTGCTTTAATTTATGTTAATTAAACTTCAAACAATACAAACATTTCAAATCGTTAATGAAATCAAATCACAGTTCAATGACTTTGAATGCGTATGAAGTTAAAAGTGTTAATATAACTTTCATATCAATGAAAAAGCAAAACAAGAAGACGAAGATGATGTCAATTAATATTTACTAACCTTTTCCCAGTTGTGGCATCCAAGATGAATGGTTCTTTAAGACGTGTTTTCAGCAATCTACCTAAACGTACCATACGACCTACTTCCAACAAAAGTTGTTCGCGTTCTATCAGATGCTTGCGCAATTGATCGCGTTGTTCGTTTAACATTTTCGAATGATCAGGCAAAACATCTGCACTAGCTGCACACGGGCCAGCGTTACATTGACTTGACGATAGGGATGGCGTTGTTAATGCCGGCATAATACCATCAAAAGACGGCTGAGAATCTGTTTCACTGCTAATGCCGCTGCTACTACTGCGTTGTTGATGCTGATGCTGATGCTGATGCTGATGCTGATGTTGCTCAGTGTGCCGTTGCTGTCTAATTTGTGTAGGATGTTGTTCTTTATGTTGTTGTTGTTGTTGTTGTTGTTGTTGTTGTAATTGTTCTTGTTGTTTGTTGAAAAATCGCAATAGCGAACGTTTCAATTCCATTAGCTGCTGACAATAGTCCTCAACGCTACGATGAAACACTGCCGAAACGCGTAAACGGGTCATATGCTCTTGACTTATAGACTGTAAGCTATGCCAAGTGTGCTGCAGTTCTTCTTGCATTTGTAAAGCATCCGATAAGCTCAACTTACAGGTTCCCCGTAACGCCTGAGACGCTTCCAAAAGCTGACAACCATAATTGTAGATGCTCTGTTGAAGATAAAATTATTACATTAGTATTCCCTGGTATGGTGTTTGCGCAAAGGGAAAAATTATTTTCAATTTTCTGTTAAATTTTCTTTGTAAACAAATCTTTTCTCTTTTGTTATATTTTTCCATAGAAATTTGAGTTGTTTTACGTTTCATGTTTGCTGAACGTTGAATTACATTTCTGTTTCTTTTGTTTTGCTTGTGCATTTAGCATTGACGTGGTGACTGGCTGTGTGTAAAATGCAAAAAATCATTGCTGATCTAATTGCAAATTGTTGGTCAAACAATTAGAAAAACCTTTCACTTTACGAGTTAATAACAATTTGTATTTTTCATATTTAAAAGATAAAATTAACTTTCAATGTAAAATAAAAACTGAACAGAAATTGAATTGCGTCGGCAAACAACATTCTACTCAAACTTACAAATTTGCTTAAATTAATTAATTTGTTTACGATCCAAGCTTAAAAACAATAATAAATTTTCGAGTCTCATTAACCGTTAAGTTGTGTTTGTGTTTGAAGAATAACTAATGCGAATCATCCGCGTCTGCTGCCTTCACAAAATACTTTAAACCAATTACTTCAAAATATCAGGAATTTCTCCTCAAAAAATTGTGCCACATTTCCATTACATGCTTTACAGCCTTCTAAGCACTTTCTTTCGTTCATTGACCTAAGCTGTTTTAATTACGTCAAATTCACCGCTTACTCCCCCCAGCAGTTCGCAAATTATGGAGATTATCCCAACTTCTCCCTACTCCCTGCTTAGCTATTAGCATAGGTCGTTGTTTTTCCCATCACTCGTTAATACTTTGCTCAATTCAGTAATGGTCCAAGGTCTCTAGATTTCATTAGAGATACTCAGATAGAAAATCGATCGAGTCAATTTTTTTGGATCAGTTCAGTATGGGACATCATCCAATGTTGGTGTTTTTGCAGGCAGAATTCTCTTAATAATTTCAAAATATTTCGGAGAACAAAGTTAGCTTGAGCTCTCTTTTGACTGTTACTCCCGACAATTTGGCAATAGCACTCAATCAAGTCCTAGGATTAGGGAGATTTTTTGCAATTTTGTCATTTATAGACACTAATAATATTATTTTGATCCGTTTTCAAGATGCTCGGTGGTTATTATACCATCCGCATCCCAAATAACGGACTCCCGAAATTTGTCTCCCTGGTCGCCTTGGACGGCTTTCGCCGATTGCTGTTCCCTTAGGCTCGACTATCGATTCGGTTTTGAATCTAGATTTTGATGCATCTAAGTGTCGCATGATATAAAATTTTTTTTTTATATCGCCTAACTAGCTATAACATGTTGATTTTCTTAATCAAAATTGGACAAACATGGTATTCATTTCGAACAAGGCTTTCGTCATGGAAAAATGTTCATCAAAAATTCTGATGTTGGATATGTTAAATTGTTGGATATCCCACGCAACAATTGCTAAATATGGACGCTTGGTGTTTATACCGATTATATCGAGGGTGCAGACTCTAAATTACACTTGTCAAGCTATTGAAAGGTCTTTTTCCCCATTAAAAATCGACGCTTTACCAACACATAAAATTCCGATTTTTCTCGTGTCAGTAAATCAATTGTATTTTGTAAATTAATTATCGGAATATATAATGAAATTGTAGCAAATTTCATTTGAACATTTATAGTATCTAAAAATCAGATATAGAGATGCGTCAATAGTTGTGACATCTACATATCACACGAAGACCTGAGGGAGTGATGTCTTGTTTAACTGATAAAAATAACATTGTACAGTGCAATAGCATTTTGTTCTAAAATTTACTTATGTTCATGAGGCAATGTCATCAAATTTCCGGCGCATACACCAGTCCGGCAAATCTGTTTCAAAATCACTTCTTGTCAAAACACGACAACCTTTCGAAACACTGCTCTGAACGCAATAAATACTTGAAATAAGCGAACTCGGAAACACCTTGTATGAAATAGGAGCGAATAAGAGTTCGATCGTCAACAGAGTTACTTTTTTCGTGATAGTAGGTTTTTTTTGTCTATTAGTCAATAAGAGATCCTCTAGATTTTCATAAGTAGACTTTCATGCTTTTTCATTAAATCATCACAAAAGCATAGAAGCGGAGGATTTAGTTCACATCCTTCTTAGAATCCTTTTCGTAATTTTGTAAGTGTCCTTACATAATTGTTTCAAATATAGCAAAAAAAAAAAAAAAAAAAAAATGCAATTATAACTCATTGCCAGAAAGTCCTGTATGTAATGTTCACTTTAACCAAAACAAATAACTACTACCCAACATATAGTGCGTAGTTCGTGGGCTTCCTGCAGATAATTATGGCTATGGCGTGTCATCATGGCCGGTATTCTGGGCATAAACTCGACCCCTCGCCAGATGTTACTAAATTTATTTAGTCAAAGTAGGTAAATAAGTAAGTAAGTAAGTCTGTAACCTCCCTTAACGCTTATTTCCGTATGACGAGAAACTCCCTCTCAAACCTTCAGTGACTCACTTTCCTCTCCAAATTCCAAATTGATAACCACCATTATCAAACGACAGTAAACGCAGGAAAAAATTTTAATAATAACCCGCAACTGCGAACACTTTTCTATCAACAACAAAACGAAAAAATAAAACTTTTTGCCGCCAAAATTAAAACCGACATATGAAGAGCATAACGTCATTAAAAGCAAAAAAAAAATAAAAATAAAAATAAAAATAAATAAATAAAATATACACCGGCATGTTATGGTTGATCAGTTGCTCAAATCGATGTCCTGCCCTGTTGTGAAGTAACCACCACGTGTCTTCACTTAATTGCAAGAACAAGCATATTAGAATCTATTGATATAGGATCGTTAAGGGAACAATTCGATGTTATAATTATTAAATGTGTCTCAACTCATTCGATAATTACAAGTGTTCGCATAAATTTAATATACTTTTTCATCGCTAATAACGCTAATAATCGTACAAGAACTGCACTAAAACAATTGATTGCAGTTTTAAGATAACCAACCAACGGAAAGTTGTAAACATACATATGTATATATATATATATATATATATATATATCACATAAACTTGTAGAGATGGAATAGATACGCAACTAACCAAACTAAATAAATTTTACAGCTGACCGAACGACCATTTGTCCATTGGATATAAACAACTTGTCAAACAACAACAACAATGTTAACATTGGGGAGGTCTCCCTACTTCTGCCACTCATTCATTCGTTTATTCCTTTGTTCGTTCGTTCATTCAGGTGTAACCAGAATAACTGCATTGCTAAGCTATGTGCTGTTGAGGTATTACCACAACGACAATACAATGCAGCAGAACTCACCTTTCCAGTCTTTTGAAATGTTTGCAATTCATCCTTCTGCACCTGTATCTCATATATGTTACAGCCTACATGCGTGTGACACCTGATCATGACATTGTACAAATCATCTAACCATTTAATGGCCATACGCGAATCTTCCTCGTATGCCTGAATGTGTGTCACCTGTTCCAAGGTAAGTTTTTGCAATTCCACGCTATCGCTAAAGATTTTACGGCGCGCCAAGGTAGTCTCAAGAATTTCGCGTACATTACAGATATCATCACTGTAATCAATGTGTAGGTCACGGCCAAGTGCATCCTTAACAGGCATCGATAACATATCGCTAAGTTTTTCGCCCTCTTTAATCAGTTCACGTTCAATGCTGACTGGACGCAAGAAGAAAAATTAATTTTTTTTTTAAATTTTTCAAAAATTTTTGACATATCTATATAGCAAATCACCTAAGCTTTGTTGACTATCTTTTAGTTTTTTTAAACTGGCAGCAGCTTTGGTAAAATCTTCCATTTTGTTGTCCATGACTAGTGACTCAAAAACTTGGGTGGTCCGTTCAAAATACTCATTAACTAAACGATAAAATCTTAACGATGTTATTAAGATATTACGTCTCCTCTCAAGGCGGCTAGCGAATGAACGACAAACGAATTGCATAAAATCTCTTTGAGATATTAAATCACGATATGCCAAACCGTCCTTGCAACCATTGTATGTATCTATTTTATATAAAAGTTCTCCATAAAAGCCATACGTTTCGCGGCACTCCATCTCAAGGACATTATGTGCCGTTCTTAATTGCTCGCAAGCCTTCACATCACAGCCAATAGTATGCTGGCGATTAAGAAGCTGTTCGGCTGTATTTAATATCCAATTAGTGACAAAAGCCACACCTTCCTCCAGCGAGGACAATTCACGTCCCTCTCGAACAATTTGCATCAATTCCAGCCATAAATTGCGCAATTCGGTTTGTCGTCTCTCAATATCGTTTAAACGCAATTCAATGCGTGAACGTTCACAATTCAAATCAAGTGGCAAGTTACGCTTCATTAAAGCACGTGCTTGTGTAGACGCCGTTAAATTCGTTGCTAACTCGTTGCTAGTTAACTGTGTTATGGCGGTGGGAGCTATTATTGCTGATGTCAGTGGCGGTGTTGGTGCATAAATTTCATTAAAACGTGTTAAGATACGATTACCTGAAATTAAGTTGAAAAAATTTCTAATTTATGTTTTCAATATCTTTTTGATTCATCGCTTTCAAAAAAAATCTCTCCAAAGATGTGAGTGAATTACAGAAAACTTGTTTAGCGAAAAAGAAAACAAAACAATTTATAGTTAATTATTGACGTGAAGTTAGCCCACTGTGCGTATTCCACATTTTTGTCTTTGCTAAAATGTACGCTATCTTCGCAAATACAAGCATATATCATAAACGAAATCATATTCGATGTTATAAAAGTATTCAAACAAAAAAACGTATTCCTATTAATTGTGAATGATATGAAAGACACCCATTGGCCGTCATACATCCACATACGTCTTTGACAACTGAATTGTATTAATTCTGTTAAATTTTCCATGATGAAGAGGGCAATCAAATTCGAATTCTTCTTCTGATAGTTGCCGGTGTCTTTTAAGATATATCATAAAACGCGAATTGTATTGATTCTCTAAACTATTTTGTAATTAATTAAGGTTCTTACGTATACGGTGGAGGTATATAATGGGGATTTTCGTGGCGATGAAGTCAGTGTCCTTTAAAGCAAAGTTACATCTCTGAAAATCGTTGCAACACGATTTGTACATTGCAAACTTACTCTTTACGTTCTGTGATCATAAATTAAGATTTGGTTTATATCGTTTCATACACTCCTACTCCTCCGTACTAATTCTTAATTTGAGCATTTATTTTATTGGTTTGTTTTTACTTCGCGGTTAATCGTAACGTGGTGAAGACATTTTTAGCAAAGACACGAACGTGACAAAATTGTGGGCTGCCTTGGTAGGCTATCTTCGCTTCGATAATTAATTACATTTTTTACTTTGCAGAGAGAAATTTCATGTGCCAGTTGCATATGAATCTATCGACTGGGGTAGAAAATTGCATTTCCAAATGATTTTCTCGCCTGTTTAATAAAAATCTGAAAAACCTGTTATGATGAACATATGTTATACGAAACATTCACGAACAAATTTAACGCAGAATGAAGCCATAAAAACCGCATTTGGTCGATATGCCTTCATTTTTAAACTCGCACAATGCATTTGCAACGCATTTGCACATAAATATATGCGTGTGGTTTACCTTTAAAGTGTTGACAACAACATTAACGTAACATATAATGGCAATCGTATATCCACTCCTGTGTATAAGAAATTATTATTGTGAGGAAAGGTGCCTCACTCTCAGCATTTACTGACAAGATTAAGTGTAAGGAGAATTTCTAATTTTCAATATTCAACATTTCAAGCCCTCAATTCGGATTAATAAGTTCTACTTTCTTCTTAGGCAAGTCTCGGTTTTCTTTTTTCGTTTTTTTTTTTTTTTTTTTTTTTAACTAGAAACTTTGGTGAACAGCGCAACTATGGTCTAGACTTAAATATGTGACTCTCGAATCAAAAGTAAATCCTCTTTAGAATTTTAGGCCATTGAATCCGCTCACATTGTCTATCTTTTATAATTCATTTCCAACGTAGATCATAAAATCTTCTTTTAAGACGTTTCTCTTTAACTATTTTTTTTTTTTCTTTTTTTGATCCCTTTTTGTAATGTTTTGTTTCTTTTCTTTTTTTTTTTTTTTTTTGATGTATCATATTTATATATTAATATGTTTTATAAATTTGTTTATGTATATGTAATATTCAGAAATTTGATCATCTAATATATGTTTATCGGGCTAAGGAAAGATTTCTATTGTAATTTAAATTGGAACAAATAAATAAAACTGTCAACGTGCGTGCATTACTCTCAATCAGGTAGTGTAACAATGAAGAAGAATTTAAGCAACAAAGCAATAAAAAAATCGATTAAGATATATTCCCACCGCTGTCTAATAATTACGTTTTAAAATTAATGAAAAATTCTTAAAAACAACTTGAAAATGTGTAGACGTGCAAGACCGATCTTTAGGTACCCTACACCACTTCCCTTAATACAATTATTCACTTGATTTCGGTGACAAGACATCAAAAATTACTTGAAGCCGGAAGTGCACAAGGCGTATTAATTCACGTCAGATTTGACGAACACAAGAACTTTGTACATATGATCGTTGTGCGGAAGAGCGTATGCCATTTTTCGAGGAGATTGGTATTGAAGACCTGAACTAAGAAAATGTAGATACTTAACAAAATGATCGTGAAAATCCATGTCAAAGTCACTCATGATTACTAACTAAACACGAAATTAATGAAAACAAGTAAGAACATTATAGTCGGGCAAGGACGACCTTTAAATTCCTTACGTCACTTGGCCTCATATGGTTATCTACTCGTTTTAGTAATGAGATACCAAAAATGACATAGCATTCCCATGCAAGGGCATACTTTTCATGAAAGTCCGCATACTGAAGAGTACTCAAAAGATGGCACAGCGTGACCCAAATTTAGCAGATTTAATTTACTTCCAGCGGTTTCCGTCATAAAAAACAAGAAATTAGACTTTCTCACCATATAAAGGCGTGCTTTCTATGACAACCCACGATATGCTGGGGTCTAAAAAATAGACCTATATAACCCAAATTCCCTAACGTTAATTTTTTTGCTGAATAACTACT
This sequence comes from Glossina fuscipes, assembly GCF_014805625.2. Classification (NCBI taxonomy): domain Eukaryota; kingdom Metazoa; phylum Arthropoda; class Insecta; order Diptera; family Glossinidae; genus Glossina; species Glossina fuscipes. The sequence goes on along the minus strand of NW_023998415.1, from coordinate 41,749,087 downwards.
AAGGAGCAATTTGCATTGCAAAATATTACAAATTTAAGCCTTTTTAGAACAAATCTTATATGGACTGACGTCTAAGAAATAGACTCATGTGTTTCAAATTAGGTTCACTTAATTTTTATGTCAAATTACCATCATGAACAAAATTGCATTATAAAACGTTAACAAATAGGCCTTTTGGCATATAAGGGTTTACATATCCTCAGAATCCCTATATGCTATGGTATCCAAAAAATAGACCCACGTAGTCTGACTTTAGTAAGGTTGATTTGTTCGTCAATTCACTGTTATGAATCAATTTTCACCATGGAGTATCAAAAATGAGAATCTCTTACCGTACAAAAAATTCAGTTTTCATCCGAGAGAGGGTTCAAACAATTGTCCCAGCTGAACCAAAATATTATTACGCAGCGAGTTTTTTATCGAGAAATGTTGAAAATTGTAATTTTTTTGAAGGGAAATGATCGAACGAGTAGACTTTTCCAGAGAGTTGGTTCGTGGGTCAAAGCAAGTGCCAACTGTCATAAAAATATGTCAAAAATTGCGACATGCACTTTGCACGCAAAAGTACGTGGGCAGACATCAAACGGATAGACAAAGACAAGTGGACAGATGGAGAGATGGACATACAAGCTTGGGCCAATGCAGGTAAACGAATCGATACAATAAAAGTCGTTCTGCGTATTACATACTTTAGGTTACATACGGCCGCACAAACTTATTATACCCTGTAGCACCAAAAGTGTAAGCTATAACTGTAAAAGTAAAGCTCCCGTTTATGTTTTGCACATACTCTTACAAAAATTGAAAACCGAAGAAATCTATGCGTCAAGAATATGTAACATGAATGCGATTGATATTAAAAGTTCTAGTGAACGACTCGATGATAATAAAACAAAAAAAAAAATTATTAATAACGAGAACAAAATTCTTCGTTTCAATAAATTGAAGCTTAGCTAAGTACTAAACCCTTCAAGACACTGAATTGCAATAATTGACGGACTTCACATTGCAAGCAAATAGTTTACGTAAATTAATACAATGCCAGCAAGAATGATCACATGTATATATTTATATACGTATATAGATACATTTCAGTGTATGGGTTTGTGTGTGTGTGTGTACATGTTTGTTATTTGTTTCTATTATAGGAGCAAACGTGTTTCTTTTTCGAATTCATTTATTTAAGTATTTTTTCTTTCAACATGTAACTGTTCAAACAAGTCAATGAAAATTACGTTAAAGCCGGCAAGAGATATTGACGTTGTTTGCAGCGGACTGAAAATGAAAAAGGTTTGCTTTTTGCAAGTCAAGGTAAATATGCACATAAATAAGTACTTACATGCGTCAATAATTTGTTGATATTTTTGTTTTCTTTTATTTTCCTTATCTTTGAGAGAAACAAAAGACTTAAACAAAAAACTTGCATGAAAAAATTATATTCTTTTACTAAATAAATTAAAAAATTTTATTCAAGAAAATTAATCATCTTATTTATATATATATATACGCGTGTAAAAAATATCAGAGGTTGCCTTGAGATTTTTATTTATGAAAACAAAAAAAAAGAAAAAGCGCACACGCGGTTCGACAGATCACTTCTTACTGACTTAAATATAGTGTACAAACAAATAGGAAAATTATAAACGCCTTGAAGCGAATTTTGGATTTTATAAAGTGCTCTTAATAGGCCGATCACTAAACTAAACTATACTTGACTTTGCTTTAGTGATTGTCACCGATCAAATTTATTGTCGAGATCCATTCTATTTTCTTGGTAATTGTGAAAGAGATTTCAAACTAAACTAATATGCATATTACACATCGATGAATTTCTTGCGATTTTGAAGTTAGGTGAAAGATGTTACGACAAGGGAATGCAGGAAGTATAAAAAATTAACCAACGAAATACATTAACTAAGTTTTCTAAATAAGTTCTCCAAGTGATTGCTTTACAAAATCGATCTGTCACCGGAAACACATAACTTAGATATTGGAGCTTGTATGGAGTATGGTTTTCAGTTTCAGTTGTTTACAACCTGTCGTTCGCTATATACCATGTACGTATATAAATATATGTTATAGTTATGTTGGCGTAATAAAATTAGTGCAGATCAATTTTTCAATGTTGTGTACAAAAAACAAAAAAAAAAAACAAAATTATTTATTAAGAAATTTTAAATTAGTTTTTTTTTTTTTTTTTTTTTTTTAAAAATTTAAAATTTTTTATAAAAAAAAAAAAAAAAAAAAAAAAAAATTTTTTATTAAGAAATTTTAAATTATTTTTTTTTTTTTTTTTTTTTGATAAAAATCATAACTTTGTACTTACAAACCTCTTACTCACCCAAATCCATAGTTGCTTCGATGCTGTTGTGCACGCTTGCTTGCACTTGTGCACATTTTTTTAATTCGGCGTCCGCTTCGGTAGGTCTCAGCGTTGATTTATTACTTTGTAGTAACAATTGCAAATTTTCCATAGCTGTTAATGTATTATTATAGCATTTTTCAAACTCATCTATGATCTAAAATAATTATAAAGTTTATGTAATAATTAGCATTAATTTCGATGTTTTATTTAAACTTGCCTTACGTTGTTGTAGCCATAAGTCGTAATTGAATTGAAGCGAACCACCTAATTCTTCAGGTAAACTATGCGCATCGAAAAATTTTGTTAAACGTGCTTTCGATAAAATAATGGGCTGTCAAATAAAATTGTTGTAATTTCAGTTTTCGTTTACACGTAAATGAAAAGTCGTCACCTCTTCCTTGGTATAAGACTTTGTGCAGGTTTCTACATGTTTCTCCCAGAAGCCTTCCGACTTGACTAGATACAAAGTAATGTTTAGACCGCGAAATAAGCCATAAATAAAACGTGCATGCTGCCGCGATATGCGGGCGGTATCTTTCTGAGCATCTACTATAATCGTAAGTCCTTTTTGTAAAATTAAATCGCTGAAAGGTAAAATTATATACGTATGTGTTATCAAAATGGTGAAACAAAAATTTATTCTTAAAAAAATGTAACGATTTGTAAAATAAACTCTATATAAACTCTCCTAATACAACATGAAAAGTCTATTTTCAGGCTTTGTCTTCTTCTTGTTTTTCTATCCACTTACTATAGACGAAAGTCTTCGTCTATCATCATCTGTTACTGTAACTTTTCCGATGTAAAGAAATTTTAAAAATAAAGCTTAAATTTGTTATAAAAATTTATTTATTAAATATAAAATTGCTTATCATTTATATCGCAATTCCTGATAACTATCGCACTCATCAGACATTGATCTAGACCTAGGCAAGAGTATTTTCTAAGAAGCATCTTAATACGGCAAATGCATAATTGATTCTCAACCTGTAGGTAATGCGCTTATATTTGGCAGATTACTTTGAAATTTGAAAGTAGTAGACTTTGTCTAGAAGAACAAACTTGCTTTTAAATGAACTTCTCCTTGCTTTTAAATGAAAGTGCACATCGTATGTTAATTAAATTGTCTATAAGATGCTATCAAGTTGTATAAACGTATAATTTAAATTATATAGGATATGAACAATCTAAATTAAGATGTATATCGATTAAGTGAATCTTCACTTTACTTTGCAATCAATTATAAGAGACCAACTATTAATATTGATATTAAAAAAATTTCTCTTAAGCCGAATAATTTCGCGCTTTTTATTTTAAAAGTGTTTACAACTTATTACCATGTGCTTTATTTCTACCACTATTTATATACGTATATAAACATATTTTTAAATGTTACTTTAACCAACAAACTCAACTGGTTCCATAGTGTAGCGGTTATCACGTCTGCTTTACACGCAGAAGGTCTCCGGTTCGATCCCGGATGGAACCATTTGCCTTGGGTTGTGGGAATAATTGATTTTTTTGTTATTTTTTTTTTTTTTAATTTTTAACAGTAAACAGTTTGTAACAAAACCTCGTTAATGCCACACATACAATCGTTTCCTTATCGTTTCGTCAATTGAATTCAGTACTTCTATAGTATATGTGAGTAGATGTTAAGTAAGAATTCCATTAAATCATTTGTAATAATTTTCAAATCTTTATTTCTCAAGGAATTTTTTTCTTCGGATCTTTTTGAGCCGTTTTGTGGTACTGAGCACCGCATATACATGTATCAACTCAAGTTGTGGCCTCAACAAAACGTAAGTATATAATGTTTCAATGTTCTATTCCAATTTTTGAGATCCTCAATATTTTAACAATTTATGACGGAGAGTCAGACAGTCGGTCGGACGTATAAACGAACATAATTGACATAATTGAGTCTTATGCTAGTCGAGAATATATATATATATATATATACTTGAATGTCATAATGTTTGGCGATTTTTCGATTTTTTTAACCAGCGGCCAGATATTTTCATTTCTTGGAACCTGTATCCCTTCTTTATGGCCTAACAACTCTCTTCTGTATATGCTTTAATGCATCTGATCAGAAGTAGAAGTGAAGAACTCACGAGTAATCTAAAAGCAAGGTATAAAAGATCTTGACTAAACAGAGGAAAAAAAAAAAAAATTCAACATTGACGCACACTGTCTTCTCGCCTTAGCGAGAGGGAGAAAAAGAAAGCTTCGATGGTAATTCAATTTCGGTAACGATTCCCACGCAATTTTTAGCTTTTTAAGAATAGATTTAGAAAAAGCATTTTATTCTTTAGTTGCTATCGTTATGATGGGAGCATCAATATTCCTACGCTTACAAAAATGCTCCCCCTTGCAAGGTTTGTTCTGCATTATGACTGCGCATCCTGATAGCTGCATTTTATCACCACCAGCCCAATCATTATATATTTCTTTTCGCCTTCTAAAATTAGATGTAATTGCCAAAGAAAAGCGGAATCGCGTATAGATCAATTCTATTTTAAACTTTGTGTGAGAAAGAAAGAAGAAGAATCTACACATTGAGAGGACAATTTTTGTTGGCAACGTTCGCCTACTTTTATAACTATTAAGTTAATGCTTAGAAAACAGTGGGAATTACTTTCATATTAAATGTTTTTTGCTAAATTTATTCATAAAAGCGGGCACCAAGTGTTTCTATCCAAATAGTATATAAATTTTTTGCCTTCTTCTTATAGCTTTTTGAAGTTCTGTCTAAGCGACACTTCTGTGTACGTCGAAGACAGAATTTGTTCTTAGTTTTATTATCACATTATATATATGTATATATATATATATATATATATATGTGTGTGTGTGTGTGTGTGTGTGTGTGTGGCTGTATATTAATTTATGATTTCTTTTTCTTTTCAAACGCTGATCTTTATAAAGTCACTTAATTATGAAATAACTCCTTAACAATATTGTCGTTTTAATTAGAGCTTATCGTAAATAAACATATGATTACATAAAATGAAATAATAGTTTTTAGCCAATTTAATGTAAATGTAATCTTTTACTAACCTTAGTGAACGCTTCAAATACGTTACGGATAATTCCAAGCATTTACGCTGCCAACTTTGTAAATCATTAACGATATTAACGATGAAGATCACTTTACCATTACGATCGAAACCGCCCGGCAAGTAAACGGTGCGTGTCTGTAGAGCGTTCAAGACATCTTCTTCCATAATGCGAAAGTTTTCCTTCTTTCGCTTTTTTTTTTTTTATTATTTTTATTAAATTAATAAAAACAAGTAATATGCGTTTTTTAACTATGATAGTTCCGATCTTTTACAGCAGTTAGTTGTCTTTTATATAGCAATCACCGAATGCTAAGACTCTTATCAATTTTTGATTATTTCATTCAAGACTGAGAAGATACTTGTAACTCTTTATCAATCCGATATTCTTTCGCCTGTCTGCATTTCTTCAAGGTTAAGCTGCTGCTGCAATCACGAAATTTGAAAGATTTTCGTTAACACTTCATACACTAAAGCAATAGTAGTAGTAGTAATAGTAGTGGTAGTAGTAGTAGTAGTAGTAGTAGTAGTAGTAGTAGTAGTCGTAGTAGTATAGTTGTGCAGCAGATATAAAATCTATTATAAATATTTTGGGATTCTGCGTATCAGTATACTAGAGAATAACGACCTTGACTATCCCATTGCTACGAACACAATTACTAAAGAGAACTAAACATTATTGCATACAGCGTTTATATACAGAGTGTTCTTAACGAACTTCTTGTAGCATATGACTTGATTAGTAAGGCTGCTTGTCCAGCACGTTGGCTCCTTTTGGTAAAATCAGACATTCGGTACCATCCGAAAAGTACGCTACACATTGGTCATGTTTTGGAAATTTCACGTAACCGATAAATTCGAATCATCGATTACACTGCCGTATAAAAATATATATTTTCGTCATTGGTTGCGTTTTTGGTTTCCTAGTACCACGTTATCGTTGGGCAAACATACATATAGTTCAGCAGATAACTTGCTTACTTACAGCTTGTTCCCTTATTAAGATAATTTAAACGCGCGAGTTTTCCGCACAAAATAATCCGTGCCTAAAGTGAACTCGAATTTGAACAGTTGCTCCAAAATCCAATAGTAGTCGTTTGTTAAAAGGTCAAAAGAAAAACTAATTGAATTGAATGTCATGTCAATAAAAAGGGGGGAAAACGGGCTTTACATATCCTATGCTATTAATCGCATTTGATGATGAGTGCGGACGTTTGATTCTAATCAACACTTCATGTTTAGCGTGTAGCTTAAATTCGCTTCAACAAGCAGAATACGTGGTTTTTACAGCGTTTTTCTTCCCCCTTTTTTTTTTTTGCTTCCCGAATCCTTAACAGAAGAAAGTTTCCTAATGCTTTTCAAATATTTTATCTTTTCGTTATTACATTTTAATTACAAATTTTTTTTTAGTTAGTTTTAATTAATTTTTCATTATTATTAGTTTAATTAATTTTTGAGTTTAAATTTTTAAGCATTTAAATTAAGAAGCATATATGATTTTCTATTTTTATTTATTGTTTTTTATTTTTATTTTTTTTTTTGATAGCTATTTCGCGGCACGTAAGTGGCCCGATGCTATCTATTTTCTCAACCTGGCTCGACTGCTGTAATCGCAAATCATAAGAAACCATTCAATTTCCATATAGAAGAATTATAAACAATGCTTGAAACAATCTCTTTTTTCCTGTGGAACATCGTTAATATCTTATGCGAGAGTTAAAGATTTAACTTTTTATGTATAGGAACACGTTTGACAACTTTACCATTTATTTACGCATACATTTCTCTCTCTTTTATGTGTATTTACATAAAACGCAAACAAAAAAAAAATCATTAAATGAATTTCACTATTTTCATATCGCTTTTTCCCCATTCAACATCATCCAAAAGAAATTTTTATTTAAATCACAAGAAAAATGCAAAAGTCTTTAATGCAAGTGCTTAAAAGTCTCTAGTAAGTGGCTGTGCGTTCATTTTTATGGTTAATGCTGACCATGTGACACATATAACCATTTCAGGTTATTCATATATATATATATATATATATATATATATATATAAATTTGAAGATGTTTGCGGATACGTTAATATCGCCAATGCATAATACTTTCATCATTGGACATCCGACACGCCGCAATATATTTGAGAGCGACTAAGCCCTCAGATAATTTGGTTTACGCAAATAGCTGCAATGGCAAAGAATAGTTGATAGTATTCAACATTCACATCCGCTCATAATATTTTTCCTACCTACCTTACACATTCCCTATATAATTCGCAATGTATTGGCGATCGTCCTGAAGAACAAAATCCGTTAAAATTATGATTACGATGTTAAGTTTATTAACTAAAAAAAGACACTTGTTCTGAAAGTTTCTTCATCAGTCTTCTCTATCAAATTAAGTTAGCAAGTTCGAGAAATCCCTCCCATACGTAGCAGATAATTTTCTTTCAATCAATTAAGTCGAATAAAGAGTTTTTTAGAAATTACCATAAAACAATATTTCAATAAGTTGGAATATATGTGAATATTGTTTGTAATTTGTAAAGTCATTCGTAAAGTGATCTCAAATTCTATAACAAACAATGTGAAATACGGTTGATATGCAAAGCGAAAGATTTTTCCTTCATTTTCTAAGGGAATATTATGTCAAAGTTAGCGCACATAATGTATTTCTCATTTTCTATAATTTCTTTGATTATATGCGAATATGTCGCTTAACAATAAATTAATTGTTTTTGTTTTAATTTCTTAAGATTTGTACTCATTTAAAGAATGTGCAGCACTCCCTAGTATTTACTTAAATATACATAATATTCAAGCTTTGGATTTTAACCAATAAAATATTTTAGTTATATTACTATTGTGCCAACATAACATATAACATATTTCTAACACAAAAAAAAAAAAAAAAAAAAAATGCAGTTAATTGTACAAATCTTTCCACATATGAATGTGTAGTTGACTTTATACCAGTTTTACTTTAATTTTACAAGTTGCTGTTTTCTATATACTTGATGATAAAAGTATATTGTTGTTGTTATTGTTGTTGTTATTGTTGTTACTGCTGCTGTTACGGTTAATGTTGCATTGTCGTTTACTATAAACAACTTGCAGCCGACTACTTTGCAACAGCAAGATATATAAAACGAAAAAAGTAGAAAAACAAATCGTCAAGAAAAAGCTCCATAAGAAAGAACTAAAGAGAGACCTACTTTAAATACGTCAGTCGAAACCTAAATAAACTGCCCCCAAACGTTTTAAACTTGTTAGTGGTTTTAAAGAATTGTTGCTTTTTCAATAACTGATAGTAGTTAGTTATAAAAGTTTCTTATGCTTACACTTAAAATAATCAAAAAAATATATTTTTTTTCTTTTTTCTTACTACAAGCATGCGAAGATATGATGTCTATAAATATGTGTGTGCAGTTATATGTACATAGCTAAGAATAAAAATCTAAAAATATCACAGGGACACCTATTAAGATGCGAACTATTTTGTTTTTCTAATAACCCTTAATATTTTTGGTTAATATTAAGTTTGTCATTCCGTTTGTAACACTAGAAATCATCATCATCATAATCCACAAAAACATATTTTAGTTTCGTATATTAGGGGCTAATTAATACTATTTTCATTATTAAGGTCGAATATATTTTTTATTATTTTAAGGTAATATATTTCTCATGCCGAGTCAAATTACCACTATTGCACTCCGGGCCTATCCCTTCATTATGCAGGTCTTCAAATCTCGTACAAATTAAATTTTATCAGAGCCAAATATTTATTTTGTGGAAATAGCTAAACGATTTGATTAGACGGAACCAAGAGCTATGATGAGACACGTAGAACTTTTATACCTTCTATCTAATTAAAATGTATTTTATTCTAACTAAGAGTTTAATTGTGTGGGTTAACATATAATGGTAGCTAAATATTTTTTAGAATCCAAAATGCGTTTTCTAAAAGGACGATATCGGATATCGACAGAAACTTTTTCATAAATCACTAAGAAATTCGCTTCTGTAGTGGATCACGTATATGGTAGGATTTTTTCTATACGAAAGGAAGGACAAAGTCTTGTCGACTTGTCCCCATACTTATAACCTGCATCACTTGTAGTACATATATATTAACTTGGTGCGTATGTATATGACACGCACCAGAATTTGGATTATAAATCTATCTTTTTTGGTTATAGCAATCGATTCAGAAAATGATTCCATTATGTCTGTCTGTTGCTTGCCTGCTCATGTTCACTTTCTTTCAATCAATAGGGCGTGATTTTTGCGAAAGGCCCATGACAAATATTATTGGGAATCAAAGGTAAAAAAGTTTCATTTTTCATAGTTCTCGATAAAATCGAAAAAATCTGTAAAAAAAGAGATATTTTGGAGGACTGAAGAGATTTGAAAAAGTTGGATAAATCGAAACGATTTTTTAAACTTCATTCTTTATAAACAGATAGATATATAATAGAAATGAATTGAGGTCAATTCGTCCTAAATTAAATCATGCTTTTTACCTGGTCACTGCTCGTCATTTGCGCGATATACTTTATAGAATTTGACGTTGTAAAGACTGGGATGTTGATCCTTGGCTACAATAGGTAATACCATTGATGATTGAAATATATTCCGGAGGAATATATTCTGTATAACGCCTTGGTATCTTTTGAAGTTAATGCTCAGAGAACTGTACGTGGAACAAAGCGAACTTTTCTATTGTTTTGATCTAATTTATGCTAAGAAGAGCCATAAATCTTCCTTATTCCCAACGTGTCTGTATGTTTAGTCAACATTCCGACTGCAGCAAGTAAATAAAAACATTGAAGACGGGCGGGACCGACCATTAAATACTCCACACTACTTCGGCTAATACTTTTTTTTTTATTTTCACGATATAATAACAAAAATCATACTTTGTTACCATACAAAGACAGATGTTTTTCGCCGAAGCACGCATAGAAAAACGGGCCCAAAAAGTGACCTGATATATTCTAAATGTGAGAAGACTAACTTTCTTGTGAAAAATATTCATAGTCTTTACCTATTTTCTTCAGAAAATGCTACAAAATCCAACTCTTTGCGGCATAAAAGCTTACTTTCAATGAGGCAGGCTTAGGAAAGCGCACTTATACGGTCGATATGTGGCACAGTGTTTTATGTTATGTCTACGTCACATTAATGTTATCGACCAATTTTCATCATAAAGCAGTAAAGGTTAGATCCTTTCATTCTGTAAGGTCCTACGTTTAATGGAAACAGTTCTATGAGAAGAATTCAAAACATTGGTTTAGTCGACTCAAGATGCTATAACTCAGCAATTTTTGTGGAGAAATTTTGAATACTGCAAATATTTTTCACGTAAGCGCTTTTTCAAACAAAAGAGATTCTATGTGTAGTGGTCGTAAAAATGGTCCAAACTAATCCATTTTCAATATCCAATCGTCCTTGGGCGAAAATATATGTCGGCATATCAAATTTGCTTAAAATAACACAAAAAAATGGAAAATGTAGATTGAACACACAAGAACTCTCATAGAACGGACATAAGAAGGACGTTGGATGGACAAATGATCAGAGTGACAGACAGATGGACAAGCTACAACCGATTTCTCGGTAATACCGAATCAATCGGTATCACCAAAGGTGAGTATACCAAAAGTCCCTCTGGGTATTATACATACATACATCGGCACCAATTTAGTATATTCTATACCAAAGACATATCGCTAGTAATGATGAAACTATCAGCTAATTTCTTCCCATCCATTTTTACTTAATAGTCTCGATGCATACAATTAATTAAATTTATCTTTCATTTTAATCGGAACACATATGAAAGCTGAAAAAGTGCACATCCTATTGGAAATTGGAATTATTGTAGTGTAAAACACAGACGGGTTGACAAATAGATAAAAATGGGAATAAATTTACTAAGATACGTATATATGCAGAGTGGACAAACACAGGTCCACAATATTGAACACAACCTTTTCTTATCGTTCGCAAAATCAATTGAGATTATAGTGTGATTGATTTATTTTTTCCTGTATTACTCAATACTTTGTAGTAATGTAGAAGCAATGATAAAACAATTCACTTTCTTTTTGAACTAAGGTTAGGGAAAGTCGTGTTAAAGTTTTCAATCTTTACTTTTCTCCTTCTTCTTCTTCTTCTTCGTCTTCGTCTTCTTTAATATAACAGAAAAGCATCTAAATAAATATTAGAACTTTTTCTGCATAGAGCTTAGCTGCTAAGTATGAGAATTCTGCCTGTAGTCTTAGCGTAAAAAACTTCTACTTTATCATTTCTGCTTACGGCTCCGGTATTCGCGTACAGGCAAGCACAGGCAAGCACAGACAAACCTAGTTCCTCTTTAAGTAATTTAATCTGGTAGCAAGCACGCTTCAGTATACCTTTCATTACGTATGCTTTCAAGTGCAAAATATATGCGCTCAGGGAGCAGCGGCAAAAAAAAAAATATAAGTCATTTGATTGCTAAAGAACAACAACTATACGAAACCGCTAAGAATGTTGTTTCTTGTCATAAATTCAGTTGACAAACCACATCTTAGTTGTTAAGCAACGTTATTGAAACTTGTCATTGCTTAGCCTGAAGTGTTTTCTTTGCTTTTGCTCTTTTTTTTCCTTTTTTTTGTTTTTTTTTTTTTTTTCTTGCCATTTCAAACGACTTTTTCTTGTTTGGCTTTATTTGTGTTAACTAACAAACCAAATATATATATGTAACTGCGTCGTGTTGTTGATTTTATGGTCATTTAGAAAATATTGCATTTATCATTATTTCTTAACGGATGAGAGTGTTTGATTACTTAACCATTACCACTATTATTACTGCCAGCATATCATCGTCATCATTATCATCATTATTATTACGGCTTAAATTTCAAGAAAAGAAGAGAATTTCCTTGTGATTTTTACCTTATATTAACTAGCATTATAAGGATGACGGTATATTTATTTTGTCATATCACTTTTCCCATATAAACTACAATATTTTAAAAACAAGCAATGCAAACTTTTGCGACATGTATGGCTTTGCAATTTAATCTAGACAATGCAGTGGGCGATGACCACAAGCGTTGCGAAAGACTGTCTAAAAGATCTGCCCCAATTTCGAAAAGACAAAGAAATTTAAAAGTACAAGTTCTTTATCACCTTTCAATATCCCATAGATGCCAATCCAAACTCTTATATTATGTACACGCTATCTAAACACTCAAAACCATACTCGATTAATGGGATCTCGATAAACTTATTTTGAAGCTTTTTAGTGAAGCCAATCAAGGTATTTTTATATATAAGTTTGTCTAAAAAGTATTGACCCTTAACGAATTCAAAATTTCCAAACTTAGTTTTTTTACTTACGTAACGAAACATAAAACGTATTAATTTTCAATTTATTATTATTCGGCTCAATACTTTTTAATTTACATATTATTTGTTTCATTATACTGAGGATCAGAAGTTGAGTTTAAAATGAAATTAACTCTTTTTCCGTAGAAAAGATGAATGCGCATAATTGATAGCACAAAAGACACATTTATAGAAAGAAGCAGTTGAGGCAAGTTTATGTGTACCCCACGCGGTTCTACTTAAGTCACATTGAGTCGTTACTTCGCATCGAAAATATCCAAAGATCTGTTTTCAATATTTAATTGAATTTCATAATTTAGGTTATGTATGCTTCTTGAGGTTTTTCCAGAACTATGTGATTCTCCTTTGAATGTAAGCAAACAAAGAAAAAAAAAAAGTAACAAAAAATATTACTATCATCGCTCATATTGAATTACATTATTGTATAACCGAAGAAGCATGAAATTGTATGGTAAACGGTTTGTATAGCATATCTGCATGTATGCGTTTTTCTCTCTCTCTCTCTCTCTCTCTCTATCTATCTCTCTATATATCTGTATGGCTAATCCGTAATAGGCGGAAACAAACTTTAAGTTCCAAGTCGGGCACTTAAACATTGTAACGGGCTCCATAAACAAACATTGTTGACGCTGTCTTAGGCTCCTAGAAACACTTTAATCGATTTGTCCAAAGGTACTATAAATACCCTTTGTCCCAGTAGTAAAAGAAATTCTAAAGAAATTTTTAATAAGATCTCCCACTAGGTGTTCTCAAAAAAGCAATGTGCTTGGGAGATCAAAATTGATGCATTATATGACATTGAAATGTAAAAATCGCAATTTAAAAGTACTTTTCATATCAAGATCAGAAACCAGAAGAAAGAACACCGTAAAAGAAGAAAGTTCAAAGAGTAGCTTATTTGCTTCTACGTTCCATTGACATCTTCCCATTCCGGCTTGCATATTAACCGCAGACAGTGTGTGGACAGCCAATCAAATAAACAAAACCGGATCCGCAACCAAGCTTTAACATTATTTCCTTTAAGATTAAATTAAAGGAAATTTCGAGAATATATATAATATTGGGTAAGTATGGTAAACTTCTTTCACTGTTGCACAGCCACTTAAAGATCATCCATTTAACGTACGTGGAAATTTTTGGTCGTTGTATCTGTTATAGGTTATGAGTAGTAAGTACACAATGTTTTGCTTCTAAAGGCATAGGCGTTTTCAGTCTAGGCTGCATTATGCGCGTGAAGTACGCATTTGAGAAGAAATTTTTTTCATTTTTGCGACCATGATAATATTTACCACAGACACTACGCGGACACCCAGACGCATATGTCTAAAATGATATAGAATTCGATAATGGCCAAGACTATGTATGCTTTGTCTGGAACGCCTCCGAAGCTTTCTTGTGAATGTTGAACAGATTTTAACTACATTAATACTTCATTTCGACTGTTCGATCCCCATCCGAAATTTTTGCTTCTATATATGTATATATATATATATATATAAACATAATAAGATTTGCATAATAGACAGACATATTTATTTATGTTTTTTTTAAAACAAAAACAATTAAACCCGCATTTAGATTGCGTATGTATTTCTCCAATATTTATACCCTACATCACTTTTTCACGAGAGTGTAAGTTTATGCGGATGTATAGAACATCGTAAAAGGTCTTGAAATACACACACTCTTTATTATACCAATAGAATTGGAATCACTTTCTGGAATAGAAAGAGATAAAAAGTGGTCGCACTCTAATCGGTAACTCTACGGCACTATAGCACGACGGCACTGAGCGTTGAACCTGCGAACAGTGACTTACTACTCACAATTCTTATCTACTCGTCTATTCGCGTGGATTAGATTATAGATAGAAGATTTATTTAATAAAAAGGGCCTTTATTCTCACCTTAGTTTGACGCTAAGACATTAAGCCACATCACAGTTAAAAAATCACATAGGTCTTACATAAGCCGCTTTTTGTCAAAGATATTTTCGTAACTTAAATATCATAAAGAAAAATGACGTTTTTTTTACTTAGTTCAAGCGAAAGGGTGACAAAGCAGGCCTAAGTTGACTTCTTTTAGCAAATTATTTGGAAGCAATTTCAACAACTAGGACTTGAACAGAGCCAACGTGTGTGAATGAAATTAAATAAAAAATATATGATTCTGTGGCGTGAATATCACTACGTAATGTACGTTATGATGTTAACTTTTGATGCAAGGTTTAAAATTGTCTTCGTTAATGAGTAAGTTTCACTCATTACAACATTTTCCGAGACCCATAAGCACAGTTGAGCGCAGAAAATTATTCATCATGAACCATGAACTTTTAAACCCATCGCTAAAAAAAGAAACAGTAAGGATCGGAGAGTCCGCAGGTTCGTAAGATTCGAAACTCATGTAGCAGTGTCAATCTCTTCGAAAACTTATAGTTAATTGAATTCAATTAGCGTTTAGCACTTGGTGTTCACGTTCTCAGCTGTATGGCGCAGATCAAATGTAAGAATGGGCGTAATTCACGCAAAACCGCACCTATTCTAGATGAAAGCTTGCGAATTGTAATCCATGCATATTGGCATAAAACTTGATACTTATGTTACATATCTATATTTCATGTAGTGTTTCACTATGCAAGTAACATAGAAGCCTGCCCACATTGAACGAAAGCCATCAATACGTAGCCCTTCGTTGCTATAGAAATTAATACAAATCTAGAAGCCAGAACTATATGAGCAGTCCATTTGAAACGAGTCCCTATGGGCTAATTGACTGACACATTCTCATAATTATCAAGCCACAATGCTTTACAGCTTTTGTGTGTAGGTTTGTTAAGGTATAGAAGATCTATAGTTCACTCCAGAATGAATCTGATTTTCATCCCTTGCCTGCGATTACCCAATCCAATCTATGTTAACTTAACCGGCGTGAATATGACGCCGGAGATCTAAACAAAAAGTTTCATTACAAGCTATGTGTTATTACAACTGCAGGGATACTAGGTGTACAACTAAACTTCCGGATGTCATATATCGATATCGCTAATGTTACGTAGTGGCTTGTAGCGGCTTGGCCATCTATCAACACTGATCAGCTGTAACACTAACACATAGCACAATACAAAAATTTTTTTAGTTATCAACAAAGACATTGAGTTTTGTGCGAAAAAAAAAAAAACAACTTTTGCGGGAAATTTTACATTTCATACTTAAACCGAAAGATACTGAGTGGTAAAGCGTAATGTGCAATGGATGCGAAAAGAGCATGGCGTGGACTACGTTAACCATTAACAATGACAATGACGCTAAATATCCATGACAGCACCATTTAGGTATGCGCAGCTGGATATGATGTACCGGAGTTTGTCTCAAGCAAATGAAACGATCATTACGGATTGCCACCAACAACAGCTACTGCAGCTGTGACGAATACAGCTTGAAGCTTCTGATAATAAACTCGTGTAGAGAAGCAATTGCAATCAAAACTGAATTCAAAACCCAGCAGAAACGTCAAGTATCCTGATTTGAGTACATCGGCGCTTTGCTTAGTAAAAAGATGAAAGCACGACACAAATAATTTCAAGAATTAAAAATTGCTTGTGACTAAAACAACTACTTACTACAAGCAAAAATATTTTCATTCTTTTTTTTTTTTCATTCATCAAGTCCAGATACGACCTACTCGGCGATAATCCGGCCCCAATTGCATTTGTCAAACGTGTACGATATTGGTATTGGTCGAATTCCCAACACTTCAAAGAAGTAAAGGAGTTCTCTTACTCTGGTAGGTTGGGCTTTATGAAAGCCCAAATTAAGCCAAATTCTTATTAGCGCTACTACTAACCTTGGGGAATGAAAATATAAAATTTTATGTTCATGGAAGGTAACTTTTTGATTTGATCATAGAAAGTTTCTCCGACAACTCAATGAAATTAAACAAAATGGAAGTTTATCAATGTGAAATAAACATAAAAAAAAAAAAACAAAAAAAAAAACACTTTTCTATATAAATATAGAGCACATAGAGTTTGCATGTTGCCATTGACGTATAGGCTTCAGCCTATACTATTCTTGAAGACACAGATCGCAACAAATGGGCATAAATTTAAAACAGAAGAATAATTCATAACCTCAAATTTTATTGGAATTCCCTATGAACGTACATCGTTTAACAATCAAATAAATGTTTTCTTGAACTTTGCACTCCAAGACTTTCGGAGGGGGAAGGAAGTCATTTGCTTTGGAACAAGTTAAAGCACTTAGGCATATAAATAAGATAAACTGACTTCCGGAGGACGGCGCAGCACATCCCATAGCTAGTTAAAGATTTTTAAAAAGATATACTTTTCACTTTTAGTGACATTTATGTATCATATAAGAGAGGGGAGAAGATGAACATTTTTTTAATACATTTTAGTGCAAAAAAAAAAAAAAAAAAAAAATATATATTTTCTGCAAATCAATTGATCTAATCGAAATAATGATAATAATAAATCACGTACGTGAATCTTCGTTTCTTTTAAACAAAGTAAAATTAACGATAATTCGATGATAATTGTTTTGATCTCGCAATAATAACAACAACAATAATAAAAAAAAACAAATTGATCGTTTTACATGTGCTAAATTCCAAGTTGAAGTTTCTTTTAGAGTTCCAGCCAAAAGAAGTTATGTGAAATATTAAGTTAACTAAGTGAGTCAGTTCACATGTAACAACGCAGGAAATCATTTATTTACTTAAAGAAAATAGAATACTTCAGTGCCGATCATTATGTTATAAAAGAAATTGAATTATAAGGTATAACGAAAGTCCCCCATACACCATTACCCAATATATTTTTACCTAATTCAAAAACACTTTGCAAGTAATGGCAGACATTAAAAGCCATATGTCATGCTCTATCTTATAAGATCGTTGAACATTTCTCCGAATTGACGTATAAATGTCGACCATTACAAAATATTCAAATTCCGTTGTAAAAAATGTCAACCTTCATATAACACCTGCACACATCATTTCATGTCGCTTCGATCGCTTGTTTATGAGTTACAGTGATGCTAGTAATGATACTGTTTAAATTCAACGCTGCCCAGAAAAGTGTTACAGCAGCTCTTCTCTGCCATAAGCAAAAATTTTTAGGTGATTTACTGATTTTAAGCCAGGTTATGACATCGTAAAGCGAAAGATAGCTAGCATCCCAAAGTTATCAATAGACAGTGTATTATTGCATGAAACAGTGGAACAAAGCGTAAAAAAAAAGACTGCAAAACGATGGCTGCAAAGTTACATAAATAGCAGTTCGGCTTGCTGCCGCGCCACTACATTATTCACCAGATCTAAGTGTCCGCGATTATTGCTTATTTGCAAATCTGATGTGATAGAGGCGCTTAAAGCTTTTTAATCGCAAGCCTAAGATTTAAAAGATTAGATGTTTTGTAGTAATTGTAGACGGGGTCATAGTCATTGTTCGCTGGGCTTTGTGAAATTAACATTAAGAATGATTGATGAGATATATTGAGGGAATATTGTGTTCTTTTCTTTTTTTTTTTTTTTTTTTTTTTTGTTAAGAACTTTTCTTGAAACAGGAACGGAAAAAAGAGCTTGGCATGCCCCCGCTTTCTAATTGTGTAGATAGAGTTACAGTGAAAGGCTGTATTCGCACCCTAGGACGATTCTTCGATATCCACTTTTTGTAAACGTGTACGTTCGAACAAAACCAAATGGACGGTCGTATCGATCTGGTTGTGAAATTGACTCAAAATCTCAAATTAATAAAAGATGGGCGTACACGTACATGCACTTTTCCGAGATCTATTTAAATGTTAAAGTCGAATGATAAATTTTCCCATTTTTATATATAAGAAATTTTTCTAAAGGATATCTGCTTGAGGCAAATGTATGAAAAATGTGAATATGTGGGCCAATGAAGCTTCTTTTATTTCGACTCATATAATATAAGTGTTCAATTACAATAATAAGAGTTTTTTCAATTTCTTGGCTACCGAAACCGAGTTCTTTGACCTTCAAACGAAATCTATGGAACATAAAATGCAAAAGGTTAGTTAAAACCCACGTAATAGATTTTATCCTTATCATTTATATATGATTTTTCAAAGATCAAAGGAAATATAATGCCAAAATGAGAAGGCTTAAGAAAGATCCCATAGCGACTTGAATTTTTTTTTGTAATTATATATACAATTTCTAATATATCTACTTTTGTTGTTCTTTATTTTATTTTAGTTATTTTTGTTTTTTTTTTTTTTTTTTTTTTTATGTTTATTATTTTCCTTTTATGCTGATTAATTAAATTAATTGCATAAAATTACGTACAGAATTCTTAATAAAAAATTCACAAATTATTTTATAATATTTTAATGATTTGCGTATTTATTTATTCATTTATTCTGTGCTCAAGCTGCACACAAGTTCTGGTCGCATATTTACGTTAAACATTTTAAAATATACCTCTGCAATTTATAAGATTTTATTTTGTGTTTTTTGCTCGATCTTGTTAAATATTTTTTAAAGGTTAAAATGCTTTATTTTTTTTTTTTTATTTTTTTTTAATGAAATTTACTTTTATTATGTTTTATTTAGAAGAAGAATGAAGGAGACACTTTAAATTTTATCCCCTTCGACAACCGTTTCAGCCGTTTACACCGTTTAGTCGCACCTCTAAGCTTCTACTAAAGTTTAAATAAAAGCTTATAAACGGCGCAACAACAACTTTCATCTTTTGCAATGAATGCTGACAAACCCAATCCAACTGTTGTTGGGCCTGAGTTGGAGTTGTAACTTGTGTAGTGAACTACTGTTTTTCTGTTTTTGCTTTTTATGCTTTTATTTGTTCTGTTTAATTAATAATTTTTTGTTTGTCCCATTGATTTGCTTCTTTTTTTTCCTCTCGCTCCTAGTAGCAACGTTTTACTTTATAACACTAGCGCTAACAACAACAGCAGCAGCAGTAGTAGTAGTAGTACTTGTAGTAGTAAATGGATTGTCGTCACATACCAGACATATTTAAAAAAAAAATAAAATAAAATAAATAAAAATAAAAAAAATAACTCCAACATCATTATCAAGTAAACGGATGTGTTGTTCTTTTATGTATTTCTCCCTATATTTCTTCACATATTTTTAAAGTCCTTTTATAGAGAGAGATTTTGTTGGTAAGTTTTTGCCTTTTTTGCTGATTTACAATGCAATCCATCATTAAACAGAAAGAAAAAGAAAAACAAAAAAAAAAAAATAATAAAGAAGCCAAAACTATAAAGCAAGAATAAATATTGCAGATGCGTAACTACCGAGTTTGGTGGTTTATTGAAATGTGTTGTAAACGTTACAATACCCATAGACAGTGGAGTTATTCCGTAATAAAATTCCTCAAAAAAAAAAAAAAAAAAAAAACAAATTGCATTCTCTACAATTTGAAGTGTATGCAGTTTGTGCATATATTCAGGCATAACGTCCCAATTTTTCATTCTAAATTTCTCTACTTTTTGATACGACAGTTTTCAGTCGACAGATATAGCCAATACATATATATTTGAAAGAATCTCAAGCCAAGCGAAAATCATATTTTTTCATTTTGCGCTTTATTTTCGCTAAAGTATAGGACAACAAACTTTGACATTTACCTAAATTCTAATATCATTAAAGCCTCGCTGATCACGAAACAGTACAGAAGAAATCAAGGAAAAATGCTCCAATCACTCGAATAGGTAATTGAAGAAAAACCGCCATATATTTCCGGATGTACTTTTTATTTCACTTATTGCAAAATAATCTGACTGGCACTGATCGGCACTTCAGATTTGTAAAAAGACATCATATGGTCACCGAGCAAAAGATTGCCTAAATGCGAGTATTAGACGGATCCGTAAATAATCAACTAGTTACGAAGAATTTGTTTCGCCTTTATTTCTGTACCGATCGTTGAAGGGGAAAAATTATTCTATCTAATCTAGTATTCTTTTCCAGTTTTCGGTTAAGCAGCCTGAGCCTAATGGGATAAAATTTTATTTTACAAATATGCAATCAAATGGTAACGTCCATATCTTTCGGAAATCATTTTCGATATAGCGTACCTTCTCATTTTCACGCGGGGCTTAATATATCGAGATGCATTGAAAGCTAACAAATGCTAACGTGTGAACAGAAGGTTTCCTGCTGGCGATTACGATCTCTTTGAGAGAGCTTGAAGTCGACGACCACTTGAATTTGAAAACGACACCCTAGGATCTCTTGTGAAAGTTGATCCAAAATTAAGTACACAAAAATTATTAACAAGCTCTGGGTACACATGGGTACACAATAAAATGAAAACAGGCTTGGAATATAAGTAACGTGTCGATTATCGGGTATAAGAAGAAGAATATGAATCGATCAATTTGCATCTCATTGCTATCCAAATTTCCAAGAGATCAATTTCTTAGCAGAGAGCAGAGTTACTGCAGATGAAAAATTAAAAATGATTTATGATTATATAAAGCGGTCCAAGCAATGGCAAACCGGAATATCAGTCCCCAACCCTAGCTTATCAAGAAAGTACATTGGGCTGCAATTTGTTTTACTCAGCATGAATTACAGTAGGAAGCGGAACTGAAAATTTGCAAAAAAGACAGCAAACTGTCCCTGATAATGATGGAGGGCAATATAATATTTATTATTATTATTAATTACGTGGCCAAGACGTACGTGTACTCACCCAAACCCCTAGCCCTCCAGCTTTAGGATTTTTATGATTCCCGAAACCTTTTTTGCATCGGAACACCATACCGTGTCAGGCGTAGTAAAAGCTAGCCAAACACTGGATGTCTGAATCTGCAGATGGCATCGCATTCACATCGAATATGATGTGACACTTCCGTAGTCCCTTAGTAGCATCTGAATGAATCGATATCAAACATACTTATGTTTTCCAGATGGTACCTCGGGGTATTATGGCCCGTGCAGAAGCCGGTAACTAAACGTAAATCGCTTCTTTCAAATTCCAGGAGTTTATGTTCGCTACCGGAACATTTTATGGCTGCCGTTGCCTTGCACATACTTCCATCGCCAGTCCGCTTTATTCTGTGCCTATTGTGATACCAGCGTGAACATCGTAATAAATTGACAAATTATAACTATTTTAATATTTAATGCAAAGTGTGTTTCAGACTTCAAAATTATTCATTACTCTAGGGTCCCCGTTTTAGAATGAAATTGATGCTTCTCTATCATTATGACATATATATATAATCGAGCAAAGGAAGAGAAAAGAAAGATTTCAAGAAAATATATATAACATGAGCAGTCTCCATAAATACACAATGTACTTATGTACGGTACTTTATTGGAAGCCGAATTTTTCCGCAACTTGACAGAACCTCATAGCAAATTATATAATACAAATCTGTATTCATATATCTCTCCTTACAGTCTCTTATAACTTTAAATTTTTAATGTGATATGGACTTCTTATTAAAGAAAAATTGAAGACGCAGCTTAAAGCACCCAATGAAAAGTTCCACATTATTAAAGCAACTTAAGGAAAAGTGGAAAAGTTATCAGTTTCCTTAAGCGGCTTTTCAAATTGACTTTGATTTAACAGAGTGATTAGGAAAAATTTCAGGGCAAAATTTTAAAGTTGTACTCATTATTTACCAGATAGGCATAGAGACAGATTAAACTGATGAAGTATACCTTAAGATCTATGTGCATCACTGTATGCGGTTTACATATCTTTAGCAAATCAAAGTTGTGTGCTTCTTATACTAGTATCAAAACGATAACTTTAGCGCCGTCATAAAGTCGCTGAAGCATCTTCTTATCCCTAATTCATGTTCTAGTCGTTTGCTGTAATAATGAATGCAAAAAACCCACCGTACCTGAGATTTGAGCCCGCGAACGCTGGAATGGAAAATATATGAGACTTCGTCTTGCGACCACGAAAACTTTGTATACATAATCCTTGTGCGAAAAAAAGCCAGGCATGCTATTTGTTTGAGAAGATTGGTATTTAAGATTTGAACCAAGAATATATAGGTACTTAACAAAACAGTGTTGAAAATCCATGTAAAAGTCCGATAAATAGCCCAGTTATGATCACTAACTAAACGTGAATGTAGCAAAATTATAGTCGGGCAACACAGACAATTAGATACCCTACAGTTCTTCGCCTAGCACCTTTCTCGTAATAAGACACCAAATATAAAATATTATTCCCAAGCAAAGACATACTTTTCATGAAAGTCTATATATTGGAGAGTGGCCATAACATCACTTGATGTGCTCCAAATTTAGCAAATTTAATTTACTTACGAAAAATTTGTAATAATTTTCAGTTTCCATCATAAAAAACTAGAAATTAGACTTTCTCTCTATATAAGGGCTTGCTTTTCATGATAAACCCTATATATATTAGGGTCTACAACATCAACCTACGCGATTCAAATTTCCTAACGTTAATTCTTCGGCGAAATAGCTAGTAAGGATCAATTTTCATCATCAAATATTAAAAATTAAACCATTTTTTGAGGGACTTATCATTCATGAGAAATCTTATATGACGTGGGGTCAAAAAGTAAATGGATCCACGGGTTTGAAATTAAGTCCAATCAATATTTATATGAAATTATTATAATGAACATTTATTTTTTGGATTATAAGAGTTTAACTACATTTTCTGCGAATCTTTAGATGCTGTGGTATCCACGATATAGACTTACGTGGTCCGAATTCGCTAACGTTGATTTCTTTAATAATTAATTTTCACAATTAAATATTGAAAATTATATCCTTTTACCATATAAAAAGTCAGTTTACGATGGAACGGGTATTTGAGGAAGAGGGTGTTCAAAAAATTATCCCAGCCGAACCAAATCTTTCATACCAATTTAGAATGTCAAACTGCTATTACTCAACGAGTTTTGTCAAACATTTCGAAAATTGCAGTTTTTTTGTACATAACGACTTATTTTGAAAAAGTCGAAAAAACGAGTCGATCCGAACCATTTTCAATAGTGTTCTTCCTTACGTCAGAATACGTTAAAGTGTACATTAAAGTTTGCAATCTGTAGGTGAGACGTGAAAGCACCTGAACAGACGTAAGACGAACAGACTGAGTCAGACCAGCTTAAATCAATTCAGAAAATGATTTCGAATTAATCGGAATAATAAAAGGTGTGTCTATCTTAAGCCCTTCTGTGTGTTACATGCGTAGGCATAAATTAAATATACCCCGCCACCACTTGTTAGATAGGGTAGGGTGTAAAAATATCGAGAAGAATACAAATTTATGGACACTATTAGTACTAATTTGCCAACTATGCCCGATATCAATCTTAAACTTACAATAAAATAATGATCCAGAATCCATTTTCAAATACTGCGGGGTGTTGAAGATCCGTCGAGCACTTTTGCCTTTTCTGATTAATGTTTTTCAAAGGAAATAATTGTTATTAATATTATAGTCTAAGTGAATTAATTGTAGATTTGAAATATTGCATTTGAAAAAGTTTTAAAACTATTTTCTTAGAATGTTTACAAATTGCTGAACAATCTCGTTGTTCCCATTTATATGTATGTACAAGCTGCTAAAAAATGTATTTTGAATGAGAAGTATTTGCAATTTTTCTTAATATTATAATGTTATTTACATTTCGATACGCGCCGTAAAAAGTTTCGGGTAGAATAATATTGATGCTTCGTTTTTAGCATACGAAGGTTAGCGTTAACGATTGTTTCAAATGCACATTTATACGCTTGGTTATCGTAAGACCCTGTCTTAGTTGAGCTCTATAGATGTAGAGATTGCTATTAAGAAGTTGTTAAAATTCGTATACAATCGAAATTAAGAAGGTCAGCATATTATTCACAGATCCCGTTACCCATCCACAAAGAAATGTAAAAAAAAAAAAAAGAAGGAAAATAAGAAATTAATTTTCAAATTATTTTTTATCATCCACGATCAATACGTGACTTGATTGAGATGCTGATCATCTGAAATTTGACCCAAGATGAATGTAATACATTTAGTTGTTTCTTTCTGTGATTTCTTGGCTAAGTAATGTGGTCGAGAAAACATTAAAATACGTGTACGTATATATAATATATATATATAATAGAACGCGGCAATTAAAAGTAATTTTTTGTAGAAAAATTCTTTTTAAAACTTTTTACTCTTAATTTTTACTCTTACTTTTCATTCAAAAGTTTAATAATTATCAAGAATAGACAGTGGAATTGAATTCTCTCTTAATGAAATGAAATGAATGAATGTTTGTTTGTTTAAGAGGAAAGTTTTGAAAATTTTACAAGTTTGATATGCAAGAAATTTCTTTCCGCGCGCCAAGAGTCCGATGAAAATAAATTCAAGTAGCGCCTAGGCTGACAGTGTCGTTTGTGAGTGCAATCGCCACGTATTGAAAATGAAAAATATTTTTAAAAAGTGTGTTGTATTGTACGGAATTATTTAACGTTGCGACCAGAAATTTAATTTAGAAAAATAAAAGAAAGAATGAAAAAATGAAGGCATTGAAAATATTGAAAAGAATTATTTAGAAAAATTTCTTAAAGAAAAATTTCATTTAAAGTGCATTTTCGAAATTTGGTTCCTTTACAAATTGAAATTGAAAGTTTTTAAAATCCTTTTCAATTCTCTTCTATCCTTTTATCAACCACAGCAGCGTGCATGGGAAATCAACAGGGGAAACTACAACATCATAATCAAAGTGGCCGACCTAAAAAGAATGTTCACTGGAAGACAGCAGGTAATGGGTAACGAAAATGCCCTAAATCTGTGCAGTATTTCCGCATATTTCTTAGGAAAAAGTCGACGTTTTTTTTTTTTTAATCTTAAATATAAAAAACTCATAGATTTTAGACATAAATAGCTGATATGTCTGTCGGGTGGGAGCGTTAGAAATGTGGTTATTTTTAGAACTATGTCTATACTCAAGTGGTTGACTTTGCCGTTTGCTGTGTATTGAATCGTATATTTGTTGTTCTCTGTATATATTCAGTGCATATGTAAACAGAAGAGAGGTTATGTAGAGCTTGATCGGCATGCTTCGATATCCACTACCAGGATACAGCGGATCACATAGTTTAGCATAAGATTTTAGATAAGAAACTGACACAACTGTCAGATGGAATGCTTCGTACCAAACTTTTATTAGTGATATCTGCATCGCGTGAATGAACCCTAAAGTTATTTAGTTTAGATATTAGGTGATGATTCTTATAATCGGATTCAATTAGTTTTAGAATTTCGGTCTTAAATTAAAAATTTTCATTCTTACCTTCGAATAGTAGATGTAATTTCACACGCTCCAAATTGTATGATTTCGTAGGAGGTGATTCAATTTCAATACTAAAGGCGATTAGCATATGAAACGTTAGTGACGGTGCACGGATTCTTCTCGCTTCCTCGTAATGCAAATTTGCTGATATGACAGCTTCGGTATATTTAAAAGTAAGTCTTCAACAATTTGAATGCGTTAAGAGAAATGTAAACAAGGGAGAGAGATAAAAAGACATAAATGAAGAGAGAAAAGAAAGTGAATCGCCAACATCAATGCAATCGTAATAAAAATAAAAAAAAAGGAAGAAAAACTGAGAGCAAAAAAAAATTTTTAGAAAACCTAACAACAACAAGTGAAGGGAAACTAAATGTCGTAATTTGTTTCGTGGAAGCAAACATCAGCAAATATTTGTTTTAGTTGCTTTTCTTCTTCTGTATTTTTCGAGTTTACGCATACATTTGCTTTATGAATCACTATGAGGTTGTTGCACTTATTACTAAACATATATCTCTTCGGTTCGGCTAATCAGAATACTTTATTACTTTTCAGAACGTCCATCTCCGCCCGGACGTCCAATGTTAATACCGTTGCCCGATCAGCAACCTGATGTTATTAGTTTACGTTTTGAACGTCCAAAGGTTGATGGCGGCTCACCCATTACAGGCTATGTTGTCGAACATCGGCGCATGGGCTCACCTCATTGGGTACGAGCCACTCCTACACCAATTACGCGCTGTGAAGTGTGCATAAGTGGTCTTGAGCCGGGTTGGCGTTACCAATTTCGTGTTTTTGCCGAAAATATCGTGGGGCGATCCGAACCTAGCGAATTATCTGATATTTTAACCGTCACCTTGCAGCGTAACGCTATCAGCGTGCCCCGCTTTATAAATGAACTAGAAGATAAACATGTTGTTGAAGATGAACGTATCGAATTTCGTGTACGATTTTTGGGTCAACCACCACCTGAGATAAACTGGTTCAAGGACGGTTATGAAATTTTCAGTAGTAGACGCACAAAAATTGTTAACGATAGCGAAGCGAGCGTTTTAATCATACACCAAGTAGCATTGACGGATGAGGGTGAAATAAAATGTACAGCAACCAATCGTGCTGGTCATGTGGTAACGAAAGCTCATCTTTTTGTGCAGGCTCCGCCTAAAATACGTTTGCCACGTACCTATGAAGACGGTCTTATCGTAGAGGCACAAGAGGTGTTACGTCTTAAAGTAGGTATAGCTGGGCAGCCACCCCCCATTGTGACCTGGTTCCATGAGGGTGAACCTGTCATTAATAGGGACCGTTTTGAAATTATCAATGCCGAACGCAATTCTATGTTAAAAATTGATAACATTCAGCGGGAAGATAGAGGCGAGTATGATATACGCGCTTCCAACAAGCTCGGAGAAGACACGGCATCTTTCCTAGTTACCGTCACAGCTAGACCAAATCCTCCGGGCAAAGTTCGTCTTAATATGTCATTTGGTAAATCCGCCACTTTATCTTGGACAACTCCGATCGATGATGGCGGCTGTAAGATTGGCAACTACATCGTGGAATACTTCCGAGTTGGCTGGAATGTGTGGCTAAAGGCGGCCACAACCAGATCGCTAAGCACAACGTTACATGATTTAATAGAAGGCTCAGAGTATAAATTTCGTGTAAAAGCCGAAAATCCATATGGCTTAAGTGACCCCAGTGAAGAATCAGACATTCTTTTCATACCCGACCCTAAAAGAGGTATTACAAAACCAAAATCCGCTATTAAATTAATTGATAACAAATTCGAAGAAAAGCCCGTGCCCCCACGCAGAAAAACTTTGTCGCCACCACGTTCGGTAGCTGATGCAGCCACGGAAACATTAACTTTTAGAATATCTCCAAGACATGAACGAAAATATAAACCTCAACTTTTAGACTCCGAGGACTTACACAGAGAAATGTCCTACGGAATGCCGGATCGACTTTTGAAGCAAGAAATACACAAAAGTCCTTCACCTTTTACCAATGGAGCTAAATCTACCGAAAGCCCTAGTAAATTGATACGTTCGAATTTGACAGCTCCTCTCAAAAAAGAGGAGAAGCTATTTAAAACCTCACCTACAAAAGCTACGGAATCGTTGCTAACAGTCTCGAAATCGCCCCAGCGTTCTCCTACCATGCCAAGTAAATGTATAGAAATTCCGACGCCTTCAAAAACAGTAAACAAATCACCACAACTTTCACCTTCAAAGGAAAACGCCGGAAAGGCTTCTGTGAAAATGCTCCAAAATGAAAAGAAAGAAAACCTAATATCCAAAAAAGAAAAACAGTCTCTAAAAAAGATCGAGGAACAATCAAAAGAAACTCAGGCATCGAAAAGTGCGCCAACAAAAGATATCGCTAAGAAACCTGCACTTTTTCAAAGCCTACTTAAGCCAAAAGAAAAATCCCCTTCAAAATCCAAGCAAGTATCGACTCCGTCTTTGGAGCAACTGCGAAATGTTAGTTTGAGCCCCGAGTCAACAAAGGATAATCTAGGCGCAGTTAAAAGTTCTCCTGTTCCGAACGATTCCGTTCAGAGAAGCTTAGTTACGGCTCTGGAACGCAGTACAGAGCCTGCAGAAATGAACGATCATCAATCAGTAAGACGTTATTCCAATCATGCATTGAGTCCAGCACGCAATATCCCCGATCTAGCAATAGCTGTAGCTGCCGATAATTTAAATAATACGACCGAAAGTTTTAAACCACCCATTGAACAAGGTTCTAATAGTAATGCTTCAGTGAGAAAATATTCTGGTCACGCTCTTAGCCCAGCACGCAACGTACCTAACTTAGCCATAGCCATAGCTACTAGCAATTTGGGCAACGCCATTGACATTGACAAGCAGTCTATTGAAGATAAGTTTAACGATTTTGGTAAAGACAATGGCTTGGCTTACAAACGACCCACGATAGATATAAGCGCGCCTGCAACTATTATTGCCCCTCTGACACCAGAGACGTTAGCTTCTCCCACCAGCGCTTTAAGTCCTGAACCTTCTGAGATGGCATCTCCAAATCTATATCAATCAAACAACGACAAGCATGATGATGTACATACCAGTAACGAATTCATGCTTGTTGTATTTAATAAAAGTAGCAAAGTTAAGGATAATAAAGATAGTAAGTCTTTCATCCTGCAAACCTCTCTTTCACTGTACCCCTTCGAGATAGCTAGCATTTAATCTCAACACCCACTAACGCTTTTTTTTAAATTCTTTCCAGAGCAAGATTCCTTCGAATTGGATTTAGAAGATGCCATACAACCGCCCCCAATCTCAATTTCAGCCCCCGATTTGGCTTTACTGGAATACACAACCCTGCACACTACCTTCCCAATCCGGCGTTCAGTAAGCTCTACCGAATTATTGTACGAACGAGCAATGGCTCGTTTTTACGAAGCCGTTGAATTGGAAGAGGCTGAAAAGGCGCGCAAACTTAAAATTGCACAAGACAAACTAACGAGCACTACTAACATCCAGCCACCTACTATGCGTAAGCGTTTAGGGTCTATGACAGAAGCGGAGCGTTTATCGTTTGAGAAACGTAGTGAATTGAGAAGACAATCAGCAGACATTACGTGTAACATACAAAAATGGAGCTCAAAAGAGAATGTAAATGAAATGAAACCTATAACACGAACCACGCCTATGGTATTAAACAAACGTCAGGAAAGTCAGGAAAGTGAAGAGTATAGCGAGGAATATCCCGAGGCAAGTGCTTTGCAGAAAGATGACAGTTTTGAACTAGGTTCGGATTACACAGAAAGCACCGCCTCATCCGATGAAGATTCCATAGCGAAATTTAAAATGGAATTAATGGCACGGACACGTTCACCTAGTCCGCGTGAATTAGAAACCTACCATCCACGCAATATGACGGCGGGCATATTTACCCCCTATAGAACGCCTACGCCCGATGAAGCTGCCTTAGTACTTACACGACCAGTACCTTTACCCAGCCCAGATTTCGTACCTAAACCCATATTGAAACGACCATCAAATGAGAATGTTGGATCGATAACATCGAGTGATAATGGCAACGCAAATAATAAAACGGAGCAATCGAGTAGTGAGAAACTAGATATAGCTAAGGGTATTAAGGCCTTCTTTAAACGAGACAAACAACGTACCAATGAAACCGAAAAAAATACCGAAGAAAATGAAATGTTATCAAACCCTCAAGAAAAATCCAACATTTCAATATTGGCTGCAGAAATAGAAAAAAAAAGACGAGCTAAAGAAGAGGAAGAGTTACGCAAACGTCAAGAAGCTGAACGTATAATGATGGAAGAAGCGCATGCGGCAGCAGATCACTATAGTGAATTAGTACATCTGGTCAGCACTACACGAAAATATCATACACCCATTTATATGGATCAGGAAGAACTGAAAAAAGTAACTGCCAAAGCCGTCGAGGAAGGGGAGGCAACTGGAGAAGATGAAGAAAATGAAGATATAAATCCACAACCTGTGCAAGCGGAACCACAGCCTATTCTAGCGCCACCAGCAACAAATAATAAACCAAAGCTTCCCATTTTGGAGAAAGAACAAGTAAAATATGTGAGTAATACACCCACTGAATTAACAGTTGATATCATAACTGCGGAAAGTAATCAAGTACCCGAAGCATCCAGCGAGAATAACTTATCCTCACAACAGCCAAAACTTTCATTAGTCCCTCCAACAGAAGATCAAGAAGAGACTATAGAGACCACTATATTAAGTGAAACTGTAGAAGAAAGACCCGATTCTCGGGGCCGTCCCCGTTTAATTAAAGTGAAACGTATTCTTAAGAAACGAGTACCATCCAGCACACGTTCACGCGACACATCACTTAGTCGACCACCCTCCCAGCAAGATCATATAATAGGAGGGCAACAAAGAGTTGTCTCAAGAACGAGACGTTCAACCACAGCGGAATCTAGATCTCCAGTACCCACAGGTCGTCAGATCTTACCTTCAATAAAATCAACATCCCAAGCAAATGAAGAAGAACGTAAATCATCCAGCCAAGGAGATATCGACCCAGTTAACGGTAAAACTCATGAACAACTTATAGCAGAAGCACATGAAAACGTGCGTTCAGCAGTCAGCTACTCAACCGACCTAATACTGTTTATGGTTGCTTGCTACGTATATTTGTTCAAAGACGCAAGACTGGTATTACCGATATTGGCCCTAATGATCTATCGTCAATTGGGCGAAGCCATCAACAAATGTATACCGAATTGGTTGAAACGCAAAAAACAATAAGTTTAAGTTCCCGTTTTCTTATCCACATCTAAAACAAGAAAAGAAAAACTTTGGTTTTATATTCATTTCCAAACCCTATACAAGTCTATCTGCCTACATATCGATATGTTAAAATTTTTTTTTAATTTGAATGAATTTCTTAATTTTTAATATTACAATAAAAAGTTTTATTTTTATTTTATAATTTTTAAAATTCTATTTCAATAATTAATGTTGCTGGATTTTTAAGATCGGAAACATATAACGGTTTTGCTGCTTTTTTTAATTAATGTGCAGATGCAACCGTTGACCAACCAAATAGATTACGTATAAAATGATCAAATTGTTCGATATTAACACCAGCGTCCTCTAAAGCGGCTATAACACGTTGAGCTTCCGGATAAGCAATTACACGTTCGTAAACTACTTGCAAACTTTGTAAACGCGTCCAAAGCTGCGAAAAATCTCCATTTTCAGCGACTTTCATATTAATATGTGTACTTAATAGATCTTGAGGATAATACATAAGAAATTCATTAACAAATCCCTGCCAACCGTAGACCGTACTCGACCAATATGGCGAACGATTAAATATAACCAATTCACCAGATTCCTCCATTGAAGACAATTCACCGCCTGACATCATTAACTGTACACGTACCCAATTGCGAAAGCCTATCACTTCGGGCTGTGTGCGAAAGCGCATATAAGCGACGTGAGCGTCATTCGAATTAATAATGCGAATAATATTTTGAAATTGTTGATCGTTTAACAAATAGCGCGTTACTAGACGTTTAATTGATTTGAAAGGCACCATATGAAAAAGCTCCTCTAAATCTTGAGTTAGCGTAGAGATCGTTGATGTTGTCGAAAACTCGACAGCATTATTATGGGCTAGTTGAGCAGCCAGTAAGCCCATTACGCAGACAGTAAGAAAAGTTAAAACCGTTAAATATCTCATTATTAACACCGCTTAAGCGAATGACGCTACTCCGAATAGGTTGCATTCATATTTGCTACTTCTCTTTTATAACGATATTTTTGCCAACAGCCTCATCGCTGTTATCTTCGTTAAAATTATTTATGAGGTACTGGAATTTAGTTAGAATTTAGTTACGATGAAGAAATGTCATCTTTCTATTGACTTAAGCTTTATATATCATGCGATAAAAAATATTTATATATTGTATATATTTACTGGAAATTGAAATAATTAACTCTTATTATTCACACATATATATATATTCCAACCACCCAAATCAAATAGTTGATTGGTCAAAGTTAAATTTGCGTCCCATATCTGTAATCCAAAAACAATGTTTCGAACTGTTTAAAGCACGGAATTGATCGAAATCATCAGTGACTAACCAACTAAAACGGAGATCATCTTACAAATCAAAATGCCCGAAACAAAATTTCGCAATTCTTTTTCGATATATAAGTCTATCTATTTCTTTCTAAATTTTCCACTTTTTTACCTTTTCAGAAATGGAAAAAAAACTTTTCTTCGTTGTTCCATCAAAAGTTTGATGGAATGCGCAGTTGAAATATCGGTAGAAATTTCAGCTATCAAGCACATATGCACCAAACAAAATGCTCCCCCGCAGATTTATAACTATTACATGTCTGTCTGTATACTTATTATTATCCCTTAAAAGCTTTGTCCTTTGGAGGAAAAAAAAGAATATACGTAACAAGTTTCAATTTTTAAGACGAAGTGTTCCAAAAGGGAGAGACAGATAAACAAATCAAATCTTTACTTACAATGAAAGCTCGTTTTTTTTTTTTGCTGTAGTAGCGAATAAAGACAAAATTTTTCTCACTAACTTTGATGCATATTCAATGATCCTAAACATAGGAAAGTAAAGAAGAAAAAGGCAATCAGACTTTTACTTTGGGAAAAGCTTTGCAATAACGTCGATCAATTGTACAAATATTTCGAAGGTTTTCTTTTCTGTTAGCAATGATTCGACTACTAGTTCAATGACCAATGCTTAAGCAAAATAATCTCGAAATCTTTTACGTTTTTGGGAATGTTTTCCAAATGGGAGATCATATGGACATTTAAAATATTCACCACTTAGTTGATCGTAGTCTTGTTAGACTAGATATGTTGACATATCTTGTTCGTTAACCTCCAAATTCGAATTCTTGGTAACAAACAAATGCCTCAAGTCAAAGCTTAATAGTGTTACATCAACAGCTTCGAAGTTAGGTTCACTCACAAAATCTCTAGATAAGTTAAAACATGGGATTATATATATTGTTCTATGTCTTGCGATTAAGATTGATGCAACGGTATTTGCATTCTTAAAACCTTCTTAAAAACCTTGAATCTCCTTGAATCCGAAAACTTAGTTACTTGCTCAAATTGAAAATTAATTTCGTATGCAGCGGACAGATCGCTTTATGAGGTTGCGACAAAGAGTTCTCCGTCATTAATAAACACTCAACATTTTTAACCAACATATTATAGGTCACACAGCGCACGTACGCGTTGTGTGACAAGCTTAAAATGTAGTTCAAAGGACCTTTGATGCATGATACTCATTAAAATACTCCAATAAAATCGAACAATTAATATATTCGCATAATCCGATTACGCGAATTACAATAATGATATAAGTATGAAGTATAACAGAAATCTATACATAATTTACGCTTACGTCACGGAAAGTAATACGTATGTTGACAGAAACATTAGTTAGCCGGTCACATAAACATAAACAGAATTCCGTTCTTATCTAATTTATTTCACATTGCATACTTATCTGCTCCTACTAAGGCATCAAAAAGATGAGAAGATAAATACGCCTTTCACAAGTTACATGATGATGCCACAGATAACGGTAATGAGTTGCTTTTTTACTTACCAATAAATCAAACACAAGTATTACTGTACACAAATTAAAATGATTTTTCTAGGAAATGTAGTTATTTTTACAACGTCAGGTTAAAATTTTTATGAACAGCTTGTACAAGGCAAATAAACTGATTGCTAACACTAGTTAGTTTTTTCAATTGATTGATATATTTAATGACTACAACAAAAGTTTGGGAAATTGAATATTTCTCATCTGTCTCCAGACCCCATAGGTATTCAAGCTTTTACTAGAATTTCAAATTTTTCAATTCGGCCGAGACATTCGCGCTATTCGCTGAAGCTGGCTTTTTGGCTGATTTTAGGGGACGAGCTTGAGATTTCTTTGGCTTCTTCATAACTAACTCCTTATGCAGCTCTTTAAGCGCCTCATCAGATTTTTCTTGTTTTTTATTCACCTCATCTTTTATCTACAAAAAAGAAAAGAAATAATAATAATAATAATAATAAAATAAATGTTTAAAGACCTTGTTAATAAAAAAAATGTAGTCATCTTTTACCTTTTTTAAATTACCGCGCACTTGTTTGGCCTTTTTAGAATGATTCTTATCCGAGACTTTAAAAACATTTTTATCTTTCTTCGCTTTATTTAAAGTCTTTGCGCTCTGCGACTGGCCCTTACTTTTCGACTTACGACCCATCGCTGAAATTCAAGTATGGAACAAACGTAAAAATTAAATGAAATTTGTTAATTTTTTTAAATTAAAACAAAATTAAATAAAACTTGTTTTTTTTCTTTTTAATTTTTTATTTCTTACTTTGTTAATTCTAAACCTAACAACATTTAAACTTGGTTTTACTAATTAAATTATCTCCGTTTATATCAGCTGTTCGTTTACGTGACAAATCATTCGGTATAGAATTTGTTAAAATCTCCTTTGTTAACCAAAAGGATACCCTAAACATATCCTTATTAGGAGCAACATTGCGTACAAAATGTACGCCATGTAGATTTTCAGTTAATTTCGAACCCAGATTAGATTCTACATTTTGTAAAGCCATTGCCTCATTGTTTAAACCCTTAGCGAATGTGTATACATGTACTAAGGGATATTTAATCTTGTCGGAAGTGAAATCTATTATTTTATTTCTGCACTCATGCTCAAATAAGCCACAGAAGGTGTTTAAAAATTCTACCGCTAAACTAGGTAAATTCATGGTTATGTGAATGCTGTAAGTTCCAATGTCGTTCTCTTGCCATCTTTCACACAAATCCTTTTTTAAATCCTCTAAAATAAATTTACGGCCATCTTTATTGTAAAGCTTCGCTTGTTTTAAACATTTGTTACGTCTCATATTATGCTCCAGCCATTTATAACTCTCGGGGTTTAAATCATTGGCCAGAACAAAACACTTTTTACGTGCTGCGGGTACAGAAAAAGGACCGACACCAGCAAATACGTCGTACAAAATGTCGCCAGGTTGTAATATTTTCACAATTCTTTCATGCTCGCCGCACAAACGAGGATTCCAATAGACTTTCGAAAAATCAAAATGAAAACATGAACCATTCTCTTTAGCTTCCACTTGATAGTCGGGTTCACCACATAGTAGTTCCAATTGAAAATTACGGTAAGTATTATTTATAGCGGCTGTTTTATTAACCACTGTACGACATCCATGCACTTTGTCCAATAAAATTTGACCGATTATGTGCTTATAGTCTAGCAAATTATCCTTTAAATTTATATGTACTATATGGCCAATGCAGGAATAGGATGTCAATCCATCCGTTTCCTGCGGCAAAATGGCTTTAAAAAGCTCATCTGCTCTCCAGTTATCGAAGGAAAGCGCCAATCGTGTTAAACCAAAATCATCTTTTGTGACACCTAAAATTTTTAAATCACTGTGTGGTAAATCCTCATAGCATTTTACCGGCGTAGGATGCAACAGGATCTCTCGTATTTCTTCTACTTTATTTTCAATTTTCAATGGCCGGACAGGTTTTAAACACGGCATTTTTAGTAGCAAAGCCTTTATTAATGGCAAAACTTTATGCGACTTTTCTTCTTTTACCCATAAACGTGGTACCTCAATTGTTTTACAAAATGCCTCTCTCCGTAATATTTTCATCAATTTTACTTCTTCTGGTGGTTTTAATAATTCACAATCCATTTTTCTCCAATAGTGTGTTACGCGAACTCCAAAATAACTACTAACATAAATGTTTTTGGTAATTTTTAGTAGCATTAATATTTGTGCAATTATAGAAACGATCGCCTTAGTAAGCTGAGAAAAGTAGAAAATTTTTTCTTTCTCATGCCATCAATTGCGTCAAATACTAATTAACTTCTTTCCATTAGCTTACATTAAAATACCTAATTTCTAATTTTTGATATATATATCTTCAATTATTTAAACTTTTTCAATCAAATTTACCAAGAAATATACCACAATTATATTGAGAAAAAGCTTACCTTAAATTTTTTCTTGGTTTTTCTTCTCTTAATTTCGGATAAATCTCGTAAGTTTAGCGATGATATCAATTGTACTAAAAATTAAAAACCGCTAAAAGAACTTGAAAAAGCATGAACGGGATTAACTTAATTATGCGTTATTCTTATTTTTGTGATGCGAGTTAAATTTAGTCGATTGTATACAATACTCTATGAGACTTGACAAATCATATGGATTTTGTAGGTACAAAAACAAATAACATAAAAAGAATAATAAAATACATGAAAAAATGAAGACCGTTTCTTTTAAATTTAAATCTAATCTGCCTAATTTATGTTTATTCTGTACTAATTTTACATTATGTATTATGTTAAAAAAATTATGTTAAAAAAATTAAAAAGCAAACAATAAGGACCACTTTTTTATACTTAAAATATATTCGCCAAATGATTTTATTAGAAGAAAATAAATAGTAATTCATAAATGGCTTTTTATTTGAATGGTAGTTTTTGGAGATTAACAAAACAGTTTCGTCAAGCGGAAAAATTCAGCCTCTTAATTAAAATTCGAGTTTATTAATGTCAAGGAAATAATTTCTAAAATTAAAAAATTTCAGGTAATAACCGATATTTATGGATTTATTATGAAGCAAAAGACGCATTAATGGGAAAACGATAATCATTGTCTGCTCAGGACGCTTCCTGAATAACTAATGCTGCGTATCGCAGCATACAATAAATTAGATACATATAAATTAGTGGGAAAATGTTTGGGGAAATATTTATTAGCGATGTTGAAAACCGTCACTGCTTACATGATAAAAGTTCTCGTGAATGTTGCACCAAATTCGTTATCATCACGTTTTTGGAGAAGTGGTCCTAGCCAACATTTGCTAGTTTTTCTTAATGGCTTATCTAATCAATCTTCTTTATCACCAATCAATCAGAAAGCTTATTTACTTTTTAATTAACTTTCTTATTGTGGATTTCTATATATTTGTTGTTTTTTATTTATATTGAATTTTTTATGTTTGGTTCTGAAACTATATGACCTTTTTTACATTTTTCTATAAAATCATACGGCAACGCAGCTTCTAATTGAGTTTACCACTTAAGACTTTTAAAGCCGACTTTAATAGTAACGCATCATTGCGTCAGCCCGCTTATTGTGTCAACTAGTTGCTTCAATAAAGTTTAGTAAAAAAACCGGCAAAGTTAAAGTCTTAACCTGAATATAGGGATAATGCATCATTGCGTTAGTCCCCCAAGCATACTAATGTAGTTAGAAGCGTTGAATATTGTTGTCCAATTAGAAATTAAAGAATTATTAAATAAAGTTAATATTTGTCTTAAACGCATCAATTAATTGTATAAAGCATAAACGTATGATAAGAAAGAAATATATTAAAAAGATGCGTTATTCCAAGGAAAGTATAATCGCGGTTTTTCGTGTCAGCAAGCAACCCTATATTGAAAATTTTACGCTAATCTTTGATAATTATTTTTTTTATACTAAACGAATTGTAGACAACACTATAATATAAAATTAGATGTTCAAAGGAAACAAAAAAAATCAATAAAGGTACTTTAGCAAAATTTTTTGCTAAACTGAAAAAAGGCAATATTGTGTAAGAAGGAAACAAACATCAAAGTTATCGTAAAGGAAAAATATTAAACAATGACTGAAGACAATAATGAACAACAAGCTGAAGTAGAAAATGTACGAGTGGTGGTGCGTGCTCGTCCTATGGATAGAAATGAAATCATGTCAGGTTCGCTAAGTGTTATTAAGGTTGATAAATTGAAGCGCGCCATCACTGTAGTCAAGCCTAATGCTACTTCGAATGAACCACCCAAAACATACTACTTTGATAATGTATTCGATGGTGAGTCCAACCAGTTAGATTTATACGTAGATACTGCTCGACCAATTGTTGAAAAAGTCCTGGAAGGTTACAATGGTACTATATTGGCCTATGGCCAGACAGGTACTGGTAAAACGTATACTATGTCCGGTAGCGCAGAATCGCCGCAAACGAAAGGCATCATACCGAATGCTTTTGCGCATATTTTTGGCCACATTGCAAAGGCTAGAGAAAATCAGAAATTTTTAGTACGCGTCAGTTATATGGAAATTTATAACGAGGAAGTGCGTGACTTGTTGGGTAAAGATGTTACCAAAAGCTTGGAAGTTAAAGAGCGTCCCGATATTGGCGTCTTTGTTAAGGATTTGAGCGGTTATGTAGTACATAACGCTGACGATCTAGAAAATATTATGAGATTAGGGAACAAAAATCGTGCTGTTGGTGCTACAAAAATGAATTTGGAATCTTCTCGCTCGCATGCTATATTTTCCATAACCATAGAGCGCAGTGAGTTGGGCGAAGGCGGTCAACAGCATGTACGTATGGGCAAATTGCAATTAGTCGATTTAGCTGGTTCAGAGAGGCAAAGTAAAACTCAAGCTAGCGGTCAACGTCTGAAGGAAGCTACAAAAATCAATTTATCTTTATCCGTGTTGGGCAATGTCATCAGTGCTTTGGTGGATGGAAAAAGTGCTCACATTCCTTATCGTAATTCCAAGTTAACACGTTTGCTTCAGGATTCTTTGGGTGGAAACTCGAAGACGGTAATGTGTGCTACTATTTCTCCAGCCGACACCAATTATATGGAAACAATATCAACTTTACGTTATGCTAGTCGCGCTAAAAACATTCAAAACCGCATGCATGTTAATGAAGAGCCAAAAGACGCTTTGTTACGTCACTTTCAAGAAGAGATCGAACGTTTGCGCAAACAGCTGGAAGAAGGCTATGAAGAAGAGTTGGTTGAGGGGGAAGAAGAAGAAGAAGAGGGTGATGATGACGATGAAATTGAAACTGAGGTATTGGCTGATGCGCAGCCCCAATTAAACAGTGAAAAGAAAGAAATTCGCGAGAAGCGTTTAGCCAAGAAGGAAGCTTTGGAACGTCGCAAACGGGAGCATCAACATGAAATTGCCAACGCCAAATCGGAGCAAGAGCAATTGCGTAATAAACTTATATCACTGGAAGGCAAAATACTAGTAGGTGGTGAAAATCTTTTGGAGAAAGCACAAACTCAACAGAAACTACTGGAGCAATCCTTGGAAGAGCTGGAGGAACGTGAAAGAGCCGAACAGGCTTTACGGGAGACATTACAGCAAAAAGAAACTGAACGCATAGATATCGAAGAACGTTACTCGTCCCTACAGGAGGCTAATACTGGCATTACTAAGAAAATTCATCGAGTTATGCAAATGCTGATGGGTGTTAAAGCTGAATTAGCCGATCAACAGCAAGAACATCAACGTGAGAAAGAAGCCATATATGAAAATATACGCTCTCTATCACGTGAATTGGCTTTGTGTGAACTTGTACTGAATTCCTATATACCAAAAGAATATCAGTCTATGATTAATCAGTATACCCACTGGAATGAGGATATCGGCGAATGGCAATTGAAATGTGTTGCCTATACCGGCAACAATATGCGCAAACATATATCAGAAACAAAAGACAATAACAAAGATGCAAATGATTTGATCGATTTATCGCATGTGTATCTTAGTTATAATTCGGAATCGGTTACGCAACCTATGCGAGCTAAGTCCTCATTAGGCTCAGCAAGGCCGCGTACTTCAGGTGTACCACGGCCTACTACAGCTCGAAGATATTGAGCGCAAGATTATCATCATCATCATCACTATCGTCATCAAGATCAACATCATCAATGTCGCTGTCATGCGTACGATGATCAAATATGTTCTGCGGATAAATTCATACCGGTGGATTACTGTTCATCACTTCTACGTACTCAAGCTTGGTTAATATTATTTTTGTTTTGTGTGTATTATTGTTTCCATATATTATTTTCGTGTGATTAAAAAAAGGTATTAGCGAAACGCATTTGTTTTAACATATTTATTTATTTACTTATCTTTTCTTTTATTATTATTGTAGATTTTTCCATATATATTGTTTAAGCACAAATTTTCTAAAAATAAAATTAAAAATATTCTTAAAATACGAGTATTCAATAGACTTTAAAATCCATTAAAATGGACTTTTTGAACTTGACGCGTTTCAGAAACAAATTTCTGACTTTTAAACGATTTAATCATTTCCGTGATTTTATATAGGAAATAAAATTTTTCATTTCATCTTTTTAAATGCACTCTATTTGACTTGTTTTTATACACATTTGTAATATTTATAAGGGATTGTCACAGTCGAAAGAACTGCTTGCAATAGTACCCAACTAACTAATTTCTTACTTTGTAGTACCAAGGTATAGCAAGTTACAACAACGAGGGTTACAAAAAGTACATTTGATTAAGTCGAGAAGAATACATAAGAACGGATCAATCATGCAAAGCGTAAAATCTTTTCCGTTTAGTTGGACCCGTAGTTGAAGTTAAGCCATACTTGAAATATTCGATATTAGTAAATGGAAGATGTATTATGAGAATGAGTGTGCACGATGTTATGGAGATTAATTTTACCATCCCAAATCTTCTTAGTTTTAGCTTTATTCATCTTCTTGCCATCTGCGTACTATTCGAATTCTGAAAGTCATGGAAAGAACACTTGAATAAATAGTTTAAGTTTTGGTTATATGCTGTTAATGATTCGACTTCCCAAATCGAACATGAATATAAACGTGGTTCAGCTTAGTCCAAACCTCTTCCATAATATTTTCGCTTCATAACTTTGCATCGCAGCAGACATAGATGCGGCAATAGGAAAGAAGAGGTATGATCGATCATAAAAAGGGATCCCATCAATTCATTACTACATCCAAAATAATCTTAAAGGTTTAGAAAATTTCTACATTTATTGAAGCACTGTGGCCATAGTCTATGTTGCTAGTGTTTTTCTTTTAGTCTAAGAGTTTATTTCATTAGTCTAAAAAATTACAATAATAATAATAAGAATAGTATGGCTTTTTAACAAATTCTTGATAGCGTAACGATTGATTGGTATCTAAGAAGATTGTTTATGTTTGCAAGCAAAAGCTGCCTGCACGTAAGCGCCAAAATCGCTTACTTTACACCTTACTTTATTCTTGCCAGGAATACTACTCCCTTTCTTTGGTGCTAACGCAACTAAAGTTGTCTGTCTTCGATTAGCAACAAATGTTTGCTAAGCAATCAATAGCGCCTAAGCCAAACCAAAAGTCATATAAGAAAATTCAACTCTTTTTTCCCCAAGTGTATAACAAAAAAAAGAAAGAAAGAAAAAACTCCACTATTTTGAAAAAATATCTAATTTTAAGGAGAACCCTATTAGAATTCAAATGAAAACTTCGAAATCAACACAATTAATGTTTAACGAACCAACGTAAGGTAAACTAAAAAGTTTATTGCTGCATAAGAAGGATAGAAACCCATATGACATGAATATAACATAGTTGATCAAGTGGACCATGACGAAGTTTGTTGTACTTATTTTTTACATAAGACGACGGCAATTGGTGTCAAATTGGAAAGTTGTCAATGTGTTAAAGGAAGTGTACAGGAAGCTTTTCTACAAATTTAATTAATTACATTGGAATGATGTTCCCAATGTATGGTGACATTTTGTTTCACCTTGAAGCTACAAATTGTCGTTCTGTATCCAAATATGGAATAACTGATTTGATATTCTTTCAGTGACTATCACTGCATAGTCTTCGCTGTGAAAATTGTCAACAAACCAAAATAATCGATGAAATTTTTGCCTTTCTAGTGAACCCTGTAAAATTTACTTTTCTTCGATCGCGATAATATCTACTGTTTCTATCTTCGTTTTGGTTGACAACATTGTTTTTCTTGTCTCTTACTTTTCTTGCTTTTGAGTAAAAACGATAAGCCAGGAGTATAATGTGACCATTGAGATTGAAAAGTTGTTGTGCGTCTGGGCGATATTCGCTTATGTATTGTGAATAATTCTTCTTGAATAATTAGAAATTAAAGAAATTGAAAAACTAGGAGATCATAGAATTACATAGAAAATCATCCATTTGTAGAACATTATCGTTGAATTTTATCAATTGTTAATAGTGCCAGATTTTAATCCTACAGCAGCAAAATAATATAACCCTCAGCTCTTTTTTTTACGGTTTATTCTCAATAGCGTTAGGCACGTTTCACAATTCGTATATTTTGTACTTGCGTTAATCGTATATCCCATAATATATTCACCTTCCCGTTTTTGTTTGCTTATTTCTTCTTCGTCGGGTAAACGTTGCAGCGTAGACTTTGCTTTTTGGTTAATATTACTCCACCTTTAACGTTTGTTGACGCGCAGTCCTCTCCGTTGCAGGCTTCGTCTTCTTTTCCCTTTCGAACAAAAATATTCAACTTCGATTCCGAATTCTTTCATCAGTATTTAAAAAGAGACTAGCTCTTTTAAGGAATATTTATGAGCGGTACACGCTATAAGATAGATTGTGATTTCCTCCTTCAGAGCTATATGTTCTTAAATTTACAAATGCTCCTCCTAGAATATTGTGGTTTAATTTTTCATCGATCTTAGAAGCTCCTTTGTGAGCTTATCGAATGACTTCAATCTTTTATATAAATTAGTTATAATTGCCTTTCGATTTTTACTAAAATGTCTTAAGGACTACTGCTTTTTATTTCGCATTCTACTATAATTATTTGTGCAAACTGCAGGGTCGCTGTTATCCTTGTAGAATAACATACGTTGAGTATAGTTTTTACATTTTTCAAAAATGTGATAATTACAGCTGCATATGTAATGTTGTCGCCAGCTGCATATGTAATGTTGTCTCGGCGGATATAATCGCAGATTCTGTTCGGTTTTTATTCTAGAACATATCTCTATTGAACACATCCAACGGCTAGGTATGTATTCAAAGCCCATTCGGTGCTTTTTCAACCTTCGTGCCCATTTGCTTTGGCATTTAAATTGACAGTTAAACTATTGGCAAGGTGAGTTTGACAGTTAAAAGTTGATGTAATCTAAAATTAATTTGTTTTTTTTTTTTTTTATATTATGATT
Source organism: Glossina fuscipes (assembly GCF_014805625.2). Taxonomy (NCBI): domain Eukaryota; kingdom Metazoa; phylum Arthropoda; class Insecta; order Diptera; family Glossinidae; genus Glossina; species Glossina fuscipes. The sequence goes on along the minus strand of NW_023998415.1, from coordinate 41,705,413 downwards.
TGTCGCGGTAGGTTTCGAATCTGGATGTTTTTGGCAAAGTAAGCTCTTGACTTTACGATAACCCGTTTTATTATCGTCTTACAATAGTTTTCATCTCAGTAAAACATCAAGTATATGACAGATTTGTGAATGGAACCACTTGAAAATTCTTATGGAAATAACATCATATATCATATAGTGTTTAATATTTATTAATTTATAACAATTATTCACATATTTTTGTATTAGAGTTGAGTTTTATTTACAAATTTTTTGATTACAAGCATTTCAGGGAAAAGACGATAGGCGTATTTTTCCCATTCGTCTGTCGCGGATTTAAAAAGTGATACAACAAAGCCTGAACATAGATTATTCTTGTCATTTGAGATTAAGCAGGAATATGAAGTTTCTTTTAGAAACCGTTACGCAGATGATCTCAGCACTAAGTTCTCTTTTACTTTAAGTTCATTCAGTTTTCAACAATATAATTTTTTTGAATAATAATATGAAGTTATTGAGCCTCGTTTTTTCAGCGGCTGGAGTTTTACAAAACAATCTTTCGATTGCATTTGATATGTAAGAACATACCACCCGGTATTTCGTAACATGTATGTTTCATAGGACCGCTGGCCACCACTTAATGTGTAAATAATGTTATTTACTAAAATTTTCAATAATAAATTTTTATACATATTCAAGAGAATCGTGAATATATAGAATGGAATCAAATAAAAATTTATGGAATTTACATAACAAATACGAAGAAAATATATATTCATTTATGGCTTATATCAAGCAAGACCAGGAATATATTCTTGATTGCTTGGTAATAAAAAAGCTTTTTTGAAATGTTATGGTCGTAACAAAAAATTGTATTCATATTTGCAGCGTCTGAACCAAATGAGAGAAGCATTTTCTTTCCATTCAATATTTTTCGATAAACTTACTGAAATTATTTTTATCTAATAAATAAAAAAATTATGAATAGCTATTCATTGCATTATATGTGTGTGTATCGGGTTTTAAGCTTATATATATATATATATATTATTGGAAAAAAAATTTCTTTTTGCCAATTTATTAATGCTTAGTTAGTCAAGCAATGGTTATAGTACAATATGAAAGAAAGCATAGCAGAGTGAAGAATAATTTACGCACTGCTTTTTTTACACGGTTTATGCATTCTTTAGAAATTGGTGCAAAAAACAATCATGTAAAGTAATACATGCGGCATACGGTCAAATCGGGATATGTTCTATAACTTTTATGATGAAAAAACTCGAAATATATTCTCAGAAAATCGCCCAAAAAAAGTAATAATGGAATTCTTTATTACATTCTTATAAGACAAATACAATTTACTTTTTTTATAAAAAAAAAAAATATTAAAGCGAATATTCTGTTCATAAGTAGAAAATGTAAAAATAGAAAGTAGGAATAAATAACCAATTTCTCAACTATTATCGTTGCTTGCTTAACGAGCATGAACGTTTATTACGTGTTGGACCAAAAGTGCTACCATGAGTAGATATGTCAAATATGTCCGATTTTTGGCGTAAATGTCGGGTTCGAGAAGAATTTCTTTCGTTACTAACAGCCTCTTTTGGCTTGGATCATGAGTACGAAAACGTTAGTCGACACTTGTGACAAGATTCAAGACCTCGCGAATTAAACCAACCTTTAACAGCTGAACTTGGTCTTTGACTATTGCTGTCTACATAAGTTTCTGTAAGACACTGTCAAAATTTGGATTGAAAAAAAATTTTTTGGGGATTCGTGCTGAAAAAAGAAAAATCGCGTAAAAAAAGTGTATTTGCTCTCATTGATGAACTGTCCTATTTCAAAATCGTGTAAAAAAAGACGGTGTTCTTAGGAGTATATATAATATAAATCAAACATTTTCTTTGTTTTTCAAGAAGTGTAAAACTAAATTGTAATAATTCTTTTACAGAGTTACTGCATGTTTAACATTCCGTTAACTAACATTTTTTCGGTGGTAAATTAGATGTTTGTCTGCTTAAGCAAAGCAATGTCAGTAGACTTTCTCCCTTTTTATAGACAAATATTTGTGGTTTAATATATATTTAGTTTAGGTATACAAAGGCACATCATTATTTGTTATTTCATTAACAGGTGAAATTTGATTAACATAAACTTACAGCCCCTATTACTTCTTACGACTAAACTATTATAAAATATATATAATAAAAAAGCAAAAAAAAAAAGAGAAAAGGAAAAAAGAAAGAAAGAAAAGAAACATGTACGCATCTAGCAGAGATGCACACTCGCAACCGGCGTACAGATCCGAGTTGGCACTGAATCCTAAACCATTGCAAGCATGCAGAAGCTTGGCAGCCAATTATTGCGAACAAATCTAGTTTTATATACGAATAGTTTTAATGATTACCAGTTGGTTTAAATACGATAGGTAGAGCTTGTAGAGCTTTAATAAACGCTAACTATTCGGATATTGAGATTAAATTATAGATATTATTTAGGTATTGGCAAACGGTTCGAGAAGCTCGCAACTGTATTTAGATCGACTGAATTTTGCGGAAAAAAACTATTACGAACATTGAGGTTAATCTTCCTTAATAGTGCCGGTGAATGAACATTATCGCAATAGCTTAACTAAGCTCATATTAGCTTAACTAAGAACAAAGCATCGAGGATAAATTTACGTTTCTCTAATGAAGGCAAGACGGGCAAAGGTAATCAATCTATTGTTATAAGTAGGCAACGAGAGAAGCGTGCACCAATCCAAAGCAACAGGCATAAATTGCTGTATATGTCACTTGTACAAAGAAAAGCTTACAACTGGGGCATGTCCAAGTATTGATCTTACCACCAAACTAAGCCTTTTCCTAAGATATAGGTCGTCAAGTTCTATAGGCCAAGTACAGATCTGGCTTTATTTATTGATAGCTGAATCTGCATCCTTATAAAGCGCACTCGTCACGTACGATACACTTTCTTCTTCGTAAAGAAATGTTGGGAGACAATTGTTTTCCATCTTGTGGAAAGCAAGATTGATGTTGAAAAGTACCACTCGAATAGAGAGAAAGGTATTTAAAAAAAAAAAAAAACCGTATATTTACTTACGACTTGGTTTTCAAATGAGAAATGGAATGATATGGTGGCACACAACAACGGCGAAGCAGAGAAGGACGGAGACGTGGGCAGTTTGAATTATATTTGAAGAAAACGATGCCTTTGTACGTTTTTTTATTATTTTTATTTCTATTTTTTTTTTTTTTTCGTTTTTTAATTCTACACATAAGAGGATGAAAGAGCTGTAGGGTGCGGCAGCAGCCTGAAAGGTGCACGCACATCCGATCAGAAATAGTTACGTCTTCAAAAAACCGAGCGTTCATCCACAGCGTAGGGCCACAGGGCAATCGTAGTGAAGGAACGATTTACCGACACATTGGAAATTGAATCCAGATAAGTCAACTAGTAGCCATGCTTTTTATCTACTTCACTATGCGGTTCCTATCTGATGGAATTGTAAAGGAATTCAAAAAAAAATGCATAAACGGAGCTCGATCAATAGCGTTGAGCCATACGTGTCTTCAAAAAAAATTCTCAATAGCTATTGTGAGCTCAGGGCGCGCTTCATACTTTCGTGGAGATATCATGTACTTCGGGCCATTCGCCATCCACTATCCACCTACAATTGCTTCCGGATGCTACTTGAAGAACTTGAATAAGGCAATGCTCAGATCACACTTAATCAACAACTTTGCCCACAGTTCTCATGAATTCTATAAACATTATTTTAAGGATATCCCTAACAAATATTTTTATCATTTTTTTCCATTGAATATCTGAGAGGTTACGCTTTCTGTAGGATCAAAAGTATTGCTTTCATTAGCCGTAGTCTCAAGCGGTTTGCGATTTTTATAATAAATATATTAACTAGCGTTTCGCTCGAAAAAAGAAAATTTCGTGCGCCAAGGTCCTGGTTATATCATGGAAGACTTACAACACAAGCATATGGAAAGTGTATAGCTTCGAGGGCTTCTAAAAAAAAAAATAATAATAACTGATTTGACTCATCCTGATCGACTTGTATGAGAACATCCAGAAAAAAAAAAAAAAATCGTGCTCGTCTTAGCGTACTGGCGTGCAATCATCTTGAAGGTTAGGTTCAAATTATCGAACTGATATTTTGGATTCGTTTTCACAAAGATTTTTTACTTCAAAATTTCGATCAAAATAAATTCATATGAAATTTTTGGATTCTTTTTACACGGAAGATGGTTTTGCTTCTCCGAATATTTTACCGATGATAAGCGTAGAGTTATAGCACTATTCAGCTTGATTTACAATTTGTTAATATTTCAGTAGTAATTTACTGTGCAGATCTTTTCCGCGTGACACAGCTAAGCGATAAATACTGTATATGAAACGTAGTGAGTAAATTTAAGAGCAACAATCTTTGCATTTATTTACGAGCGCAATGTAAATAAAATGAACTCTGGCCGAGAGAATTACGCCAAGCGATCAGGTTTTTGGATGACTTTAAATAAAAAGGAAGCAAAACACTTGCAGTTGATATTTTGTCATTGTCGATCGTATACATAAGTACGTGCCTAAGAGATTGCTATTGAAACGATATAATTTTAGTCTTTCCTCACATAATTCGTCGGTCGTTAAAAGAAACCAGAAAAAAAAAACCAATATCAGCGAAGAATTAAAAATAAATACATGTGAGACATAACTAAAAATAAAATAAAAAAAATTAAAAATAAAATATAAAGAATAATTAACGTTAATTGTTTACAACACTTAATAGTTGACGGAAATTTCTTTTAGCGAAAGAAAGTGAAATCAAATTTGCTTTAAACGAAGGAACATTTGTTTCTTTTGCTTTACAACAATAACAAACAAATACACCAAGATACCTTCCGCCATCTAAGGCCGCAGAGAAGGTTTATACGCCAATGAAAAGAAAAATTGTGTTACAAATGTAGCCACTTTAGATTTAATTAACACGAGCGTGAACGATAGTTCGTGTTAAAAGAAAATATATATATATATATATATATATATAAATATATATAGTTTAAAATAAATCCTGCAAAATTATTATCCCCATAAATTTTTGGTTATCTCTTAGAGAGAGTGCAGCACGAAGATCACATAAAAATTTCCATTCATATTTACGTTGGCGTATGTTAGCGCGTAGCCACGGGACTTGAGAAAGTAAGTAAGTAATTTACATAAGAGAGATATGCGAATACGTATCTCATAGTCATTGCATTTTTTATATCAATTTAAAATGCAATCGAAACGTTCCAATCATGATCGCTATAAGAGATTTACATTTAATTAATTGTATCCTTTCGTTCGATCGAGGATCAATCCATTCATTCGTCACTCCGTCCGTCCCTTCGCATTTTTGTTTTTATGTTTGAAATTAGAAAATTTGCAATTTTGCATATAACATACAAGATATACCTAGTATAGGAACCTAATCCATTCCCGAACGCGTTTATCCTTTGATTATCCTACAACATTGCAATAAATTATGCATTTAGCAAATATTGATTTAACATTTGCTATAAAAGATTTAAGAAATTTTAGAGATGCAAAGGTCGGGTCATCATCATAAAGTTCACTATGCTGACACTGCTTTGGAATGTGCAAAGCACTTTGCATTCATAATGTGTTGGTTGGGAGCCAAGCTATCTATCAAAGCGTGTATAACTCTTATATACTTAACGTTTTACTCATGAATGCATATATCTCGCGGTTTAAACGCTTTCAGTAAAAGTTTGATGACATCTTGCATGCTTCTCTTTCTTTTAATTTTATTTAGCAAAAAAAAAAAAGACTTTATCCAGTTTTCTTTGCAAATTGGCGAAATAATTCTTTTATGCTTTTCGTTAGAGTAAATCAATAGTAATGTAATTTAAAAAAAACAAACAACAACAACAAAGTAAGATATCTATAATCGCTTTTTGACAAATATTGAATATATATATATATACATACATATATACATACATATATACATATGTATATATATATATACTATAGGTAAATAGACTAATCATTTACTAGCAGTCGTAGTTCTGTCATTAAATCTGAAGCTGATTATTGCCATTTTTTCTCATTGTCTTTCTCCATTTCAAATTTAATTGTGCAATTTATATAAGTGAAATATTTCAATAAGAACGGTATGGTTTTTCCCATATTGCCAAAAAAAAAAATTGACTTGGACGGATTTGACATAGTGTATTTGAATTATATGATAATTGAGACAACGGGTCAATTGAACACATCTTTACAGAATATATTTGTAGCCATTCCTTGGATAAATAAATATCTCTTACTTCTCTTAGAATGCTGAAAATATCTGGCTTTGTTGTACCCATCGCCGAAGACATGAGGGGTATATTCATTTTGTCAAAACGTTTGCAATGTTTGCTCAGAAGTAAGCATCAGAGAAAGTATATGTATTCTTGATCAGCTTGATTAAATTCTAAAGCATGTCCGTTTGTCTGTCCTTCTATCCAATGTCTATCGTACAATAGACCGCATAAATGAAGCTATCGACTTGATATTTGGCAGAAATAATGCAAGTTCTTGCGCGCAACTCGGTATTGAAAATGGACGAAACAGGTCGAAGGCCAGCACCACCTAAATTGAGAACATCTCTATTTATCAAAAGAAATGAAAAAATTGATTTTTTATTCATTGCTCATAAGCTATAGCAAATAAATTTAGAAAAATTCGGATGCAGACTCTCTGGGCGATGCACAAAAATTGGAAAAAATTGATCACACCTACCCAATATTATAGTGCATAAAAATGAATTTCTCAATACCTTTATAACGCGCAGAAATACGTTTCAAAAACCCTATAAAGTATGTATATAAATGTATATAAAATCTTGGGCAGTTTCAAATTTGAAATGCACCTAAAAAATTCCGCCTCTTCGTCTGTCCATCTGTCCGTTTGCGTAACTTTGTAGTATTTGTTAGCGAAAATGAAGATATCGCCTACAAAGGTGCAAAACAATTTTGAATTGACCTAAAATTTTCGAAGGACACGCCTTCAACGCCCATATGCCGCTACGGCAAAAACTTTTATTTTGAGCATGAAAATTATGTTCTTTTACTTGTTTTGTCTTTTTTAGGGTAACCGGTGATGGGTACAAAAATTTATTTTCTGTATTTCCATTTAGGACGGGGTGTTGCTCATCTCGAACATATAACGATTTAGTAATAACGAAAGTAATATAATCCGAAGAATTTTTCACTTTCCCTTAAAGAATGCTTATTGTGAACTTTGTTACTAAACGACCTTTCGAATTTCATTTTCCATCGGTCATCTTCGGAAATATGGGACACATTTATGTATTTTCTATTGCGGAACGTATATTAGTTTTTAATTGGGCTTTGAATGTCAATGCGAGTTCCGTCTTGTATTAAGTTTATGAAAAAGATTTTGCATTTATCATTTCGTACATTTCAAGACTTCACTGTTCAACTATATCCAGCAATGTAGAATCGTGATAGAAATCGAGTTGTTTAAACTTATAAAACGATACTATCGACAATGACTATTGAATCGAGCGCACATGATAATCGATCCTCTTCGCTTTCTCTAAGCAGAATGTTTTAATGCTGACGATTAGATCTATTCGTTGAAGACATCGATTTCATATATATTATATAAACGATCGTATAATAATTTGGCAACAATTTTAAAATAATAATGAAAATTAAACCGAATGCTTATTTATCGTATATATATATATATATATATATATATATATATATATTTTTTTTTTAATGGGGTAATAAAATTTGTAGTTCAAAGCTTCAAATTGAGTCTTCAATTTTCGCTTAACGATCTAAGAAAGGGCAAAATGAGAATTTTTTTTTTTTTTTTTTAGCTCATGTAAACGAATTGCGCAGAAAGGGCGATAAAAAATAATGAAAATAAAATATGTAAATAAATAAATGAGTTGAAGTTTATTCTTCTAAATAAACTTTTTAGGTAATAACTGTTGAACTAGCGAACAAATGGTTGGCAGGCACACTTAGCTAAATCGACTAACCAAACATTTACCTTAAGGGGGTCGTAATCCGTATTTTTATGGACACACTATTACTGTCGACCTAAAATAGAGTGAATTTGTTTAGAAAATGCAAAAACTTTTTTTTATTCTTCGAAATTGCTTTCATAACATATTTTTAAAGAATTGGCCTCAAGGACGAGCTTCCCTGCTATATAATAATACAGAGCACCGCGATAACTGAAGAAAACTTGCAACAATTTGGTCTTCATTGTCGAGTAAATTTGGCGCGGTTTTGGTTCACCTGTTGCATGATATTCTCGCGATTAATTGGTTGTTTCCAGATCGCCTACACCGATTCAGGTCTCATCTCCCGTAATGGTGGGACTCATTATGCGTTCGTGGTTGCAAATCCTCTACATAGAAAACAAAAATAGTATACACCCGATCCATACAAATAAAAAGAATAATTTCGTGACTTCATAATGTCCGCGAAGTTCAAATACAAGATTCACGTTTTTTTTTTTTCATGTTTCTAAAGAAAACTGAATAAATCTTAAAATTATAATTCGTCAGGTAATCTTATCTATATCACAATTGTGATATATTTTGCTATCGCCCTTAATCAGTCAAATAATTGCACTCTTTCTTTTTGACTTAATTCTTTATGGCGAAGCTCGTCAACATTGTGTGAAGAGATTTCAAGATTTCAACTGACAGTTGACATTTTCTCTTGAATCTCTTTCTATGAATTTATTACATAATTGCGTTTCCGTCAAATCATTTCACTTGAAATCACTAGAGTTTGCCGTCAAATCATTAGGTGGTCAATTTTGATCCGCAAGCATATCGAGTTAGTTTACATTACAAGTAAGCAATAAATGAATAAAGAAAATAAGAAAAATGAGAAGAGATAAGAATTATGGATCATTTGCGGACAAGCGACTTATGACGCGCCAGCTTAATTGTACAAGTTCATCTAGATGACATACGTCTGATATATGGCGTTTTCATACAATCAGTTTACCGTCTGTTCCATCGTTCATTTGATAGGTTTGGAGAGAGACGGTGGAAGATACTGTAAAATTACATTATCGCTTAAGGGCATCTTTCATGAAAGTTTCAAGAAGAATAACTGCTTTTTAGGGACTAAAAAAATCGACGCAAAAATAGTCGGCCTTCATCCTCATATCGAATATAAGGAATTCGGACTGTCATCCTATTAACACAAGGAAATATTTAAAGTCAGATCCGCTCTTTTGACAAGACATTCAATTCTTCTCTTAACGACACTGTCGGCGTTAATTGCATTGGGCAAGAAGTAGTCGGGAGCGAATTGTAATGAAAATATGATGGGGGCATTTTGAAATATTAAAAGGAGATTGGACATCGAAATTAATTGATGGACTTGAACAAGCTACGGCCTCGATGACTACTGCAAGAAAGCACAAGAAAATTCAACTTCGTTCTGTGCGCCTCGTAACTTATATCGAATTCGACCAACAACAGTCATGTTAAATTTGCCATTAAACGGATATATATATAATTGGTATAATCTCAACACATACACACATATGTATTTATTTCTTTGTCAATTAAACATATGTCTGTTAGAATTTATTGTATTAAACTTCTTTGTTGAACGTTACATGAATTAATTTTTTCTTTGTCAGTTAATAACAAAAATTAATAATAATTATTATATGAAAATAATTTCAAACCAGAAGACTGTGCGTTAGTGTTATATTATATATTTAAGTAAATATAAGTTCATGTGCAAGCTGTTTCTCCATTTATAAACAATGCAAAAAAAAAAAAAAAATTATTTATGATGGACATTACAACATTTAATATAAATTATAAGAGACATTGCACACATATTCGTAACGGCGTTTTACCTGTTCTGTCAATGAGCAAGTACAATTAGGTCATAGGCTTGCTTGTAGCCATAAAAAAATGTCATATATAAGCAAAACCGAAGCGGGATATGCAAAGTCTATGCGGACACCCAGGAGGACTTGAGATAGACGCACTTTTTATTATAGCGACTCAGAATCATTTCGTGAATCCATGTAAACGTGTCTGTCCGTCTATGCCTGTTTATGCATTATTGTGTTTAGCCTATAGGACATATAGTCATTTTTGAGATATTTTGGTGAAATTAGTTTCAGCGACGGGTTTTGCCCTAAGACCGAACGCTATTGAAAATAGATTCAATTGATACCACTTTCTCAACAACTCTTCATCATAACGCTCCATTTTGAAAAGTCATTATATGGAAGGAAATTGAAAATTTTTAAAATTTCTCTGTAAATACTCATTCTGTAATAGTATATGAATATTCTAAGTTGGTGTGAAAAATTTGGTTCGACTGCACTAATTTTTTGAACCTTCTCTCTTATAATCATTCCCACGAAAACTGAATCTTCTTATACAGTAAGAACGTATCAATTTCCATGTTTGATGGTGCAGTCACTAGTTCATAATAGTAAATTGATGCAGACGTCAACCTTACCGAATTTGGACAATGTAAGTCTATTTTTTCGATACCGCGAATATACAGGATTTCATGAAATGTAGATCTTTGCATGAAAATAATGTCTAACTTGCGGTATCTTATCACCCAAACAAGTGAATAATTGTATTCGGCGAAATGGTGTAGGGTATCTAATAGTCGGCCTCGTCCAACTATAATGTTCTTATTCGCTTTATTTACATACTTATCGGCGACAAGCCTGAACATGTGTAACAGTTTTGTTTCAAGATTCTTTGCAATAAAATGAATATGAATTAATATGGTAAGGAAAATTTCGAGCCCCTACGCATGCCTGTAATATTAATAAAAATAAAAATTTGTAAATAATTTTATTTAATGAAATGAATTTTTTTTTTTTCCCAAATTTTTCTTATTAGCTGAACGACTCAACATTATGATGAATTATTTTAACGTAATAAGTATGCCACGGTTTGTGCTTTTCTCTAAAAATATGCAACGAGAAGGGAAAACTGCAACGATTTAAAAGACGAACGTCAAAACTGCTATTCGTAAACAAATATTTAGAAGAGTAGCTCAGATAATCGAGTAATATACTCGAAAGGAAGATCTTCAGTTATAGTGCAAATATGTATGTGAACAGTCGACCTAATAAAATGTTTTATGACAACACAAAAAAAATTAATTTAATTGATACCTAGACGGTTTGATTAGACTTTAATTCTTCTTTTATTCGTCGTAAAAATGCCAAGAACTTGTAAAATTATTTCTAATTCTTAATTAGTGACAGTATATGCGTTATACCTATATGTCCACTTAACGTAGGCGAACAAAGAAATTTATATCATTATGATGAACTTCGCTCTTCTACCGAAGATAATTTTTACGAAGAAAGAGCCCTAATGTAAAAGCACTCCTACGGATTTAACCTTTAGTAATGTGCTCGATTTCTTTCGTTTTTTTTTTTCAAATATCAATTTATCCAAAGGGTCGTTAAAGTCAAGATATATTAAATATGTTACTACAATAAAGAATAATTTTTTATGACAACTTACTGTTTTTTTTTTTTTTTTTTCATTATCAGTTGAGATATTAGAATAGTTGCTCACATATTAAAAGTCATGAAAGCGATTTTAGAAGAAGAGTCCATATTCCAAGGAGTCTAAGGATAGGATTTAAAAAGAGAATCGCTTGCTCATTGCGCTTTTACATTGAGAATATTTTAGTGACTTTGATGATTTGTATAATTTTTAAATTCTTCTTTTTTTTTTTAATCCCATGTTTTTAATCCCATTTAGTGGACTAGAAAAGCATGGCTTCCTGGCTTCGTGATAAAAGAATTGACCGCAAATGCATTTTTATTTTTCATTTATTCGTTGCTCTTCTTTATAGCGAAAGCTATATTCCACACTTAAACTTAATAATATTTAGTTTTTTCATATTTTTTATTATTTTTTTATTTTACTTCATTCTTCATTAATTCGTCATATATTCCTATGTGAGCAAAACTCAATTTTCATGTAAACTTCAATGATTTCAACTGAAATGTCTGTTGGTCTAAAGCCATCATGTCGACATCATTTCAATCAATAAGTTTTTGATAAAAATTTAATCTAATTTTTAAAAAATATTTCATATTTTTTCGAATTTATTTTCCGAATAGTCTGGGTTCTAGGGGTTGGTGGAAAAAAAAAGAAGAAAGTGCATGTCGTTGACCCGATTTAGAGCTAAAAGTTCTTATAAATGATCCCTTCAGAAACAAACAATATTTGGAGACCCACTGTTGCTGAAGTATTCAAAATTATTTAACGTAATTCAAAGAAGGGAACCAAAGAGATTGAGAGAAAAATTTGACTACTTCTCTGCCCGCCTTTATTGACTTTATTGCGAAGACTTTATTATATTCATGATCATAATTAATTTGATGTCGAACACAATTGGCAGAGGGTAATAAACATGTATTCGTCACTCGTGCAAATGACTTCAAGTTTTTTTTCCCAATGAACATCATCATTATTTACAGATATCATTAAACTCAAGTGTTAAGTTTTATATCTTTGAAAGAGAGCATAGCAAATATTCATAATTTAAGTGGCTTTTTGCCATTTCCCTAGTGGTCAATGACCTAATTGTTTAGTTTCTTGCATTATTATCCCGTTCAGATTACTATATATATATATATATATATATATATATATATATATATGTGTGTAGTATGAGTTCATGTATGCCCGCACGATATTTACTAATAAGATCGTCAAGATTTTAAAGTAATATTTGTTGTGTATTTGTTTTATATTTACATTTATACGCAGACTGCTAGACTACTACAGTGCAGACCACTCTATATACTCTATATACACTCATATATTCTACATACTCTATATATGTATATATATATATATATATATATATATATATATATATGTAGAATATATGAACAAAATTAGGTCATTGCCCATTAGGGAAATCCCAAGATGTTACTTAAGATATGAATATTTGTTATGCTCTCTTTTAAAGCTACAAGACTTTACACATGTATATATCATGGGCCCGCTGGTAAGTGCTGTGCGTTTCTATAATGAAACAAAGTTATACTTTTTGAATATGATCTGAAATGTTGAGCTGTATTAAGTCAGAGCAAGATTTTCGCTCTAACATGTTCGCGACAGTATCGTTGCCGATGAAAGCTGGTCGCTCAGATCTTGCTTTATCACAGAAACATGAAATGACTTATTTGAAATTTTGCGAACCATCTTTTGTTTGTTTTGTATATCAGAAATTGTACCTTTGTCAAAAATTTTCAATAAATTTCTTTACGGTTCTGTAGCATTTCTTTCTTTTCTAGAACTCGTACAAAATACTTAGCGAATTTAACACGAATCATTCATCTAAACCTGTATGTATACATGCAGCGATAAATAGAGAAAGCCGAATGGACAGATCTTTCTGCTAGACCTAACGTACATACATATGTATGCAAATGTATATATATATATATATATATATATATATATATATATGT
>NW_023998415.1:41689531-41691783 GCF_014805625.2 Glossina fuscipes | reverse complement strand
TATGTATATATATATCTATATGTATATATATATATACATATATATATATGTATATATAAACATATATATATATATATATATATTATGTACATATATGTTATTTTGTATATATGCATCATGCGTATCAACTTGTCATTTCAGTGTATATGCAGATGCCGCACAATTCAGTTCATTTATAATACTTTATTATTTACCTGTCCATTGGCGTTAAGGGCAATTAATGTTAAATGAACTGTTAATTAAATTGAAATGTCGTTTAAAGATATAAAAATTCGTTTTTGTAGATCGCACACTAGTTTCGTCAAACACGATTTAGATAACTTCGGGCAATACAAAAATGGTAACGTTTTGTATACCCTACTACGCTTGTGATTCTGAATCGATCTAAGCCTGTCCTTCCGCTCATGTAAATTTCTGTTCAAGCTATAGATCGCCATTTTTAGAGACATTTTGATGACGTCCTTCGACCCAAGGACGAACGCTATTGAAAATAGTTCAGATCGGTCCACTTTTTCGACCACTCCCTATATAACGGTCTTTTCTGAAAAGTGGTTACATTTTTTGAACCCCCTCTCATATAACCGATCCTATGAAAATTGAATCTTTATGCGGCAAAAAAGACAAATTTCCAATATTTAATAATGAAAATCGGCCCACAATAGTAAATTAATAAAGAAATCAGTTTTAATGAATTTGGATCATGTAGGTATATTTTTTGGATACCACCGCGTTTAAAAATTCTCGTGGAGCGTTAACACTTATATGCAGATATTTAATCAATAGTAAGTCTTTCGGAAAAAGACTTTAATATGTTATGATGAAAATTAATTCACAATAGCGATTGAGAGAAAAATTAACGGTAGGGAGTTTTTCTTTTTTTTGAATTACAAAGACCTATTTTTTAGGAATCTGACATGTATATAGGCGTTATCACGGAAAGCAAGCTGGAGATAAAGTTTAATCTTCCACAGACTTATTGCCTGGCTCTGGGAAGAGTTTTCGGTGAATTCTAAACAAATCTTTCGTTTAAGTTGAGCGTTACGGTTTCTTTGTATATGTTAAGCAAGTTTCAAGATATATCGTCTCTTTTTTTTCTTAAAGCTAACGTTTTAAATAATCTTTGCTAATGTTCGCGTCAAATTTGAGATCAATATCTACTAATATGTTATAATTCATTTTTTTGGCTTTTGTGACATAATTGTAATGTGATTTAGATTCATTTTCACATCTAGGGCCGGTTTATGTTTGTCGACATCGAGAGTAAACTCGATGGTAACTTGATTATATTGCTCGACAACAGTTTTTGGATTTAAAGATTTTTCATTCTTATCGACGGATATTTTTACTCCATCAGTATCGAGAAAAAGTGTAAGCAACAAACACACGGAAAGATGTCATTTCATTTCAGATCTTACATTGATCAAAGATATATGCTTGGTTAGGTTATAAATGGGACAAGTTTAGCGTAATCGAACATGAATCTTTTTTACGTATTACGATAATTTCCAAACATAATTAACGCATATAATGATATGTTAAACGATAACAACTTAAGCTGGACCATTGTTGTTAGACGTGAAAAAGTAGAATAAAATAAAAGTCGATATCATAAAAATCTTTCATATTGAGATAGTGGGAGGTGGAACTTTCTTTAGCTAAGCAACAATTTTCTTAATCAGCTCAATAAACACAATAAAAATAAACAAAAAAAAAATAAAAAAAATAAAAACAATCTAAACTGAATATACAATGATTTCTTTCTCGTTTAATTTGTGTGTTATTAGCAAAAATCTCTGTAGGAAATTTAAAAATATTTTTATTCAAATATGCTGAAAAAAGTGTAATTCATTTAAATATAAATATTAATAAAATTCATATATAACGATCTCCATAACGTTTGTGTTTACTTTTATGTAATGAATTTTTGTTTATTTATTTATTTATTTTTTTTTTTTCAATATTAAATATTTTGAAGACAATTTAATGGTATACTTGTCCATCTCTAATGCACGTAAACAATAAGTAATGTGATTAGATATACGTATATACATAAATATATATATATATATATATATATAGTGAATAATTATTATAAAACAATTACTGTAAAGCATACATACAAACACACACACACACACACACACACACACACACACACACACACACACACACACACACACACACACACACACACACACACACACACACACACACACACACACACACACACACACACACACACACTCACACAC
>NW_023998415.1:41656863-41679531 GCF_014805625.2 Glossina fuscipes | reverse complement strand
AATGAAATTTAGCGTTTTGTCGTAAGGATGAACACTATTGAAAAGGGTTCGGATCGAATCGCTTTTTTTATAATTGCATTAAGCTAAAATTGTGTAAGATATTTAATTGTACACTGTGACCGGCTATGGCATTTTCACTTGCTTTTTTATATGCCTGTTAATGCAGAACATATCTGCTCTTTAGATCCTAAAATGTGGAAGTGCTTACCCTTGTGAACTTCATTATACTAAATTCTTTGATAAGGGAATTAACTGTGGTACAAATTTAGACCACATCGTTTCGCGCTTCTATACAAGTCTTAAATTGCGAGACTTTAGCCCGATTTTGCTAATGTCCAACCTTGAAAATATTTAGATTCAACGCAAAGTTCTCAGGCAAAAGTTTTACGTTATCGAAATTGTAGTAGATAGACAAACGAGAAGAAGAAGAAGCTATATCTATAGCCATCCATGCTCCTTGCTGTCAGATTCATATCACCACACGCGTTATAAATAATTGGCATTGTAAGCGAAAAGCATATCTCGTCCCCTCGTTGATCATCACTGAGTATTTGAATACTCAGATGAATGTCGTATAACGGTTTGCTTATTACTTTAGTTATTTTGTTTATAACATGTAACCATATCCGATAGCAAGAAGGATTACGAAGCACTTATTAAGTTCGGTTAGTTATCCATTTCCGTCTGTCTGTCGCGTTGACATGATGAAAACAGAAACTTGAGACTTGAGACTTGAGACTTAAGACACACATGTTTTTTTTTGTTAAACTGTAAATGAAGAAAAAAAGAAAAAAAAAAAAAAAAGGGAAAAAAAGAATACATGTATAATAAAAGAATACTGAAGTCTACTCGAAAGAGAAACGAAATCTTTAGGTAATTCCTACAATATAGATATCCATTGGGAATTTAGGCGACATATTTTCTAAAGCTGCCGGTAAAGCAATTAACGATCGTTAGCGATTTAGCGGCCAATCCTGCCTATGCTGCTCTTTAATGAAATGCTTCTTTAAGAAAAAGAATGTAAACGAAAAAGTATTTTTTTTTTTATTTTTTTATTTTATTTAAAACACGTAATGATTATATTGATATTAAATAGTCACAAGTTTTTCTTGATCATTGTCTCTCAAAACAGTGGCAACTGCTTTTATATTTTAGATTGAATAACGAAGAAAAAGAAAAAAAAAAACAAAAAATGTTTCTTTCGTTTTTCTTTTTTTTTTCTTGTTTTTTTTTTTTTTTTTTTTGCTTTATTTATTTATTTAGTTTTTTCATGATACATTTTTCAAATATACTTGTAATTTGTTATTACATAACTCAATACACTCAAGCAAATGATATATAGCTTTCAGAGTCATTGTAATAAAAGCTTGAATTTCAATCATACACACTCTAGAGTTTTAACAAATATCACTTGAATTATTTAAAGAGCAGGTAATAAGATAATAGTGATTATATAGTTCAAATGAATTATTATTATTATTATTATTATTGTTGTTGTTATTACAAAATTTTAAATGAAATATTTAATTATTTAATTACATCCCCTATCAGGCCGGAAATTATAACTCATTTCGCCTTTTTATATTTTGACATGCCCCAAAACCTTTCCCATATGAAGTGCGTGCGCATATATATATATATATATATATATGTATATATATATATATTACTGATAATTGTGCATAATTTGCATAACAATTTTCTTCTTTCTCTACAGGCTCACGTTTCATTTTACAGAAAGCATTTTGCAAAACAAAAAAAAAAAAAAAAAAAAAAAAAAATAATAATAATGTGATTTGACAGAGCCCCTGCTCTCGTCGAACATTGTTTTTTGTGTTTGCCTTAATGCGAGCTCTTCGATGTTTGAATGACTGATAAGATTACACATTGTAAACTTGAATTGCTTTCTCAAATTATGCACTCAACAAAGCGGCATGGTAACGAGCATTTCACGGCAAAACCTTGATCTTGCATTTAAAAAAAACTATATTGAATATCAATCTGCCGCTGCCGGTGTAAATGCAGTGTCGAATGAACAATTTTCGAGACTATTAAAGTATTTTATATCACGTTTTGGTTTATTAACTTGATTGATGCTCAAGCAGATCTAAGCCTAAGAGTAGGGAGGCTCATCTTTCAAATGCAGATTTCTGGCCCCTCCTCCGAGCAAGGGATCGTTAAAATGGTTAGGTAGTCAGTGCACTCGTGTCTTAAGTGATATTCGCATCTCCCATCTAAATTTCCAGCTTACTTCGTAAACTTTGAGGCTGCATTAACATTGAAAACTTTTATCGAGTTTACGCTTCTTTGCCCATTAAGAATAAGACTTAAGAAGAAGTTTAGCTAATTTATAAACATTCTTGAAGGCTTTAACATATAACATGATGAGCAATGGACTGACGGCTGTATATAATTTCAAAATTGGGATATGAGAATAGATAAAATGCTGTCAGGGCATAATTAAACTTAACACGGCATTGTATATAACAGCGATTTGCAAGTTCTTTGCAGAATGAACACTGCTGCTGACTTGTTTGAGAACAGACCTTCTTACCATATAATAATCGAAGGATTCTATTCAAACTTAAGATTAATGGTCATCAACGTTTTAGAAAACTTCAATTTTATATTGTTTGCCTTATTACTTATTATTACAGTTTTAACAGCCTCCCTCCTCTTAATCACGCGATCAAAGCAGTTCTCAACTCGAATATATTTAAGATTTCCATAAAACTTATCAGCGCCAGCTGCCATAGCTAAGTATGTGCATTAGCATTTTTTGCAATGTTATTTCACTTTATAACCCTACTATAGGTTTCATCATCAGGTCGTATATACTTGTAAGCTAATAAGTAATTGATATGATAAATTTTCCCCATGCTGGAGTCGGAACAGTTGAGATGGATGACAGGCAAACAGGTAGACATAGCTATATTGACTCAAAGGTGTTCGCTGATTAAGGCAATATTTACTTCTGGGAATACATCTGGGCTACCTAAGCTACACAATTAGTTATAACGTAGCGTCCTTTTTGGCGAACAAGAATAAATAATATTTGAACTAAATCTATTCCTCTGCTGCATCCTTTTGATATTTGCGATGAGGTAAGAAGCGTTTGGGGCTAAATCTGCGAAGTACGGCGAGTAGGGGAGCAATTCGACTACCAGCTATCCCTAGTAACATCTTTTAGCCGATCACAGCATCATCGCAATTCGTATGGCCTCGTTTAAGATGAGTTAATCGTCAATTAAATATTATTTGCCGTTACCGTAACACTTTTCAAGCCAACACTGGGTTTCAACGGTATTTTTCCATAGCTTTGGCAATATCGGAATTATCGTCAGGGAAAACCTTGTGATTCATAAAGAAGTAATCGAAATGACATGAGACGGCGCATGAGATTTGATACTTTCGTGAGATAAAATGGATTTTTTTGTTTGCTATAGCATATAAACGTTTGAACGTGTGCACCTGTTGCCGAATTTTGATCAGACGAATTACTTAGGTTTAGAGAGTTAAATGCAAACGATAAATTGCGCTCTCTAACGCGAAAGAGGGCCTTATAGCAAGCTGCAGTACCAGATATAAGAGGTTGTGTGTGGTGTCCAAATTCTGTTGCTTTAGCAAAGTGAAGCCTATGTAACACCCCCTATTATTTAATCCTCTTCGATTTTGGAATAACTATGGCGACCACGATCCCCGTAAAGTGGTAGCCAACTCTCCCGTTGGATAGTGAATGTGAACATTCATGCGCATCCTGGCACTCGTTCAGATTATAATGCTTTTAGGTTTTTCCTTGGGGGTTAGTAACTGCCGCCTAGTGGGCGTGTGCCCAAACGATAAATGCAGTGCCATTTCAGCTATAGCCAAAGTAAACTCTACCGCACTTGAGATTTGAAGCCACGTACACTGACTTGATAGTCGCGGATCTGAAATACTCGGCTACTCATATGAATAAATCTTGGATCTCAATACAATAGCAAATGGCTTCCGATCCTGTCGATTGTTTCTTCAGGGGCTAATAAGCAGTGATATAACACACCGCCGAAACTGTTTACAAATCACTTCAAAAAAAAAAAAAACACTCTTAAGTAAGGTATCACCCATATCAACTGCACGTCATTCTACAATAGCTTCCCGACAATAAGCCCAAATTTATCAAACATATTATATGAAATAAATATGGTTCGGATAATAAATTGTCTACTACAGCCCTTTGCAGAAAAGAGAAGAACAAAACAAAAATAGAATATTCTTTTGCAAGTAAATAAAAGATAAAGAAAAAGTTAAATTGCGTTACTTATGCTCTCAACTGTAGTTATAGTTTCTAATTGTGTAACAGTAAGCCTGGCGATTCGATGAGGGCGGGTATTTCTATATTTGATGCGTCAGATGTAATCTTATCCTGCCGCCATAAGTTTTCGTGGCTGAAGCTCTAACATAATTGTATTTTCTTCTTTTTTTTTTTTTACGCACTGTATGCTCGCATATCTAAAGAAGATCAAAGACTTGAAAGATATTGAATGGGTTTTTTGATTTGTATTATCGTACGGTGTGCGCCAGTTCTTTGCTCAACGTAGAATTCTGAGTTGAGTTAGAGAGATATTCCTCTCTTTTTCGATGTTTTTTCGAAAAGTCGCATCGCCAACTAAACCGATTAAAAGTTGGAGGCGAACGCATTTAGTTCATAATTAATTTCACTAACATAATAGAATTAATTAAGAACTTGAGATAAGGAAAACTAAATATTTATTTTTAAACATCTCTCTCTCTCTCGCTACATATATATAAATATATATATATATATATATATATGTATATATATATAGTGTAGTATTTCCATTTGTTCAAGCAAAATATTTTTATTACTCATAACATTTCCTATTAATTTCAAACGACTAATTAATTATTAGCTAAATTATTAGTTAAATAAATTTTTTTTTTACGTTTTTGCTTTCAATTGTTCACATAATACACACTTTCAAAGTTTTACGGATAGCTGTTATTATAATTGATTCATTCAAGAGTGTGCATTGAAAGGATGAGAATGTAGGAGTGACATATATAAAATCAGTTTTCATTACAAATGACTCAACCGATCGAGTGCACTATCTTAATTGTAGAGGATATTATGTTTATATGCATACGATTAAGTTACCATATTATCCCGATAGCAATTAAAGTGTTACTTGACTTCACTCCCACACATAATATGCAAAATATATGATATCCAGTTTTATGTATATGTATATAGAAAGTGCGTACGCTTTGCTTTATTTATAAACAAGTTAAGGATATGGATCAAATTTTGTTCGCGTTGCTGAGTACGCATTCTGTCTAGTCATTCAAATTGGCTCGCGACCGAATCTTTTTATCTATTATTAAAATATTTTTCAAGAAAATTTTTTCCCAAACTTTCCTTATCAGATATCTTTACAATTAAGTCGACCTAATACAAACTAATGCAGTGAAGTATTTAAAATCGCACTTGAAACAAACATAGTCAGAATATGTTTTTTTGGTAATTGGAATTATATAGAAGGCGAACCTACTCTGACCTATTTTCTTTCTTCTCTTTCTGACCAATACCTTCTCTTAGAGATTACGAATACCCGGATAGAAAAAATTTTAAAGTTTTTTTCAACTTTTAATCGCTAACGCCGGAAGTGGAAACTTGATCTTTTTAATTTCCGTAAGAATGTATGGTTATTTTCAAATCTCTCTCTTTCTCTCTCTCTCTCTCTTCAATTTTGAGCCTTTCGTAACGTATTAGCAGCAACGCAGTTATGCTCAAAATGCGAACAGACAGCCAATCTCATATTTCACATTAAGATTTCTGTCCGTTACGTACTTCTAAAGAGAGTATCCACCGGATAACTATTCTCATGCCACTTTCGTTGGTACGATCAATCTACATTAGCTTAAAGTTTTATTGGAAATACATTTATTTTGGTGAAATTTGAAAAATCCGCACCGCCTGTCTATTGGTTGTTGGAACGCCCACTTTCACCAGATCAAACTGTCAACCGGGCATGAGCTGATCACAAATATGTCCTCAATAAAAAAGAGAGATATGATGATGAAGTATTGCTGGCTAATTTACCCGTCCATGATTAGATAAACACTTTAAGACGAAAATTGCTTTCCCGTATGTAGGTAGCCCCCTAGCGGTTACTTCTTACACATTTAAGCATGGCATTGACTGCCGACGATTGTAATTGGAATATAAAGGAAAGACGAAGTAGCGCCGATGTTTAAGTGCTGCATACACTGTGCATGAGCATCCATGAGCATATGCCTCCTTTGTTGTACGGGGCCGTGTTCTTGCAGATAGAACCTGGAAACTACCGTCCATTCAGGCGGTTTGTGCCGTAATCTGGGTCTCTAATATAGTCAGCGTGAATGATGTGAGTAATGCTGTTAACACTTCGCGTGGTTGTTCTTTCTACTTTGTATTTGATCCTTCTACGTTGACACCACACGATGACGAAAGTTTGCATCACTTCTACAACATAAGATATAAGATTAAGATAAGATAAGATTGGACCGCGTCACTTTTGAAGCAGAGGGAAAGAAATCACGCGGAGTGTGTAGAGTGTAGAGTGGTCTCTCATGCAAAAGATACCGGATAGAGATGGAGAACAGACCCTTGTGCTACACCTGGATCATAAGCACATCAAAGATACATACTTTTGCTATTTATTTTTTTACCAAGTTTCTATTATACGATAAGGTCACCTTGGCGTCACTTTTATTATTAAACGTCTCATTAGGAAGGTGGGCGTTTTTTATTCCAGTTTTTACTACTCTTATTAGCTTTCCTTTAGCTTTAAACGGATTCATACTTAAATGAATGCAACAACCATTATAAGTAGGACAAGCAATAAATGAAATTGAACAATGACGATTATACGATTAAATTGAGTCTGCTATTCCCGTTACTTAATATTATATTCTCATACTCGATATACTCAAAGTATATTCCCACGATTTGAAAGCATTTAACAAATCTAATATAATCTCTCTAATGGATATCATACAATAGAAGTTCAAGGTTGCTTCAATGTATCAACATTTTCCGGCTATTTTTCTTTCCAATGCTGAACATATACTTAACTAAAGAAAAGAAAAGAAAAACAACAACCAGTTTACCTTCAATTATGTGATTTTGCTTACACGATCAGTCAGCTGTTCTCTCAGCGTAGCAACATAAAATTAGTTTTACATACACGTAGAAACTTATGGAAATTCCTCGAGAGTCAAAAAAAAAAAAAAAAAAAAAACAAAAAACAAAACAATATTTTACTCAATGCTATGCGTGTGAAGCATTTAAAAAACCTACTCTCTTGAGTAAAAAAAAAAAATATCGATACGATCCAGCAGCGGAGGGTTGAGCAGCGGGTCGGTTATCTCTCCGTAAATTCACTAATAAAATATGTTGTTGTTTTTGTTTTTTATATGACAAGAGTTTCTAGCGTTTTCATGCCGATAGAACCTGATAAATATTTTGCCTAGAAATTTATAGTAAATTCTCATAGCGGCGATACTAATATGTCAGCGATTAGTTTAGTTTAGTACGCGCTCTCTTACCGTTAAAACGCCAACGAATATATAAAAAAAAAATTTTTTTTATATATATGTTAAAAAGGTAAAAAACTTATAAATAATCTACGAAAGCAAAAAAAAAAAAAAAAAAAAAAAAAAGAAAAGAGGAAGAGAAAACAAATAATAATAATAAATTTCTTCCAAAAATATATTTTCTGTTTATTTTTTGCAATAAAAAAAATGTTCGAAAATTTATATGAATTTAAGTACAAAAAACAAGAAGAAGAAAAAGAAAAGAAAACCAATCAAGTGTGAATTTTAAAGTTCTACTTTTTTTTTTTTTTTTTTTTTTTTTTTGCCATATATTTTTTTCTGCTTGGTTAAAACGTGTAATGTATTTCCGTATTTTGTCTTTTGTGTGTGTGTTTTTTTTTTTCTCTTTCTCTCTCTTCACTTTCGCGCCCGCTACTTAACGTTTTTTATGTTTGCATTTTTCACTTTTTCCTTTTATTTTGTATAAATTTTTGTGTCATACCTTTACATCTTCGAGCTATACGTATATAAATACATATTTAACTTTCTATATACGTGCGAGTACACTTTTCTGCGAACGCTTTATAATATTATGCTTAATTTTTAATTGAAAGCATATTTCTGCCTATACGTAGTCTAAAAAAATGAAAATAAAATTTCAAAAATCTTAACAAGTTACAACATCTCTCATATAAAACCTAATGCTTAATTGCTAGGCAAACAAATGAATTCATCGATATCCTAAAAAGTTTCCAAAATATTAGGTGATTGCAAAAATTCTGATCACTTTTTCAATTAAAAAAGGCATCAAAATGATTTTCATAATTTTCTACAATATTTTACAATATTTCTGGCATATCGTGTCGAAAGAAGTTATGTTGATTTGTCAGCGATTTTACCCACCGACCCGTTTTCGCGCTTCTTCAACTTTGCGTACCCGTGTGGCAGCCAGCCAAGCCATGCTGCATCGATTTGACCAAGTGATAATCAGGAGTCGCCATGCCTGGAACAGAACGTGGCAGAATCTCCCTCCCATTCGAACTGCAACAGTGTATTCTTGCAACAAGTTGCCAAACAAAAGGACATTTGCAGTGAATTCGTGTCGCCACTTCTCAACCGTTGAACCCAAAAATGACAATTGAGATATGATGGAACAGTGTCGCCATAAGCTTGTGAATGGGTTTAGTCGGCTTAGGCAGCCGATTTCCTCAAATAAATAACAGAAGTAAAGCGTTTCGAAGAAGAAGAATTTTTTGCGCATCATGATTAGCGTCGGCGTAAGCTGAATAAATGGAAAACTGTTATTTTACAGAGTGGAAAGTCAAAATTATCGAATTCAATCATTATGTACACTGGTATTTCCCATCTAGAGGTCGCTGATCAAAATATTTGCAAAGACCTCATATATATATATATATATATATATATATACCAGGCTCTCCGCAAAAATTTCCCTCTTAAACTTTTAGAACCTTTGCACAGGCAGTAGTATAACAAAGTTTTAATTCTTGCGCACGCAGTAGTTTCTATGTAAAGTATAAAAGTGGAATTTTGAACGTTAGTTCTCATTATTCGGAAGGATATTTTTTATTTTTTTTTTTTATTAGAAATGGCGCAGTACAAGTTTTCATCATCGCCGTGCCATCATAACTTTACATATATATAGTATTTGTACGTTTTTTTGACGGATTGCGGTATCACTTTCTACGCTTGTATGGCTGAAGAATCGATTGTGAATAGAATATTAATTCTTATAATTTATTATAAGCGACTTGAATTTTAAATTGAATTTTTTTTCTTGTCGAATATCTGTTGTTGTCCTATGGCAAGTTAGAACTTTAGAATATAAAAACAACATATCTCGTGATAATATATCTAAAGGAACAAAATAGAGTGCTCCCACGAACCGGGTCTACATTCGATTTCAAGGTCGCCTAGTCAATATCGTCACGTGACAGGAAAAGTCTATAGAAAGCTAACATAAGAAAACGATTCTGATCACTTTAACGACTTTCTTCTACATTTGTACCACTTAATGAGTACTCGAGATCTGTATATTTTTGAATTCAAAAATTTCAGTTATCTACTGGATTTATTATTATTGAAATTTATTTAAATCAAAAGAATAAATTCTAGAATTAAAAGTAAGATGAGCACCAGCAACTAAGACTATCAGCTCCTGTTTGATTTAATAATCGGTCAACTATTTGAACTCTTTTCCAAATTTTTTACTCCATTCATTTGAAGACAGAGTGTAATTTGAAAGTGTACAGACTGTACATTTTCAGAAATATAAGTAAACTTATGTAAAGAGGACAAATCACGCCAAAGGCAATTTCTAGCTAATATCTGCATTCTTCGAAATGGGAACTCATCTAAAGTTCATAAGAAGATATTTCAACCTATTGGAGAATAGTAAGAATGGTAGAAAAATGTGTTCATGTCTCTTATAATATAATTAAGATTAGAAAAAAAAAAAAAAAACAAATACACAAACTAATTTTTCATTCAAATGTGGTCGAATTTTTTATACCCATCACCCATCACCGGTTCTTCTGTAAAGGACTGAGAAAAAGAAAGTTATACTAACAATATTGCGCGGGTGTCGTCTGATTTTTTGTGTGATTTCTCCATTGTAGAGTATAATTTTGGACAAATTTATATTGTCTACTGGTTGTAGGTTGTATGAGCAATGAGCAAAAGACCCGGAAAGCAAGGTTGTTTAAAGTTTTGGTTTTGTAGGCGTTGTAGGCGTATTCTTTCGCTTCTTTGGGGTATATTCCATCTGTTTTGCATATTTTTAGGCAATATCTCCTTCTTTGCGAACGAGAGAATTGTGTGCCACAGATTCTAAACATTTGGGTATACGGACAAATAAAGGGAGAATGCTTATTACAGATACTGCATAAATGGGCAGATGGACATGCTTAAGTTGCATTCCGAATTTGAAATTGGCCAAGAATTTATATACTTTATGGGGTTTGTGAAGCTTGCTTCCACATTTTATAAAGGTGCTGAAAAACAATTAACTTTTAATATTGGGTCGGCGTGATCAATTTTCTTTATTTTTGTACAAGCCCTACAGTATCGCTCAAATATTTGCATATTTATCTGCTGTAAGGTATGAGCAAAACTCAAAAAAAAAATCGTTTTTTTTTATTTCTTTTGCAATGCACAGATGTTCTGAGTTTACGTAGTACTGTAGACGTGTCGCCCGATCGATTTTACCCATTTTCAATATCAACTTTCGTGCAATGTTTTTTGCAAATTTCAAGCACCAACAGCTTCATGTTTGCGGCCGGGAGACCGACCTTACAGAGATGGACAGACGGACATGCGTAAATAGGATTCAGAATTTGATGCTGATCAAGAATATATATATATATATATATATATATATAGTTTATGCGGGTCTTTGAAGCTTCTGTCCTTGTGGGTGTGGCAAACGTTTTAACAAAACGAATATATCCCCCTATTCGTTAGTGGTGAGCACAAAAAAAAAATTGTAACAAAAACTCGATTCAAATCCATTCTCCAAAAGAAAAAACAAAGTAGAAAAATTCTTTTATATCCATCATTGGAATCAAATAAATTAATGCATATATGGACGTATATATGTATGCGTGTATATATATAGGTATAGATATAAATTATAGAGCTTGATGATGATCTCTGTACCATATATTTTGGATGCATATAAACAATGCTTGTGATTGCAATAAATCAGTCAAGTGCGTGTAACACTTTTATACATTTTTCTCGTGTTTTCTTGCTCGCAATTCTTTTTTGGAATTTGATTGTTTTAATAGATTTGTAGGTACGTTTGTACGTTTGTGTATGCATGTAAATTTTGTTATTCTTCTTTTTTGATTATTTATAAATTTATTAACTCACGCATACACATTAATGTCAGTTTCAGTTTATTAATCTGTAGATCTCTGGAACGCGAATAATTCATTTGAAATGTTTACGTTTTCTACAACCCCAAGGCGAACAAGTAAAAAGGATTACACTTTTCAAAAATAATTTTCTTTTTTTCTTGTTTTTTTTTGTTTTCATATTTCTTAAAATTATTTAGGAACAATGATTTCATTTTCTATTGAATTTTAATTATTCATCATCATTATCTCCTAATAGCTTTGCAAATTAAATTTTTTATGCTCTAGACTATTATCTACCTATTGGTTTAAATTACGATTGGTTTTATTTATTTATTTTTTTTTCGAAGTCTCATAGTTTTTCAAATCAGAGGAGAGGCTAGCTACAATTGTATAGAAGAAGGGCAAGATGTTATGATTGCTAGCATAACTAACATGTTGCATCTGTATGTTAAAATGAACAGTTATACTTATCGGGGTAATTAATTTTTTTTTTTGCGCCAGCCATGCCTTGCGTATAAGAATTAATTAATTGTAAGAAAAAGGGGAAATTTGCTTTACTCGATTTTCTCAATTGTGTATTGTATCGCATTATCATATATATGTATTTAATATAATATTTTTATACAGCCATTGGCCGCATTTTTTTAAATAATTATATAAAAATTGAAAGTTCATTGATACGGGCGTGGAGGAAAAACTTAAACCCTAAACTTGAAACTCTACAATTTTAAATAAATAAATAATTATCAGCTTTAATATATAATAGGAATAAGAGTGGATGGGCCGACCCTTTCAAAAACTTTGCTACTATGATAGAGTAGAGAATGGTAAAATCAAAAATTATGGAGGACAATTCTTTCAAGACAAGGTTTAGCAATTGTGATCGGGAGCTCAACCTATCGATAAGAAAAACAGTCAGGCGGTGGAAGCATCTGCCTGAATTGTGATTCTACGATCTACAAATATTTCTATGTGAGCGAATCTTTTTCATCCAACAGCTTTATCTTAAAAAAAAGAACAAAAAGGACGAAAAAAACTAAATTTGGGCGTGGTTGATGTCTTGCAGTCCATTTGAGCCATTTTGTTTTGACACAGCCACTCCTTCACGTTTGAGCGTATCGTTAGCAGCTTCCCTGGCCGCTCCTTATCTCTCAGTTCGCATTTCCCTTTGTGATCATTAAAGTGTTACATCTACTATATATACATATATATTAACAATTATTTTTATATAAATATATATATATATATATGCGTATTTAGTTTGTTGTCATCTCTAGCATGCTCGCGGATGAGACATGTATACAGTCCGATATATCTAAGACTTACTGTAAAAACAGAGAGACAGAGAGAGAGAGAGAGAGAGAGAGAGAGAGAGAGAGAGAGTTTATTTACAAAAAGAGATCTTGTTTCTAAAAAGTTATATTTCAAACTTAAGGTTTAGTAATGAATCTTTACACACATGTTTATATACCTCTACGCCTGTGCTATCTATTCATCAATTAAATGATAGGCGTTAAGTTTAATAGAGCTATTGATTTAAATAATTAATTAATTGCGTGTTTTTTTTTTTTTTTTTTATTGTTTCTTTGTTGTTTATAAAAACGAATATAAAAGATTACAGTCTCGAATTCGCTCGTTATTGTATTTGGTGTTCAATCATTATAAAATTTTAATTGAATTTTTTTTTTTTTTATTTGCAGAATAAACAAACTAACGTTTTAGTTTATGAAATAATTTATATTATATTTAATGAATGCCAAAATGTTACTTAATACTAAATAAGTTTTATTTTTACATATAAAATATTTGTTCTTCTTATGTGTTTACGTGACATGTATGATATTCGGAGAATAAGATTCGATTCGAAACACAAGTTTTAATTAAATGCTATACGATGTAGCGAAAGGCTTTAGCAGGTCAAAATGCAGACATATTGCAGATTCGTTCAAACTTTTCTAAAAAAAAAAATCGAATCTTTTGTTTTTTCTTTTCCTCAATTGATGCTTGTTCTTCCCTTTTCGAATACGTGGAAGAAATTTCATCATCCGCAAAAAATGTGCTGTTCGAAATTTCGCGATCTTCCTTAATCAACCCGACAATCAAGGGTGTCTACTTCAAATAAATCTCTGCTCAGGAAATTGTAGTTTATTGTCTTACCTCCTGATTGTTAGTTCATTTCATGGTCTTCTAACAGATCTTTTGAGAAAGCATTTACATTGAATTCAAATCGTTTCTGTGCGCTAACCGTGCTTCAGCCTTTGCATCAAAGGGACATCAGTTGGGGTCATGGCGATCAATATTGCTATGTGTAATCATAATTACGGTACGACTCGTCTTCGAAAAATTGTTAGAGTCTTGCTACCCAATCATACAAATTTTACATCAAAGCCGATGTTAAGCGGGTAAAGAAAGGTGAGAGGTGTTCGATAGATGCTGCAAAACAGATAGAATTGTAGCATCAAATCCTCGTAAAACTAACAAGAGGGGAAATATTTGAACTTTTAGGGTTTGATGGTCCTGGAATCATGGACTAATAGGAAAAGATAATAAACAAATTTATTGCGATAAAAATACATGTGGATTAGACCTGTCAAAATGTGTCTCAAGTTTCGAATTTTTGAACTCGACAAGTAACATAATTCAAACAAGTTTCATTTGAATTTTTTACTGCATCGTCAAAACAACGTTCTCCGGTAAGCCGGAAAGGATTTTTTCGATAGGTTAATTAAATTTTTTTACTCAAGCACTCAACACCTACGTCTTTCATTAGATATAGAAAAGTGGATTAAATGATTTTTTTTTTCTTTTGTTTTTAATTCAAATTTGAATCAGTTACGCCCCCCGCCGCAGAATCCCTTGAGCTAAACATGTCCACAGAAATTAGTTGCACTGTTGCCAAATTCTTAAAAATATTTCAACAATAATTCCTTTCTATCCTAATACTTAATGGTATATGCTCGATAACTTCCTGAAATCCTATCATTATCCCGCCTGTTTTCCTTTCATACAAAAATTATTTGCAAAAAAAAAAAGTGGTTTTTTGAAACTGTTAAGTTAGCAACGCAGGGATATTTGAAGCGCTAATTAATCGCAAAATTTAAAATTTATTCCATTTACTGGATTACCTGATATGAGGTTAGTATATTTTTGTACACTCACTACCTGTCAAATATTCGCTTTCTCGAATAATGTAACGCAATGAATACAAACGACGAGATTCTTCAAAGCACACATACACATACGGTTGTTATCAGCATCACCAGCATCACCAAGCACCGAAACTACAATTACGATATGAAAAAGTTTATCGTGACGATTTAACTATCTCTCGGGCCATGTTGATTGCAGAGGTGCCGAACTACTATGATTATACAACTGATCATGTAGCCCCATTTTCAAATTGTAGAGCTTGGTAAGCAGAAGGACTGAAGATCAAACGGACAAAAATACTTAAGCAGATCGCTTGATGGCGCATTTCAACGCGCATTTCCGTGGACGACATAACATGATCGAATTTGAACATATTATGGAGGCTTGCTTACGCTTCTTGCGATTTGACGCATGTTTGCAAATAAATATATTTTTAAATGTGTTGTATGTTGTGTGTTGTGTGTTTTGTGTCGAAGCTTGCGTTCATTGATAAATTGTCACATTTGCGAACTTGAAAAAAAAAAAAGAGAAAATTATTATAGTGCGGCGAGGTCAGTCAAAGCTACCTTAATTGCTGCAATTAATTCTTCACTAAAAATTATACTTTATTTCCGTGTAAAGACGCACATTTTATGGGTTCGAACACCCTACAAACACGCTTTGTTGACCTGTACAGTTTTAATATGGGATTGAAAGAAGAACACGTGCGTGGATCAAATTTAGTCTCTGCAAACATTATTAGCATAAAAATTTTCAATATGAGGCGTATTAGGTGGAATGATCGGAAAACCGATTCGATGTAATCCATTTTCAACGGAATTTGCCTTTGGCTTCGACACATTAGTGTAGTAAGTGTAGTAACTGTTGTCAAAAGGTCTTGTCTCAAAAATTATGAATACGCGGAATAACATCAGATGCACAAATAAGCACAAACCGATTCAGAATATGATGATGAATCGATTGTAACACTACAAGTGTATTCATTGCAAGCCCTTCTGATTGTTGCATACATCCGTGCAGACCTAATACACACTGTACTGCCATTGAGTACAAAAAAAGAAAAGAAAAAAAATTAATAAAAAAAAAAAAAATTAAGAGGAAAAATAAGAAATGAATTAAAAGATTTCTATAATAAATAAATTTAAATATTGTATTTTAAAGAAATGTATTTACCTTGAAATGTATATTTTTAGAAAAAATTTTAAAAGCAATTTTCGGATGATGATTAACTTAAGTGAAAAATCTTTTAAGATATTTTCATAACATTTTAATAGAGCTCGTTGTCAGCTGACTAAGCTATGCCACATCGTCATTCCGTTGGTAAGGGAATAAAAATATTCTTCAGAAATACTTCAAACTATATGCAGTCATAGACTGAACGCGAAATTTTACATTAATTAAATCGTATTCCATGTTCGAGGCTATTGCGAACTTGAAAATTTACATGATTTTCATAAATACAAATTCACAGTTAAAAACGTAGCGCAGCGATTTTTCTTTACATCTTACCGTGATGTCATAACGTGTACACGTTGCTTGCCCGTGCATAGAGCTATCGATTATCCAAGTTTGATAACAACCGTGAGAGATATCTGTAAATGTAATATATGGATAAGATCTGTTGAAGGCAGTGTTGGGGAAGTAGTTGGGGGGGGATTTAAACCAAGGGATTTAAAATATACGATAACGGACGTAATCTTACTGCGAGTTTTGTATACCTTACACCCAACTTGTGGTACAGGGTATATTAAGTTAGTGCGTTCGTATGTAACATGCAGAAGGGCTTAAGATCAACCCACGTTTTATTATACCGATCGATTCAGAATCATGATCTGAATTGATCTAAGCCTGTCTGCCCGTCTGTCCGTCTGTCCATTTGATGCTTGTCCGTGTAAATTTGTGCTCAACTCTACAGGTCGCAATTTTTGAAATATTCTGATGAAATTTGTTACAGTAACGTGTTCTGACCCAAGGACAAACGCTATTGAAAATTGTTCGGCTCAATCCGTCGTTATATGAAAAAAAAATTGTACCTTACAAAATTTCTCGGCAAAAGTGGCTAAGTAGTAATATTTCGGCACTCTAAATTGCTATGAAAACTTTGGACCGAGTAAGACAATTTTTGAGTCACCTCTCATATAACGAAAACTGAGGGTCATACGACAAAAGGGTATAATTTTCAATGCCTCACGAAGAAATAATAGTAATTCAAAAAAAAAAAAATTAACTGTAAAAAATTTGGACCATATCGGCCTATTTTCTTGGATCCTTCCCTAATAGAGATTTTCACAAAAATTGACCCTTTGCTCTACAATTTCTAGAGCGGAAAAGTCTAAGTTTTAATATGTGGTGATGAAAATTGACTCATAATATTGTATAAAAATTAACTCTACAAAATTTTGCCTATTTTTGGATGCTGCCCGATGTAACGAATCAACTTGCACTACATTGGATTGCGTTTTTGGCCCGCTTCCTCATAAACAAGCACTTGATAACTATGCCTTTATATGGCAACATGATATAATTTTTGTGTAACTATAAGAAAAATAAGACTTGTGTTGGACAATGTGGTGTAAGGTATTTAAAGGTCGGCCTTGTCCGACTATAATGTTCTTAGCTGTTTTATTCTTCTTAACAAAAAATGGCTCAATTTTTTGGAAATTTAAAGTTTCCCTTTCTTATTCTCTTATGCATTATGATTAATAAAAAACTATTGATTCATTCATAAGCGAAGCGATCATAACGCATATTAATGATTCAGTTACGATGATAATAAATTAAATGTATGCA
Organism: Glossina fuscipes; assembly: GCF_014805625.2. Classification (NCBI taxonomy): domain Eukaryota; kingdom Metazoa; phylum Arthropoda; class Insecta; order Diptera; family Glossinidae; genus Glossina; species Glossina fuscipes. Next base: position 41,662,132 of record NW_023998415.1, on the reverse strand, counting down.
TAAAGCATATGTAGAACAAAGGTGCTTGTGCTTGGTATCCAAACTTCACTCTAAAGCGAGTCAAGTGCAATTAATGAGTTTCATGAAATCGACGAATGATGATGGAGGTTGGAATGTATTAACTCAGTTTTAGATGAAGTAAATCCTTTAAATATAGATCAGTGGAAATTTGTTGTGGCTATCGAAATGAATTCTCTCCACCTCGATACGTGTCAGAATTAAGTTCGCCTAACCGTTTATGATGGGCGATGTGGTAAACATGAAATCTAATAATTTTTGAAACGAAAGAAATTGATTCAGAACAGACGTATAGTAACACCAGACTATGTATTAACGAGAACAAAAGAATAGAAGTTGTATTCGTCTTCCGCTCAACTTTTAAGATTGTAATTTAGATAAATGTGAATCTCGTAATAAGCTAAGGAGTGGAGGCATAAATTGAGTTTTCTGATTGTCGGAAAATTTTAAATTAAGGTTTTCAAGTCGTTTATTCATCTTATGTGAAGTTAAGCGTTGATTAAAAAAAATGTAATGAACCGAATTTCCATCTGCAACTCGTTGCTGAAACGAGACGAAATCGTCTAATTTTCGAAGAGATTGATAATGTGAGCCGTAATGTGTGCCACATATGATAATAACGTGCGACAAAAATGGGTGGTCGAAATGAGTGAGCTACATCAACGGTCCCAAAGCTCGGATTGAGTGGGATTGGAAGAGAATTGTGTTAAGAAGAATACAATTCCAGATTAATTGCTCAGCAAAAGTTTGGGAAACCTTAGCGGAAAAGTTTCGGTGCACGTGCAATAAAGCTCGTCCGATCAATATTTGTTTCACTCTCTGAAAATTCAGAAATACCGCTGTGTGATAAAGTAATTTTTTTTATCAGTAAAACGGCAAAGCCTGTCGATGAAAACCTTTTGCTTGATTTCTCATATATGTTTAACTGAACGACATATCTAGTACATCATTACCCTTCGTAGGGACGGGTGCAAAATTCGCAAGATTTCATCTTGTTTGCTTAAAAGCGATGAAATCAAAAACTCACCTTAAGACAAATATAACCTTCTTACTATCATTACAATCGGAATCTTCAGAGTCAACCATCCCTTCGATGGATTGCTTTTGCTAATCAATATTCTAAACATAAGTAAGAAATCCGTCAACTGTGCGATTTCACTTAAAAGAAGATAGAAATTTTAGAAAACTGAAACAGAGATGAAAATTGTTTATAGATATCTTGATAACGGGCCGGTAGAAAAGCCATTAACACTTTCCGGCTAAGAGGATGGGTTACTGCACATATTAATTATACTGTGTATTACATCACTTGTCATATACTTCTACTTCTTCTTTTTTCCTTCTCAGTTCGTGTATCCAAATAGTGATTAGATTGGAGAAAGTCGATCAAAATTACTCATGGGCGGGAGGGGATTGATGTAATTTTCAAATAGAAGTATTCTTAACTTCCTACACGAATGCGATTAGAAAACTTATACTGTTTCATTACCGTATTACTTATCAGCAGGTAAATATATATATATATATATATATATTTATTTAACCAAAGAATATGTATACATGTTCAAACATTGTCACGTCTTTGGTTGTGTAAACACTCATGATTTTTTTTTGTTGTTGTTGTAGATTTTATCTTAATTTTCTTAATTATCTTTGCGTTCGTATCAATGTTGTAGTGCAAAGTCAGAACTGCAGAACCGAAATAGGTTATCGCATAGCCTAGTAAATAGCAAACATGATTATCAAGTTGATTGCTCCAAGTTCAATCCCCAGTATGGCACTCGACTAGCATGCGCGCACCGCTTTAGTGGGCGCTCAATTGATAACGGCATACCATCTATCGATTGGCGGTACACCTCCCATGTGGCCATATTCTATATCTTTTGTCTCATTTCTCTCGACCTGATCATCATCGCGCTTATATAAGTAGATGTGCGGTCTGCTTGTGACTACTCTTTTCGATTACTTATATAAAGCAATTAAGTTCTTCTAGGACTTACGTTATGGATAAGAGTAGATCTGGTCCACACTAAACCTTGAACAATTTTTTTTCCTCCTGTTTTATTATTATATAAATTGATGTTTTAAATAAAATTTTCGTAAATTTTATTTTCAGTACTTCAATGGGTTGAGTTATGGTATGTCTAATTCCTGAACCCGGGACTATAAAAGGTAATATAAATAAATTTATAGAAAATTATTTTTTTAAAAGGAACATAAAAAAATATATGTAAATAAACAGTAATCCATATAATCAGGATATAAATGTTAAGATTCAATCAAGGAAACTTTCCCTTAAAGCCTAAATGTATTTTAGGGGTTTGCAAAACCTAGAAGCTAAATAGTTAAGAAGTTCGACTGTCAAGTCGATATACTTGGGCTCAATTCCCAATACCTTAACTACGATCAGTGAATGTACGATCACAGTTATAATGAGCGGTCGGTCGATGAAGACATAAAACGCACCGATCGGATACAGACGTCCCAGGCTATAGTCACTCTACGTCTGCCTTCCTTCTCTATAGGAGGCTCCACTTCAGCATATACAATGACAGCAATTTTCTTGCATATGTTTTTGTTGCTGAGCTTTTTTAAGATAAAGGTGGTGTGCGTGTGTGTGTGTGTGTGTAGAAGATTCGACAAAACTCAAATATGTTATTTTTTCTAGTTGTTTTTGTTCCAGTTGTATTACTCCGAAGTAAGCTTCGGAGACGGTATAAAGTAATTATTATCCTTTGACTGCATAAGATTCATCGTCCAATTAGCCCTGTATGCTGGTCCGCCATCTGTTATCGGAATAGAAACATTAGAAACAAAACAAGTAAAAAAGTTAAGTTACATATACATACCCATCACCGTTATCCTAAAAAAGACAAAACAAGTAGAAGAACATAATTTTCATGCTCTACAGTATACAGCGGGCGCAGGTGATTTTTTCTACATTGAAAATAAAAAAAGTTTTTGTCATATAGGCATGTGGACGTTGTGGGCGTGTCCTTTGAAAAGTTTAGGTCAGTTCCAAATTCTTTTGCAAATTTGTAGAGGGGGGAATGCTTACCGCATATACTACAAAGTTCCGCAAACAGATATATGGACAGACGAACAGACGGACATGTACAGATGCATTCCAAATTTGAAACTGGCTAACAATTTGCATATTTAATATGGTTTTTGAAATTTACTTCTACGCCTTGTAAAAGTATTGAAAAAACAATTAAATTTTGATACCCCTGTAATATTGGATATGCGTGAGCAATTTTTTCCATTTTTGTGCACATATACTAGAGCATGGCCCATAGAATATTCCTTCGAATTTTTGTGCATTTATTTGCTATAGTTTATGAATAATGAGTAAAAAAACAATTTTGCATTTCTTTTGGTAAACAGAGATGTTCTTAGTTTACGTAGTGCTATGGGCGAGTCCTTCGATCGATTTCGTCCATTTTTAGTAGCAATTTGCGTGTCAAAAACTTCCACTATTTTTGCCAAATTTGAAGCCGATAGCTTCATTTTTGAACATGAATACAACGGACGGACAGACGGACATGATTAAATTGATTTAGGGTCTGATGCTGACTAAAAATATATATACTTTGTGGGCTGTCTGATGCTTCCTTCTGGGCGATGCAAACGTTTTGCCAATATCAATACATCCCAAATACTTGGGTGACGGGTATAAAAGGCGGGGCTTTGCATTTGCATTTATGACTGTCGACATGCTGTTAATGGTCGAGTCGATGCATCCACTAGACAATTTATCGCTATGAACAATGTATAGTATAGTTTTTGTCAGTGTCGAATGAATATTCAAACGACTACAAAATTCAATCGCAATCAAGGGAAAAATAAAGCAAAATATCGTTACGACATATACACACATGATACGATTGATGAGAAGATAAAGAATAACTAATCTTATCAATGACGGAAATTCCAAAATGTTAGCTCAACCCAATGGTTATCTCCGATGCATTTCTCTTCTCGTGTCATAAAATAAAAAGATACTATGAAAAAGAAATTAAGAAAGAAAGTTTTTAAAAAATATTAAAAGAGGAGTTGAGAGAGTTATAAAAATTTAATAATAAAGAAAAAGAATTAATTATATATCTATATATATATATATATATATATATGTATATAAGTTAAAGATAATTTATTTCAATTATTATTTTGCTTATTCAATCTTATAATCTTTCAATACTTTCTTATTCTTCTTTTTTGTATTTTTCTGCTTTTATATTGTTATTCATATACCATTGGTAGTTTAAATGCAACGCTGTTTTTGTTCTTAACTAAAAAACTTCATTCGAATCGACAACATTTGGTTTCATAAAAATTCACAAAAAGAAAACCCGCGATGCGGAAAAGATGATCGAGTCGAGGGCCATACTGTCAGCATTCTCGCTAATGAGTTTGCATTTTAAGTTGGCCGTTCTCGTTATCGAGTAACCGCTAGCGAGAATTGAGTCGATGGTACTCGACAGCGTATGAGTGTTTGTTCCCTATCGAAATCAAAATATCATATTAGTTTGGAGAAAAAGAAATCCATTATTTTTATATGAACTTCAGGACTTTATTTAACATGCTTCGGATTATCCGATTTGGGTCAAATATGCACCATTTTGTTATACGATTTGTTGCCATTTTAAAGGTAACTTCAAAATGCCTCTCTCATAGAAGTCCTGGTCTCCATTTGCAAGAAACTCTAGTAGTCGATTTTCACAATCCTCCCTAGATTCCAATTTTTTATCATTAAAGAAATTTTGCAATGCAAGAAAAAGATGATAATCGCTTGGTGCCAAGTCCGGACTGTATGGCGGATGCATTAAAACTTCCCAACCAAGCTCCCGAAGTTTCTGGCGAGTCACTGTAGATGTGTGTGGCCTAGCGTTGTCCTGGTGGAACACGACACCTTTCTTGTTGGCCAATTCTGGCCGTTTCTGGTCAATCGCTATCTTCAAACGGTCCAGTTGTTGACAGTTGTTGATCAGAATTTAGCGTTTGGCCATATGGAAGCAACTCATAATAAATAATCCCCTTCCAGTCCCAGCAAATGCATAGCAAAACCTTCCTGGCCGTTTGAGATGCTTAAACCGCTCTTTGACCACGATCGTTTTTGCACAGGGTTATCGTATGTGATCCATTTCTCATCTCCAATCACCATCCGTTTAAGAAATGTGTCTATCTCATTCCGTTTGGCCAAGGCTTCGCAGATGGAAATTCGATCCATCATGTTTTTTTCTGTTAATTG
>NW_023998415.1:41636297-41656853 GCF_014805625.2 Glossina fuscipes | reverse complement strand
TCTTTAACATCAAAAATTCCTGAACGGAATCTACGAAACCAAAATTGCACATAATTGGCTGTTGCAGTATCGGAACCATACACACCATTCACAATTTTAGCCGCCTGGCTTGCATTTTCGCCTTTGTCAAAGAAAAACTGTAAAATGTACCGAATTTTCTCTTTGTTCACTTCCATTTTTAACACGCTGTAGCTCACAACTGAATGCACCAAACAAAAAACAGCAAAAGAATTTTTTTTACTGCGAAATGTCACCTTTCCAACGAGCATAAATCTGAAATTGTTTGATCGATATTTTACGAGAAATCTATCAGTGCAGCCATCTACCGAAAAAATAATGGATTTCTTTTTCCCCAAACTAATATAATGGCTCGAAAATAAAATAGTTATCGACCTTCATTTTTAAAGGGAAAGTAAAGTAAAATACCGTTAGAAAGACACATATTTAATAAAATCAATGGACATAAAGAGGTTTCTTAATTAATTTCCGAAATCAAATAATTATTTTCGATGCTTTTCCATCTTGATATTTTCGTTTCATTGACGTTCTACAAGACTAAAGACCTAAAGCATTAACATCTAATGCTATTGGAAAACTCTATCTACTCCACTTTACACACTTGAGATTTGAATCCACGCTCTTTGAGTTGTTAGCCTAGAGCATTTGTCTACTCGGCCGTTGCATTATCTTATTATAGATGCGCCGATGATAACACAAATATTCCGTTGTAATTGCAACTAAGGAAAAGCTCAGCTCGATACAAAAGCAATCGCGTTCCATTAATCCAAAGAGCGATCGCATCGATTTTGTCTTTCGTATCGTACGATAGCCACGCGTCTCATAGATTATGGCCACAGATCATTTTTGAAAGTGAATCGACAAAGATTAAAAGACTTTGCGGCCAAGCGTCACGGTAAAGACGAACAAAAAAGTAGTTTTAACCGAGCAACTGAAACACGTTGCACTTGCTCTCTTCCCTCACTTCATTATGTATCATATAGGAGTTATGTACGCAATTTTCTATAAATTCTTGAAATTTAGATCGAAAACTTTCTAAAATTATATATTTTTTATTAGCGTGAACGGTGGACTTGAGTGAGCCATATCTGTCGGTCCGACGGTTCCTGTGCTCGTTAATTTGAATTCACGATTGCAACTTGGAAGCCTTTACTATTCAGATAAATATGGTTTAGAATTGGTCGGCTCTTTCGCCCGCACAACAAACAAGTATAGTCCCAGGTCTCTATTTAGCAGTCACAGTAGATAAAATTTAAAATTGCTCCACAATTGTTCAAAAAAATTAATAGGTCCTTTGCCTTTTTCCTGAACTACGACGTTTTAACTGAAGAGTCCTTAATATCGGGTACTAAGTATTCCAACTATTATTAATGAAATCTTTGAGTAAAAGCAAAAGTTACCATAATCGGGCGAAGAGTTTGCCGCACACATAATTAAGCAAAAAAGTATTTTAAGAGCAAGCTCCCGTCGAATCACATGAAAGCTAAATACGAATGCATCGATTGGTTTTAAAAAATTTGAATAAATTTTCGCTTTACCTTGCAAGCAAATATAAAATACGATCCCGCAAAAGCCACTTAGAAGTTCCCTTTATCCTCCAACCGATGCAGTTTCATTTCATTTAAAAAACAACGAACTCATTACTTATAACCGATATAGGAAGATCTAGTCAGAGAAGGCAGTAAAATTAAATTCGTCTTATTTTCTTTAAATTTTACTTTCCACTTCTTAGTCGTGGGTCCAAAACCCAAGTGCGGTAGAGTTTTCAATAAAGTCGATAGCCTTAGATGCTGGTGCTTTAAGACAGATAGACAGACAGAGCTATATTGGGAATTTTACTTGAATCTTTAATCTTTGCTATATTTGAGATAAATAAGGTCTTGTCGGGTGGACAAGGGGTCTGACGATCAGAAAGCCTCTTCTTCTCTTCCGTTATTTTATAATGTTTATATAAATTGAATAAATTTTTTTTTTTTTGTTTTCTTAATTTTGCAGGGAATTTTCTTTACAATTAATTTTTTCCGTCAAAAAAAAAAAATAATAAAAATAATAATAATTCGTAAAACAAAAAGACAAATAGAAATCTAATCCAAAGAAAATTGGAATAAATTTTGGCAAAAAACATATATCGTTGGCTTAACTTAACTATCTTTCATCATCTACTACTGCTACTGCATCCCTCCAGCCATACTCAGCTAAGTACTTAAAGTCACTTGGAGAGAAACTAAGTAACCGATACATAGACTCACCAATGACCAAACAGGCCGTTCTCGCCACCCATTGCTATTGCAAGAAACCCATCTTCCCGCGCCGTCATCATTTGAGAACAACCTGTGATCATTCGTACGCTCAACGAGCCGACTTAAATTATTGTCTTCTATAGAATAAATTTTTGAAAGAGAACGAGAACTGAGAGGCAAAGAGCGAAGAGGTGAAGCGATTAGTTGCGCGTGTTTTATTTCGAATTTTACGCATTAGAAAAAGGCATCAAAACGGCGGGCACAGTTTTAAAAGTTGTTGGTGCATCATGGCAGAAGACACGGATTGGAACGTATATATTAATTGGCGCTGGTTTGCTGGTAATTGGTGCTTTCTTTATAAGCTATTTGGAGCGTCCCGAATATGATGGCACCTATTGTGCTACAGCATTTTGGACTAAGCAGTTTGGCTTTCAAATTGAGTACTGGAAACAACAAAATGATCTTTTAAACATTCCAAAGGGCGCTGCTAGGATATGCTATAAGGATTCCATCTATGAAAACGGGTTAGTTATTAAAAAATCTAAATATTGAACGATTAAAAAATCAATTCTGCATATAATTCCTAGTTGGGCCCAAATTGAAATTGAAACGCAACGTACTTCCCCTGATTGGGTGCAAGCGTATGGTGCTGGAGTTATAGAAGGTTCACTTACCTGGAATCAAATCTACAATCAGTGGTTAAAGTAAGCAAAGCAATTTAAAAAAAAAACAAATGAATTTGTGATTATCTTACCGAGTTTTCTCCTTTTCAAACATTTAGTACCATTATGTCCTCTTGTGACAGGGATGAAAATGCTCAACGTTTTTGTACTTGGTTACGTGAACTTTTAGAGAATAACTTTAATGAAATTAAAGAGACGGCTGCTTCGAAATCGGAACATGATCATTATTGGCATCAAATCAATTTGTATTTCATTCAGTTGAAAGGCTTAGAGACCGGCTACCGTCAAGGGGCTAAGAGAGCGCGTTCTGACCTGGAGGCGGCTATACCGTGGTCCGATTTTCTTCTTATGAATTCCGCTGCTGATATACACGATCTCAAAATATATTACGAAAATTATATACTAAATGGCATTAATCGCACCGCAAACGAAACTGAGCCAAAGAATTTTTTTTTACCTAGCGCGACAATGATTACAAAAATATATCCAACAGGTAACGCATCGACTTGGCAGCTGCTATTCGGTCATAGTTCGGCTGGTAGTTATACATCAATGCTACGCATCCAGAAACGGTATAAATTTCATTATCATATTGCGTCCAATCAAAATTCCAACACGGTTCCCGGTATGGATATAGCATTTACTGGTTATCCAGGTATATTGGCTTCAACAGACGATTTCTATATAATTAAAGGTAGACAAGTCCACGCCATTGTAGCCGGTGTAGGTATTAAGAATGAAAACTTAGATTTATGGCAAACAGTAAATGTGCAGGAGGCAATGCCTTTAGCAGCACGCGTTATGGCAGCTAATCGTTTAGCTCAAAGTCGCCGTTCATGGACTAAGGCTCTATCTAGACATCCCTTTACTGGTTCCAAGCAATGGATAACTATTGATCTCAATAAGCTAAGCCCTTTGGAAAGTTTATACGAATTAGATGAAAACAATTTGGAGGTGGACGAAGAAGCCGCCAGTATAGAGCGCCAAAATCATTTGAAAGGTCTTGTCTGGATAGCTGAACAATTACCAGGTCGTATGCATATGAAGGATGTTACTGCATCATTTTTAGAGGCTGTCGATAATACAACAACTTGGTTGGCATCTGGCATACCCTACTATAAGGAAATCTTGGAGGCCAGCAGTGTAAATAATGAGGCTTACATCACCAATCTGACAGCAGCAGAAAGCAGGGAACTTAACAACTTGGAAGCCATTGATAAATTCTTAAGAACTCGTGGCTTTCGCGGAGATTTGTTGGACGATGAGCAGTCTGTTGCCTACGGAAATATAGACATTAAACTGTTTGCTTATAATGCCCGCTTAGGTATGAGTGATTATCACGCATTCGCTGGGCCAGTGTTTATACGCCTTCAGCATGTACAGACAAGATCATTACCGGCGGCGATGGGCTATCGCGGTGACTTGGCTCCGGCGTCTTTAATACGTGACGATCGTCTTAGCGTAGTCGTTGATGACGCTGCCGAATTGGCTGAATTGCAAGTAATTACAGAACGACGTACCGTACGCGACGATATGCGCGCCATAGCAATGAGTCAAATAAGTTCTAGTCCCTTTAAGTGGTCTTCAGTGGCGGAGAAAATGGCGACCTTACAACATGCCGGGCACCCAGACGAATGGAATTTTGGCAAAGTTTCACCAAAGTGGGCGTGGTAATTTAGTGAACGCAAGGGTGGAATATGAAAAAAAAAAAGGCTGTGCGGTCAAACTTAAATAGATTTAGGATGAACTGAAGCTTTTTCGCTTGAGTTTTTAACGAGCTTTCAAGCATTTTTTTTCATTTATTTTTATTTGTTTTTTGTATTTGTTTTTTTTTTTTTTTTTTTGTTTACATCATCGTCAAATGCAGAAGAAAGCTACAGCTTACTGAAAACATTTCACTAATAAATTTCAAATGGCATCAGTCATTCAAATGAAACTAAATACCAAAAAAGGAATCAGTTCGATACGAACAAAGCAATATTATGTAGCAAATTTTGATAAACCTTTACAGTAACAACAAAATCGATAAAAAAAAAAAAAAAAAAATTATATTACAAAATAATCAAAATTGAAATATTTTTCCAGAAAATTTATAGCATAATTTTTATACAACAAAAAAAACATCACAAAAACAAGTCGACGAAATATTTTTAAATTAAACTAAATACAAAAAGAAAAAAAACAAAAAAAAGGGGGAGAAAAGAAGGCCAAACGAAAAAGTATAATTTAAAATATTATTTTTTTATAGCAATTTTGAAACATTTGTGATAAACGAGAATTATTTGAAATTTTATATACGAAAACCAAAAAAAAAAAAAAAAACACAAAAATAAACACAAAAACGCAAATAAAAAATAAAATAAAAAGAACGACAACTTAAGTGAAATTTTCCAACATTTTTCCAGCAATTTGTGCCAATTTGTGGTAGAGGATCTTTAGGAAACGATTAACACAGAAAAGTGAAGAGCACCGTAGGATTAATCTGAGAAAGAATTCGGCTAAAAACTGCTTTAAACGAAATGCCAAACTTTAACATAACTTCAAAAGGCTTTATCGGCCTCATTATAATGATGCTATAAAACACACATTGCTGATCTCCGTTGTCAGCTGTTTTTCCTATAAGTGAGTAACGCAGTAAAAAGATAAGCCTCGGCATGTGAGCTTAGCGAATGAAAATGACTTCGGTAGGTATACAACCCAACAGTGCAGATAATTAGGCCCATAGCATTGAACATGTTTTACATATGAAATATCTTACCTCACTTTCTCTCGATATCGTTTGGATCATAGGACCTGACACCTTCGATTAGATTTTCTTTACCATTTTTTCCCACACGATTAACGTGATTGCATCTCGGAAAGTGAAAGCGAGTTCGGTTTTAAGAAAAAAGGGAGCAAACTGTAGCCACCCGTAAATGGATTCAATATTGAGCAAGCGCTCGATTCGATAGTAACGATATAGGTGTCGCATCGAGATAATCATTTCATTCGCAACATAAACATCGTAACATTTGTGATACCATTAGTGTACGAAAAAGGATGCAAATCAATGCAAAGAAGAAAAAAAATAAACAACACAAGGTAAGTCAAGTAAGCAATGAAGAGGAATGTCTGGAGTAACTGAACTATGCAAAATGTGCGAATAAATCACTGAGTTTCATTTACAGAAGAACGATGGACTCTTATCATCGCACCTCTTACTTAGCAATTTTGTAAACGATTGAATTTTCATTCGATCATGAATAAAAGTGGATGGTACACATTATCGACAGTTAGAAATTTGCGAGGCAATAGTTGACACGACGCCGAGATCCCTACACAGCCGCAAACTCAAAAATTGAGATTTAATGCACTTGGGAACTTCCACATTTACATAAATAGGTGGCAAAAATTGATCAACAAGTTTTTAATTGGTAGATGGCCGAGAAAGAGAGAGAGAGAGAGAGAGAGAGAGAGATAGAGAGATTTCTAATAAGAAACGATTCTTTTATTCGGTTTTTTACATAAATTTTCTCTTGATTGTTTCTTTATTTTTTTTTTTTTTTTTTGCCATGTCGACCAATATTTTATGGAGAACTTTAAATTTCACACAAATATTGTGCAAAGCAACATATTGTACGTCAGGTAGATATGAAGTGTACGTCATTACATGTCCGTTCATCGAATCCGTTAAGAGATTTCCTATAATTTGTAAGGCGCCGCAGGTCAAGGGATATCCTCAGGTCAAAGGATATCCGGAATCAATACCATCGCCGAAAAGGACGGTCTAATGGATTGCGCATTCGGCGTCGATGGCAATAAAGAGAACGCAGTATATCTAAAAGATAAGCAGAATCATTAGAATATAGAGAATAATAATTGTAATGTCAAGCAGCGAACAAAGTTACATTTACTTTGCGTTGAATTCGTAATAGTTGCGACCTTAAGAAAGAACTCAGTGTAAGTTGATAAACAGCAATTATTTGTCCATTGGCTTATTAGCCCATGTAAATGATCTTTATCTGATGGAAATGTGAGTCGCATCAACCTTTCACGATCATTTTCAAAATTTAGTCACGATTCCTCGTCGTCGACTAAGTGCCTCCGAGGCTAATTTACATGTAGAGTTTGTGTTATCAACTTTTGTCGCCTTGGACTTTCGATCTTTCACAGCCAGATACTATAAACGCTGAATCTCATAGGTGCCCAAAAAATTTGAAGACTATTTATAAAATTCGCCACAAGCTGCTTTTGCAGTTGTGTCTTAGATAGATTATACTTTATATCATTAACATAAGCTTTTTTCTCTGTATACGCTATTCACACGGTTTGTATATTCTTTTTTAATGTGCTAGTGAAGTATATGGGACATAATCTAATTATTTGGAAGAGGATTTTGGCCGCAAACTGAATCCGAAACCGAGGTCCAATTATCTCGAACTGAAATTCTATTTTCTTAGAAGTGCATATATAAATTGCTTATTATCATTTTTTTAAATTGGCAGCATCACTTACGAAACATGAAACCATGGTTGAAAGCTTTGCTTGCTGAACCTGACTATTGCCAACAACTAAATATAATGTTTAATCTATCTTTCAATTTAGTTAATCACAATCGAGAATTTTCTTGCAATCTTGTCAAATGTATTATTTCAAAACTATTCTTTACTGTTTTATGTCATGTTAAAACAAGTAAAAATATATTTTGAATTCCTTTTGTTCTACAATAGTCACCATTTCATGTTTCGAATCTTGGCAACTCTACGATTAGAACCACCATATGCATTTCGCCTTTATATCAATTCGCTGCGATTCTAATTGCATTTTAACCAGACAGTCATTCCGGGTTTTTGTCATTCTCTTGCGGTTTTTTATATTTTATTAATACTTTAATACATATATGTGCATATATTTTTGGTTTATTTTTTTTACAAAACAAAGTGTTCGAAAGATTTATTCCCGTTCTGTTGTCATATTAATAAGTGTGTTAAGCAATTGCGGAAATTGTATTTGTTGCCTTGATTGTCCAGGAAGCTCTTAGGTCGCCTTTTTTTTTTTTTTTGGTGGCAATCAACCATCAAAAAAAATCTCGTGACATTTAACGCCATATACGTTGGTCGTCGTTTGGTTTTGTCCGGTATATATATATAAATACATAAATATATACTAATATATGTATATATATAATATATACGTATACATATACATATATATACATACATATGTACATATATATATATATATATATTTATATATATTTATATATATATATATATATATATAATTGGTCTCTGTGTGAGTTTCAACCTCGGAAAGTGCTTAGCGTTGCATGATTCATAATGTGTAAAAGGTTCTTTTTTGTCTTTTTTCGATTGTAAAGTGCATTTCTTTTTTTTTTTCGCAAGACTTTCCTGCTCGCATAATAAAAACAAGAAGAGGCACAAAAAAAAAGGAAACTGAAAAAAGTAAACAAAGCCTATTCGCCGTTACTTCTTATCTCTGCTTTGTGTTGATAGTTTGACATTTGGCCGCAATAGTGTTGGTAAACGTCTGATTGGAATTTGGAACAACAACAAAAACTAAAAATATTAAAAGTGCTTTTGAAATAAATAAGGTAAGCAGTAATTGTCTTCATCTCGATGGAATGTGCAAAATTTATATGCGATATTGAAAATACATGGCTCCGTACTATTTTCCATGTATACATTGTGATTTTCCTTTAAATTTTTGACATTGCCAAATCTGATATTTTGGTTATATAATAATACTCTGCCGCTGCACTATCTTACGGTTAATAGAATATATTAAAATTATGGGGATGTTTTAAGCTATCGAAAGCAAAATAAGAGAGACCGCTTTTTTGCATGTTCATCCCTTATAGCTTGATATGAGTATAATGTTTGCAATTAAGAAAAATGCCAAAGAGAGTTGTATCTCGTATCATTCGCAGCATTCAGAAAACCGTTCATCTCATCTCAATTGATAATGATAATATCTATAGTTATACTGGCGGGAGATTATCAAGAAAAAAAACAAAAAAAAAAAAAGAAAAAAACTAAAAAGAAAAGTTTAAGGCTGGAAAAATCTACGAATGTGGTAACAAATTGCATAAAATTTTATTTTAAAGCATGTTATATGAAATGTTATATGAATTAATTTCAATTCTCAGTAGTATCTAAACTTACTCTCATTTACATCAGCTTACAGCTTGTTGCGGCAATTCGCCTATGATTGCCAAATCTTTAAATCTTAACAATTTTACTTATAAGTATGTACTTCGCCGATTTTTGATGAAAATAAATGATATGAAAAAAATCCTCATAATCTAATATTAATCAAATGTAATATTAAGCAATGAATTTGCAAAAATCACCATTGTATTGCAGGCAATTAGCCCGTTCGACTTATTTGTAAATTCTTAACTGTATGAGTTATCTCATTTTTGTTACAATTGTTGTCTACACTCAACTCTCCTTGAAAAAATTTCTATAATTAATTATTCACTTTTCGTTATTATTAACAAGATTCATATATCGTTTATTAAATCGAGAAATAAGTATCAGAGTTAACGGAATAAGATATAATAATATATATTATTATTATTATTATTATTAATAATTTCGCCAGAGAAGTAAATTCTAAGACTAAACTCTTAAAAGCACTAGCATCTAAGGCTATCAGCTTTTGTTATTAAAAACTCTACCGCACTTGAGATTCGAACCCACAAGCATTGACTTGCTAGTCGAGATTCCTCGCCTTCGGCTACTCAGGCGGATATAATAATATATAATTTTTAATCATTATTACATTCTAATTCGATCGCATCTTTCATCAATAGTTTGCCGTTTTCTTTTAGCGAATCTAATCTGTATCGTTTTTGCATTGCCATAAACTTATCAAACAATACAAAACCTAGTTGTGAGAGCATCCATATATGTCTTGTTAGTGTAACATTCTTAACAGGCAAGTGTTTAATTATGCAATTAGCTCGATGCCCGATGAGATGGACCCCCAAAATGGCAAACATAACTAGATAGGTAAATAAGTATTAGTATAACTCGGATATAAAATTTACTTTTATTCATAATCCATTACAATTCTATGCTTTGCGTGGGAACTACTTATCGTTTGAAACGTCTTACCATTCGTACTAATTGCTGCGCTGTCAATAGATCTTTCCAAATCTTTCAAATTATAGGCTTGCTGAAAATATGAAATTTTTTTCTCCTGGATTTTTGATAATGGTCGCTTACTTTAATATGTATAAGTGATTCCAGATTTTAGATTTATCTCTGAGTTCTCGCACTTTAAAGAACAAGAAAGGGCCAGATTATGCTATATATTGAGAATAGCACTTCTTTACTGCTTAGGTGTAGCGTGGTCTTTAGAAATGTGATTCCATTTATTTAACTTTTCTCATCTGGTTTTCTCTTTCCTTCTGCCTTCTGTCTCTCTTTAAAGGCGCGGAATCCATTCCGTTCTGCAGAATCCATTCCATTGTACAGCATTGTTTAGCGCCATTGTTTATATGTATGGGAACATGTCACATATTGGATTGTTTGATGGTGTGTATGCGAAATAGGCACGAGGAGGTCGTAAAATTGATATGATTTGACAGTGCCGGATGTAAGAAATCCACCGCATAATATTTGGTATTAATTTTAACGTCCATCTTCCGTCTTAATCGCTGTGCCGCAGCAATTGCTAACTGTTCCGCTCCCATGGACACCTTAACATTTTTTGACATGACACGCGCAACATGCGGCATGCCTGCGCAAGCGCATCTATAATTGATATTGAGACTCTTGGGTCCTTGGATGATTTTTTTGACCGCTCAGGCGATGCGAAAGGAATTTGTTCCGCGTATCTTATTTTTCTATGCCCCTAATGTATTTTTATGGGCGCTTAGGGTATGCATAGGTCTTGCGTGGACCATGCATAGGGCATGACATAGTTTAATTTACGCGTAGTATGCCTTACTTTTTACCTAATTTATATTTTCAGGCAAATAAATGAATGTACAACGAAGAATATAGCGCGCTATTAACAGATCTATGGATAATGTACACGCAGTACTGCTTCAGCAAAGAAAGAAATTTTTGTGCAATTTTTTCCGTGCATTCCTATTAATTAATGTATACAGGTTCACAAATGTGTATACACATCAATGTATATTAATCACGTACGGTTGACATTGAGTGAGAGAGAGAAAGAGGGGGAGGGCAAGACAGAATTTGAATCTGTTAAAAAAGAAATTAAATTCGTTTGTTTCTGGTAACGTTAATAAGCCAAGTATGTACTTTTTAAAAATTTGGTAAAAGTAGCTTCGAACCGAATCGCTGAAGTTTTCTCGTTTGGCCGCACTTTGACCATTTCCCCATAATCAGTTTATGCTTTCATATTTGGTGAAAGTAGTTCCGAAAAACCGAATTTCGATTCGTTGAACTTGTTTAAAACGGATCTTCGTATACATTTATGAGGTATCCGCAAAAATATCTTATAAATCGTAATTTATATTACTTCACACTCTTTTTATATCCATCGCCGAAGGGTGAAGAATATATTCATTTTGTCAAATATTTTGCAACGCGCAAAAGTAAGCGTCCATGATCCCATAAAGTATATAGATTCTTGATCACTAACAAATTCTAAATCAATTAAAGTGTGTCCCTCTGTCCGCCTGTTGTAAACGTTCTCCTGACCGTAAAAATGAAGCTATCGATTTCAAATTTGATTGAATTTGATTGGAATTTCTCGCATGCAGATCGGAATTGAAAATGGGCTAAATATTTTGAAGGGCACGCCCCCAACACCACGTAAACTGAAAACACCTGTATTTCTCAAAAGGAATAAAAAAATTGTTTTTTTTTGCTGATTACTCATAAACTATAAATTATAATATAAGGATGGATAAAATTAAACACGCCTACCCAATAATATAGTGTAACCAAAATTTAATTTTTTTTCCAATACATTTGTAAGGCGCAGAAATAATCTTCGAAAATCCCATAAAATATATGAATTCTTGGTCAGTTTCAAATTTGGAATGTGCTTAAGTGTGTCCATCTGTCCCTTTGTGCAGTATCTGTGGCGAAAATGAAGATATTGACCACAAATTTGCAAAAGAATTTGAAAGTGACCCAAACTTTTGAAAGGCCAGACTTACAATGTCCACACGCCTAAATGATAAAAACTTTTATTTTGACAACGGAAAACATCAGCCGCGCGACGTACTCCATTTTACAGAGTAGAGAGAAAATGGAGTTCCTTTACCGTCTTTGCGCGTTTTTTGGATAACGATGATGGGTATAAAAAAATTCGGTCACGATCGAATATAACTTTATTTTTACTTGTTTGTATTTAGCATAAAAGATTTGTTTTTGGAAGAAAGGTTGCTTAGTTACACCATTTGCTATATACTATACGATATGATACGACATTGATACGATATCGATTAAGGGGATTTTCGTTCTAATTTGCAACCAAATAACGTTTATAACCCAGTAGTGGATATGAAATAACTCGAACCTGATTAAAAACAGTTTCTTTGCATATGTGACGTTGACTGTGAGTTCCTTCATTTTGCTTTTCAGAAATTTATATATCCTGTTCCCTCAAGCCCATTCTCCCAGGTATGTGTGTATGATAAAATGTTTATTTATACAACATTTTTTATGCTCAACAACAGATTTAAATAAAATTTACATAAATTTTATAAACACATATTTATCACATGAATGGAATTTTGTTAGAGAATGGTACAAATATATATATGCATACATATATAATGTAGTCGCAATGGATGTCTGTAAACATTATTTTAACAATCAATAAGAATGTGTGTGGTCTCCGGGTAGATGTTAGAGTTTTAGAAGAAGAAGAAGAAGAAGACGAAGAAGAAGAGCATTTAAGAAAATATGCACATTTTGGAAAAAGAAAGCAACATAAATGAAAACAAGGCAGAAAACTATATTCTGCTGTGGACGAATTTTTTATACCCGTCATCTGTGTCGGGTAAACAAACGAAAGATACAAAATTTCCATATGGATTGACGTTCTATGATGTTGAATGGGAAAGGAAGCAAAATTTTTGTATAAGTACGGTGGACATCATCCATACCATATACGATAACGTTCTTATCCTCGCATTCATTTTGGCTTACGAGAGATAACGATTAGCAAGCATGACCTAATATATCTTTTGTTTTTAAAACTGAGGTCTCGTCAATTTATATTGTCCTGTAGGCGTGGCCTTTTAATCGACTTGTTCCATTTTTAATACCAATTCGCCTTCAAGGTTATTTCCAAATTTTGAATTTTTCTGCCATAAGCAGTTGAACAGTACACGTACAGATGGACGGACGGGTTCAGAATTCGATATTGAGAATGAATACATGTACTTTAAGGGGGTCGCTGAAGTTACCTTTTGTAAATGTTTTGACAAAATGAATATATCTGCAACATCTTGATGGTCGGTATAAAAAAAAAAAAAAAAAAAAAAAAAAAAAAAAAAAGAAATAGTAATAAAATTCATATTTAAATATTAAATTAAATATTATTTTTATAACGTTTATAAACAATTGAGTCGATTACAAGCAATAATAACTAAGCATACTATGAATTTCAATTATTTAATATAATACGGATTACTCTCTTATCCAATCTAGATAGATTGAATTTATAAAACAGATAACGAAAAATTTAGTTTGATTTTCAATTAATAATCAATCACAAGCTGTATAAATAAGTAAATGTTTAGAACATTATTAGTCATAAATTATAATGAATTTTGTAATTAAATCAATTTAAATTAAAATATATTTTCCCTTTACTAATTCAATTTACGAGGTCAAGGTATAAATAAAATAAATAAAAATATAAAAGAACTTGTATTCTGTTTCAAAAAAACAAAAAAAAGAAAGTCTTTTGATAGTCAAACATCATTACATCTTGCGTGTGTTCGCAATTACTGTTGTCATCTATAGTCTGCATGCGTGGGATCAAGTTGTAGTTATCTTCTTCACTTTGTTAGATTTAACTAATATATATTCAAAATTGCTTGCATTAAAAAAAAAATAAAAAATAACTACATAGTATAGTCTATATGGTCTTTAATTCGAGTGTTTCCTGCACTAATCCTGGGACTAACATAGAAATTATAGTTAATAATATCCGGTGATATATATATTTCGAGTGGTTATGTTGGACGAAGGGCTTTACATCTGGTACATCTGTTAGCGACACCAGCCTGAAATACATGAATTCGTGAATAGTGCCCAGAAGAAGGCATGTCCATCCGTTCTTCATATGTTTGTCGTTTGTTATTAACAATTTGGCGAAAGCAGAAATTGAGAGAGGAACAGATACGTGCTTTGTCTCTTTTGGATTTAAATGCAACGGAACAATTCAAAGATGCTTAGTGCAGCTAATCAAATAAAGTAAATCGCTGTTTGAATGGGAAACAGAATTGCAAGAAGTGCTATTTTCCAGAATCAACTTACTATGCATCAAATTTAAAAAAAAAGTATTTTTAAAGCAAACTGGCTGGAAGGGGACGCCGAAGGCGATCTTAAGCGAGAGAATTAAGCTATTGTAAACGCGCGTTGCACGTTGTATGTGTCGGTGGTCAAGTGCGGATAATTTCTGCTCACTGCATCGGCAAGGATACCCAGCTTAAGCATTCAATCATCCATATCCAATTTATACGTTTTGTCAGCAAAACATACATTTATGATCCCAAGCAAATAATCCACCAGAACATTTCGTGGAATTAGGGATTAAAATAAAACAAGTAAGAAAATTATATTCGCTCGCGCCCGAATCTTTGACACTCATCGCCGTGGTCCTAAAAAAAGGCTAGAAAAAAAAAAAAAAAAACAAAAGGAAAAGAGAATGGACGCATCTGCCTTTTTTTAATGTGATGTACTTGTTGTACTTTACGAGTAACAAGCAAAAAACACGGAAAGCAAACGTGTTCACAGTTTTTGTTGAACGGTTGTTAGGTCAAATCTAATTTGTCTACCAAAGTTGTAGGAGATAGCTTGCTATAGATAGTTTATAGTTGGGCACATGGACAGACGGTCAGGCGGGCATGTTTAGTTGCATTTGGAATTTAAAGCTGGCGAAGAATTCATATACCTTATGGGCTATGGGTTATCGAAGAAAGGATTGAAGCTTGATATACTATATTATTGTTGTGAAGTGCACAATTTTTCCCTAGTTGTACAATTACAAGAGCATCGCCCATAGATACTTACATTCAAACTTTTGTAAATTTATCTGAATAGTAAATTACGGTTAATGAGGGAAAAATCAATTTTTTTTTTTAGTCATTTCGGAGGGCAGAAAGTTGTTCCATCAGCCGTCTCCTTCCATCGATTTGGCCCCATTTTTAATACCAACCTGCGTGCAAGAACTTTGAAAGTCTCTGCCAAATTTAAAATCAGTGCTATTCTAAAAAGTCACAATTCAATTGAACACTACGTAACATACGTACGTAACAAATACTAGAGTCTCCTACCATCCTTCTCTACTCTCTCTCTCTCTCTTGCCAACCACCATCATGCTTGCGCGTATAGAAGACATATCCTGAGCGCCTGCTCATAATCGAAAAGCCAAAAAAAAAAAAAAAAAAAAAAAAAATGGAAGCAATTGCATAAAAAGGTAACATCGCAGAAGAGCACTTTACGTTACGATACATTAAATGGCAAATATTATCATCAAGTTTTCGGAATTGAATATTTGCCGCTAAATGCTGCTAAAAAGTAAAGTACATTTGTTGCTGTGATCTGGGTCCAGATTTCGGGGGGAGGGGGGCGAATCAAATTCACATTGATCATTTGATCTGCGGTAATTAATTCAAATTTTATATATATTTGCTGTAGACTTTGCGAGAATGTTTGTTTCAACAAAAGAAGATAAATTGACAGACAAGTGGGCATAATTAAGTTAACTAAGGGAATGAATATACAAAAAAAGAAAGAAAGGAGACAACAAACTGATGGAGCCTTTGGCACGTGACTTCTGAATATGATTGGGAAAAAGGGTAACATCAGTATTTTGCCGTTAAGTGTGTCAATGCATGGACGGGGGTTGTGTTTGGACTTGTTCAAGCGTTTTCGTTGATCGAATATGCAGTGGCTTGATATGATTTCGTTTGGTCTTCTCCCACTGAACAAGGCTAAAATTATATTAGGCAAGGCCAAGTATCATTGGCGACCTGCTACTTGGCAGTGCCATAAAGCTCAAGCTACTTGTGTTTTATGATTATATCCGTTCGTAACTGTTCTTTTTTTTTTTTGCCTAATCACATCTGTGTTGGAGCATCGAATAATTAATTACTTAATAAAAAGAGATTTTTTTCTGTTGCATTTTTTTCATTGCATTTAAGTGTGTAGTGGCGTATCTGTGTGTTAGAATCTGTGACCTTTTTTCTTTCCGCGATTCCATCAGTATAGAGCTTGTGTCGATTATCTGCAAAAAAACTTGGCCATAAGATTTTCATTGGCCTGTTGTGAAATCAATTTTGGGCAAACGAAAGCTCTGCTTTTGGGCAGGGCACGAAAATGAATGGATTTGACAAACGAGATTCGAATCAATCGTTAGGTCCACATTCCAGAAGCTCATAGGGTACGATTTGCTTGCAATGGCAATCGGCATAATCTTATGGCTTGTAAATCATGGCTTTCGAAATCATTAGTAGTTGTTTACTACTTTGCTTTGGTCATAATTTGCTTCAAGAAACCTTCGCATTTTACCCATTTTTCATTTGCCAAGTATGGGTCACTTCAAAAGTGGATCGATTTTGATAGAAAAACGATTAAATAATGCCCAAATATGCCAATGTGCTCTTTGTGTATCTGCCTTGTGATCAATATCTTATTGTCAAGGAATCTCGTACCAGTTTACGCTTTAACTTTTTCGTGGGCTCTACTCGACTTTTTCAATAATCGGTCGGCCAAAGCTTTATGCATCTTTAGTGTCGGAATGTCTGAATATGAAGCGAGTGAAATAAAATGCTTTACTGGGCTTGTGCCCAGGTTCTTGCCTATTCGTGGCAAATTTACGAAAATGTAGCGAATCGTTTATACTAATACAATTATTCAACTGATTGACGAAATACACAATTGTCTGCATGAAAATTTGGGGACTGAAATGTCGGTTTTCGAACGTAAGTTACTATGATATAAATTGATTTATGTCGTGCGATAAATGATAGCAAGCAACAAAAATTTGGTGCAAAAAAAAAAAATCTCAGTAATTTTCCTTCAAACGACTCCTTCGCGGTTTGTTGAAGTTGTCTCAAGTTTCAAAAGGATGCAGATGGAAACTTAACCTTATATATATATATATAGGAGACAACTTATAAAATTTTTTGTCGATAACTTACCTACGACGTAATGTAAATATCGATATTAAAATTTTTGAGAGCGAACCAAGTAATCGATGGCAATATTAGTCTGATCGATTGAATACTGTACACCCGCGTTTTATTCCGTGTTGCAACCAAAGCACAGTTTTTCTTTTACCGCAGACGAGTTGCGTTCATTTTTAATCTCGAATTTTGGGGAACATAAACGAACAAAGGTATCCCTCTTTCGGTGGAGTATGGTTGTATTCATAACTAACTGAACAGGCAGCTGAATAAATAAAATTGAAAAAAAAAAAAAAAAAAATCGGTTTTCTATTACATAACGAAGAAACTTAAGTTCATATTGAAGTCAACACATTCGAAAGCTCTCATCTATATTAATAATTCCGGTTTAGCTTTTCCTTCTTCTTTTTTTTTTTTTTTTGATTACAATTAATTTTAAAACACTTTTAATATATTTGTCTCTTGCACATTAAGAAAATTATGAAAAGTGCAAGTTGTGTGTGTTTGAAATTTGCATTACACTGCATTGCATTCCGCGTGGGATTATATTGCAATAAATCTCAGCAGGATGTACATGAAATGCATATGCAAAGAATATGAGAAGTGCACTTGGGTGTCATGAATTTTTTTTTTTTTTTTTTTTTTTTTCATTCTTGCATTTAATTTTATTTTTTCAGCTTCTTTCATTTTTACAAGTCATCACCCACGCATATACGCATGCACACACAGTAGCCTACATGAAGCAAAAGCAATGATGCTCCAGCACAAAGAAAGAAAGAAAAAAAAAAAACACTAAACATAGTACTCTGTGATTCCTTCTTTTCGTGTCTTGAACAATGTTATCCTCTATCCATTTCGTATATAAAATGTTAGTCGAGCATGCCGCTGCCAATCAAGCGACTGACAAAAGCCAAACATAGTCGGTCAATTGCATTGTCGAATTTTGTATGTATATATGTGTGTTAGCGCGCGTGTGTTTTATTCACTAACGATGTTATCGTTGCTTTGCTTAATAGTCTGTAAAAAATCAGTAACTTTTACGCTTTTTGCTCATGAAGTTAATTTTTGGATATTTTTACAATTTTTTTTTTTTTTTTTTTTTTTGTTTTTTTTGGTTCAGAAAATCTTCATATATTTGTACTTTGATTTTTTTTATTGGCTTTTTCAAGCGTAACCAAGAAGCTCAATAAATTATTTTTTAAACATGTAACTTAATGCGAAGAGTATTAAGGGTGAAATGAAACAAACTTGAAGAGACTCGAAGAGGAACTATATTTGAAGAGGAAAATAAAAGAACAAAAATTCTTTTGTATACTGAGCTTAGGATTGGCCGACATCTACCAAACTAGGCTGATATTATATTATTATATAAGTTCATGCAGCGATGGCAGGAAATACTTTTTAGTTGTAGGGTGTTGCATGTAGGGGGAGAAAATCCGCAAGCGCGAACCATTCGCATCAATTGTGCTTTTCCTTGATGTTAGTATCACAACAACTTTCAAGATGGCTAGGTAGCCGGCTTCGCCATAGAGGCAGCGCATCGGAATCCATTAAAAGCTTCTCTAAAAGTATCTTACTCTCAATGATTTTACAATAGATTTAACTTTGGTTAAACCATACTCTTGAACCTTAGAGTGATAAAAGAGTCATATCGCGCAACATATCAAGACGCTTGGCTATCGTAACTGACATGAAATACCTGTGTTGTAAGTTAATTGGCCTAATTGGTTAGGTGATCGTTTTGTGCATAGTCTTACTTCAAAAAAGAAGGGGCACAGTGTTTTGCAACAGGGATGATATAATTTCATCTTGACATGACAACCATGCTCTATATATATATATATTTATATATATCAAAATCATTCTGTTCCTATTAGCTGTGTTTAGAAAGACGAAAAGACATACGTCTCTGCAGCGTCTTGAACATTTTTTCCATCGATTATGCATAAAACTCATATTGGATGCGATTTTCCGATCGTTGGCATCATTCGTACTTTTTTGAACGTGAATGTGGAGATCCCGTGGCCAGCTTTATGGATAGATGTAAATGAACTTTTTTGGGAAGATTTTGTTGGAAAAAAACAGGAGCAAACGTTACTAATTCAGAATTCGATTTAAGCACGTTTGCCCGTCTATCCGTCCGAAATCTCCTGCCCATGCATTATTTGGTTTAACTTTTAGGAGCGCAAGATATTTCGTGATATTTCGATCGCGCGTCTTACGGACTAATGCTGATGAAAATGGATTGAATTACATCATTTTAAAAACTACACTTTTCGTCTAAAGAAGAACTTGTTAGATGAAAAAACAAGTAAAAACATTACAATCTGGCGGCTGACTACGGCACTTGTAATAAAATACTAAAAATTATATGCATTTTTTTTTATTTTCCTTGTCAAAGGTCTCATTACTTACTTACTCTTCGCTTATGTTGCTCATCAAGTACGCAAACTTAAACTTCGTTGCCAAAGAAAATAAAGGGTTACTTTTCATGAGAAAAGTAGCTCTAAGTAATTTAATCTTGGTGCACTTAATTTCTATGTCAAGCGACTGTTACGAAATAATTTTCATCATAAAATATTAGAGATTATAGCTTTTTGCTATGTGAAGGCCTTTTTGCGTAGAAAGTTTTTTTCAATTTTCAAGCAATGTGAAAAATTTCGAGAATATTGGGTTAGACATGGAACCTCCTTCAATATAAGTCTTAGTCTTACAAAGAAGAACCCTGTCTATGGAAGCAAGGACTAATGTGTAGGTATTAGTGTGTGAAAAAGTGTAGTATTTTATGAATGATTTGAAATATAAATGTACTGTGTATGTGACAAGCGTCGAATGCATGACCGCTTTGGATCGCTAACTCTTACATGAGAATATAATAAAATAATTTTTCATAATAAATGTTGATACGAAAGAAGGATGCAAATTGGTAAGAGGGGAATGTGGTGAAAGTGGCCTTGTCCGAAGACAATGTTACAAATTGTTTTGCTAATTTATTAAGGATGAGAATAATCTTTGATTGAATATAGTAAGAAGACCAATTTTCTAATCACCTAATCTAATGGTCTGTCTATCTTGCATATATACACGTAATTTTTATTTACTTTTTTCATTGGTTGAGAGTATTTGAGAAACATGAACATCGTCAGATTATACTGCCTTTTATTTTCCGTTATGTTATACATGCCCCTGCAGGTATATACTTAAGTATATATGCATCCATTTACTTATAACCATGTACATATATTATGTCTAAGTATATGCA
>NW_023998415.1:41627177-41636197 GCF_014805625.2 Glossina fuscipes | reverse complement strand
GCATATACATATACATATATATATATATGCATATACATATATATATATATATATGTGTGTGTGTGTGTGTGCTTGTATGTATGCGTAAATATATATAAGTATGTATGGGTGTATGTTTATTGCAGACGACGACAAGTATCCTAAGTAGCTTTATTTTCATTTTCTTCATTTTTTTTTTATTTTTTATTTTTTTTTATCTTCAGTACTCTCTCTTGGGTAATTTCTCATTTTAAATCCACTGTACACACATAGGCACGTACATCCATATAAACATATTATTACTACTACTACTACTACTACTACTACTACTACTATTACTACTACTACTACTACATCTGATCAAATAGAAAATGTGCTTGTGTGTGCAATATAGATAAAACCATCACTACCGCCATCGCTATCCTGTGTAACTCCTCACTTAGCTAATGGCTATAATTTTTATTGCTGCTGATTTTTACTAAGCACACACGTACACATAATTAAGCACAACATGCACACACATATGTGCGTCTTTATCTATATTGGTATGTATTCGAGTCTAAGCACATGTACACTGGTTTTGGCAAACGCACTGCAGTTTTAATGCAGGTGTCTTGTTATGTGTCTGTCTGTATCTCCGTTTGCTTTCCTGTGTAACTCGATGTGTAAATTGCGTATATGCATACAATTTAGATTTTTTTTTTCGCTTACCTCTCTCTCTCCCTCCGTACATTTTTATTTTTTCATTTATATCTTTTTTTTGTTTTTTGTTTTTTTTTTGTTTTGTTCGTTTGTTAGTGTGTGTACGCCTTCCTCAATACCACGTAGCGTCACACCACTTTAATACTTTGTGTATTGACTATTAACCGTCTTATGGCATCACAACCATACCAACCAAACTAATGTACATTAGATGCTATTGTGGAACATCCTCTCTTCGCATCACATTATATCATTCGTAGTGAGTTGTTTTGCTTTTCTACCGGTTTTACATTGCTTTAAAAATGACTTGGAAATATATCAACTAAGGTTTTGCTAGCGGACTTAGAGGTTATGTATGGTAGTGTGCAGTGGTTCGTTGCAGGATTAGCATTTTACGTGTTCTACAAACAGTTTGCAAGTATACATGTGTGGAAAAAATTACAAAACTTTTTTTTTTTTCTTGTACTACTGATAAAAATGAATTCTGTTGTCTACAAAATATTGATCCTTCAAGATGCGATTAATATCATATATGTGACATATATGACGTTAACCATCGCCACAATATATTATTTGACTTAATAAATTTTAAATTGATTAAATATTTGTAATATGTATACATACATATATATATATATATATATATATATATAAACATCTACATGCTATAAAATTATATAAAACTCGTTATAATAAAAAGATCTGTAATGCCTTAAGGATAATGAATCATTATACATACATACATACATAAAAGATCTCTATTGAAACGTTCTACCAATAGTGAAAAAGTTTTGCTTCGCAAGCAACATAGTGTATATGCATATATATTTATATATCTGATATTTAGCAAGACAAAACTTTCCTACCTACCTACCTTAACTGAAACGCATTTAGAGCATAACCTTTTGCCATTTTTCTGATAAATTCATTAGCCCACCTGGGCTGAAAAGCAGAATCAAGTAATTTTCATCGGCTTCTTTTGCTAAAGTAAGGTTTAAACCGTTAAAGGAGTTCCGTAAAGACAACAAATGCAACAAATGGTTTCAATTTTTTCGAAATCAATAAAGAGGTGTTGGGTCTGGAATTGTCGTGATGGACGCCATGCCTTTGCCTTTGATCAATTCTAAATTCTCTTTATCCCAATTGCGTCCTTCAATCGCATCGGTTGGAGCAGTGTAAAAATTGCAATTGTTCATCTGGATAGATTGCAGCAGTTCATGTCATGTACGACTTCTTACTCACTTACTTGCTACTAAATATAAAAAACTTCTTTATGTCTCGCAAATTTTTTTTTTTTTTTTTGATTTACGCGGATTGAGCGTTTAACTTGCGCTTTAACAACTTTTTTCACGCGTGATCACTCTCTCTCTCTCTCTCTCGGTTGTCATGAGCATCTTCGATGTATCCGATCTTAGGCAAATAATTGAAAGCTGATTTATGGTCAATATATAGAACCATGATGACGTCATAAGATGAAAAGTCTTGTGTAGGGTCGTTTGAATGATGTGAAGAATTTCATTAGCTTTATAATTCATTGGTCGATCATAGATCGGCGACCTTGTAATTCTGTTTTTTCGTTTGCGTGCTGCACATTGCTGATTTGCTGATTTGCTGATTTATCCGTCTTTAGTATAAATGCCACGAATTTTTTAAAAAGTCAGCAAAGCGTTGCCAACTTAAACGAAGTGAAGTTTGCTTCGTTATTGAAACGCAAATGCTGTCGTCTTAATTAATAAATTTCACAATCGCTTATTATTTATGGGTTGTCATCTTTCAAAAGCGTCATAGTTTGGTTTGATATGAATAGTATTTTACCACATCAATGCTATCTATCCGGAGAAATGCCATGAACTTTTTGCCCTTATTATTGTACATCGAGTTTTTAAAGAAATGTGATATATAATGAGAGGAAATAACGTCGGATTCTGTTTCATTATGAAAATCATTGTCAAAAAAAAAAAAAAAAAAAAAAAAAACAAACTATATTAAGTGGCGGCATGGAAACCATCGTTGGTTAATGCAATTAGTGACATTAACTATAATATGTAATAAAAAAGACATAGAGGCTTAGAGGTTACACGGCATACAAATAATAAGTAGTTATTACCTCATTTTGTGATTCGGATTGAAAGAATAAAAAGAAAATCTTTTTACACAAAGTCATCGACTTTCACCGCCATACTCGAATCAAATCATAAATTTTATTTTGAATCGTAGTTTAAGCTCCAGTTTAAACTTGGATTAATTTCAGTTATGTCTTTACCGCTTGGTGAAGATAATTCAAGTTTATGGATTCGATTGCGGTAACATCTTTAAGAAAGAATACGAGTTTAGATGCCCTTCGGTAAATCAAACATTGTAGCAAATGCTTTAACTCATCATTTCATAATAAATTTTAAGTCTGATAACTTTCAACATTACTTTATATCATTTCATTATTTACATGAAGGCTCTCTCTCTCTCTCTCTCTCTCTCTCATAAGATTCTTATATAAATTATTAAAAAAGAGAACAAAAGTGATTTTCACGCATAATTCTCTTTTTAGCGGGTTTGTTAGTTGGTTAAATTCGAGAGGCTAACCCGTATTTTCGAAAGCGTAGCAAATATCTTTATGAAGGTGACACCAGGGTTACGCAAAGCAGAAGAAGAGTCGGTGATATTCAATTGATTTTCGATGAACACAATGCCGAATGGTATGTCATATGGGACGAAAAGCCAGGAAATACGGAACTTTTAACGCGAACAACGTGGCCACCTGAGAACGAACGATAACACGAAAAAAAAAAAAACTGGAACAAGTAAGAAAATTATATTCGATCGTGATCGAATCTTTGCTACCCATCACCGTTATCCTAAAAGAGACATAAGAAAGTAAAAGAACTAAATTGTCATCCTGCATAATATGGAGTGGTCGCGGCAGATGTTTTCTGCGTTTACAATCATAGTTTTTGTCACATAGGCGTGTAGGCATTGTTTCAAATTCTTTTGCAAATTTGTGGCCGATATCTTCATTTTCGCTAACGGAAGAATGCTTACTACAGATACTGCATAATTGGACAGATGGACATGCTTAAGCGCATTACCAATTTGGAACTGGCCAAGAATTTTTATATTTTATGGGATTTTCGAAGCTTGTTTCTGCGCCTTACAAATGTATTGAAAAAAATATTAAATTTTGGGTACACTATAATATTCGGTAGGCGTGTTTAATTTTATCCATCCTTATATTATAGTTTATAGTTTATGATTAATCAACAAACATTAAATTTTTTATTCCTTTTGAGAAATGCCATTTCAATACCAACCTGTGTGCATGAACTTGAAGCGTTTCTGCCAAATTTGACGACGATAACTGCATTTTTATGTCCAAACAAATGTTTACAACAGACCTTACACAGACGGACAGACGCACTTGATTAAATCGAGTTACAATTTAATGCTGACCAAACATATGTAAACTTGGTGGGCGTTGCAAACGTTTTGACAATATGAATACACCTCCCCTCCTTCGTTGATGAGTATAAAAAAAGAGAGAAAGAAAGAAAGAAATATTACATTGAAGAAATGCAAAAAAAAAAAGAAGAAAGTGCCAAAATTATAAAGTCGGATGGAAAAAAAATAATCGGAATAAAAACAAAATTCCAGAAAAATCTCGTTAATTTATTGACATCGTATGCTGCTGGTTAGAGATGTATTGTTTAAGAATAATATTAAAAAAAAAAATAAAAATAAAAATAAAAAAATAAGAAACCTCTTCACTCTTGACCTAAATTGAAGCAAAGGAAGTACATTCTTATACTTAAACTAAAATGAAATTCTTTCAGCATGCAATGCGACCAGACTAAGCATTTTGAAATTGTGAAGCAAAATTAATCCTTTTTATCAATTTAAAGCGAGTGCGTATGTGCGTATGTAAATAATGTTTGTTTGTATATATTTATTTGGCTTATTCTCTTCCTTTACCTAGAAGTAAACTTAGCTTAGCTTCCCTCGTCTTGCTCAACACACACGTCAATTGAATTTTCTCTAGATTTTCTAATTTTCATAGCCTGCTGTTTCATGGCAGCTTCTATTTAAAAAAAAAAAATAAATAAACATAAACTAAACAATCATCACTTGTTTCTTTTCAAAATGACTGCACAATAAACTGATTATCAAGGCGTATACATAACATTGAATTCTCTTAGCTTATATATAACAAATATATATATATATATATATATATATAAATAAATATACAAACATGTATATATACGCACCGGCTATCCATCCAAATGGTCATCAACAGTCTTTCTATGCTTTCTACGGTGTGTGTGCTGCTTTACGCTTTGTGTATTTGTATGGTGTTCTGCAGTAATACGTATAAATGAACACACGCCTGGAGAGTTCTTGTTTTATTTGTGCGACACACAAGTTGACACTGTGGTTTTTTCTTCATTTTTCTTCTTATTTATAAGCAAATAAACTTAATTGTCTCTGAGTAAATGCAATGTCAGAGTAAATGACATTTAATACTTTGGTGCATTTGTGAGAAGAGAAAAAAAAAAATGATATGAATTTTGAAAATGTCTTATGAAATCATGACAACAAGTAGTTTAAATTTTTTTTTTTTATTTTTATGAAAAATATTCGAAATTTGTTGGCGTTCTAGTTGCTTTGTAACTTGGATCACGTTTCGACCTTCCCAAAATATATATGTTAACAAGGATTCGACGGAGCGATGCACTTCTAGTTTATTATTGTTAGCATATAAAGTAGTGATCTCTCGGAGAAACTACTTTGAGAGTTTTTTCCATAGATGATTTCATATGATTCGAAGAATAATATTCGATAAGTTTATGCTGAGAGCATATTAAGTACATTTACTATCGGCAGTTGCGGACAAAGGGTCCTTGGCGAAGAGTGTGAATTTTTATATGCCCACATACGGGGCATCCTGCAGGCGATGCGGAGCATGTTTGTTTGGCTTTGATCGCACCTAACCTCAGTGGATGAGAGATTTACCAAAATAAGAAAATGCTTTAATAGATTTTTTGCAATTGAAGAAGAAGAAATAAAGCAATAGATGAACGAATCTTACCCACTGTGGGTCTGTTTCAAGAAACAACAACAACACGATCATTGTGGTCAGTTTTATCCATAACTGATGGACGGACTTAATCTATAATCACGAAAAGCTTTTTTTAATTCCTTGAGATTATTTCAGCGTTTAAACATTCATGTGTTCATATTGATTCGAGAATCGAAGGGTAATAAAATGCTTTACTTTTGTTTCAAGTTTTCGACTCTTTTTAAAACTTCGAACAGAAGCCGTCATCGGAAGAAACAGAATTTAAACAAAATATAGTGGCATTGAAGAGAAATTATCCCGTTGTAACTCTTGGTTTGCTACTGGGCTTGGAATCGTTTTGATTTGAAAAGTCGGTTAAATTTCAAATTTCGGAATATTCTTTGCTTTTCTGTTTGGCAATGTTGTTTACGCTTATAACCAGGCTTATAGACCTTGCTACAGACCTGCCGGTATTATATGAATCTGCAAAAAGAAAAGAAACTAACGCAGTTTAGGCCGAATTCTGCGTACCTTGCCGCCATCTTGTGTACGGCGGTATTTATTCACAAGAAAGACGTACGAAAATTCTTTATTTCGATAAATCAATTGTCGTAAATCGCAACCCTACATATCCTACATAAATGCCGAGTCATATCAATTGGACTAAAAAACTAAAACTAATACCTATAAGCTGCTTCGAAGAAAACTTTCCAGCGGCACCGGTGAACAAGTCTGCTTTACGAATTCTATTTGTTTATAGTGAAAAGAAAACAAAGAACGTCACTTGAAATTTTCTTTAGAGACGATATTTTTCTTAATAATAGTAGATAGTGAAGCCTTAGCTTGAACTAAAAAGCTCAAATTGATTCCGCTATTACCGCTTATTTAAAATATATTTATGTTTATTATTATTATTATTATTTTTTAAATTTTTTATTTCATCTCATTATAATAATTTCTATATGCTTAAGGATTAGTAATAGTTTTACGATTGTGGGAAGCCTTGTTAGAATGTAAAAAAGTTGGTGAGCCTGCAGGATGTTGATGGGCTTGAAATTAATGAATAAATTTCGTAAGTGAAAATTCGAGTTTCTTACCAAAAATAAATTGACGTCGGTTACGGAATAGTTGCGTCACTATTTTTGATTGACAACAAAATAAGAACACCATATATTTGTCATTCTATATTAAATTATATTACATATTATATTATTGGTACCCATAAGTAGCCAATTATTTGCAAAGAATTCGTTTTGTCTTCAGTTCTCTACGGATCGCTCAGGGCAGTGTTCGGTAAAGCAGCTTGCGTAGAAAATATTCAATTTTTTTGCAATCCTCTAATCAAATGCCTCCATCCGCCTCTTTTGAGCAACAGAATTTTCCATTGGACACTATTTTACTTTTATGCGGGCTCTAGTGCAACGTTAGCAACAAGGAAGATTTTTGATGTTTATGGACATGTATTGCATGTGGACAAGTGTTAACGTTGGCTCATGATCACTCGGAAAGACTACGAGGTGGACGATCACGTCAATTTGACAACGACGTCTTAAAATCTCTAGCGGAAGCTGATGCAAAATTAGATAGAGAAAAATTATCGAGAAGCTTTAGGTCCATAAATGTACAGCAAGTGCACAAAGACATCTAAATCACAAAATTGGAATGCCATATAGGTAAGGAATAGTAGTACCTGAGACAAGATCAAAAATATTCTTGCATAAATTTACACTTACACTTGTCTAATCGAGATTGCGTAGAGATTTATTTCTTAACCGCATCGTTAGAGGGTAAAATAAGGAATGGCTTTCTTCAAATTGAATCGCAATTTTCACTCCTAAACCGAGCTTGTCAAGAAAGCGCCACGGGTCATATTTGGTTTACGAACCCAGGGTTTCTAAAAGAGTAGGATTGAAAATTTAGAGAAAAAGTGGGAAATTGTATGTCGAATGTGGCAACTCAGCAACTAATAGTTACACAATTTATCGTTTAGTCCATTCTTGTAATTGTAATTGATTTACTTACTCTCACCAATTTTTCTCTTCATTCACGCATTCAATTAATGCGTCGGAGTTTCCTCTTAATTCACAACATTGTCTTTCCTAACTTGCTTGTACAATTGATTATTTATCAGTCCTCCTATTGTGTACGTAATACAAAAACTGACGAACTATAGTGGCTAATTAAACTTAAACTGGAGACTGAGATTTGAATATTGATAAAGTACTTCTTTACAATTATGAAACTATTACGCAGTTAATACAGAACCTAGTTATAGGGAATAGCTTGTACTTGGAACGCCAGTCGCGAAGAAGTCGCAATCAAAGATTTGCATTGGTGCATAAACAAAATCACAAAGTCACACTCAAGCATTTCAATATTCGAGTTACATCCAAATTGCCTTTTTCGCTGGCCGTCATCACCGCAGGAACATGCCCGTCCGAAACGGATAACCCCCTATAGGCTCAATACATTGAAAGTCTAACTGAATTAAGATGATCTGCACTGGCAATCATCTCTGAACTGCAATTAGATATACGATTTTAATATTTATTGTAAATCTCGTTACAAGAGGAGGATTCAATAAATAAATGATTACAAAGCAAAAGAAAAAAAAAAGAAAGAGAATTTCATGCCTACATTTTCCTTCAATATATGCTAGGGAAACAAATCGTCAAATCTGAAATATTCACTGTGCTGTAGGTATAATTAACAACTTCCCCCTCATTCCGTCATTTATGTGTTTCCGGCTAATATTGCTTTACACGCCAAAGATGGTAAAGATTGTTCCGCAAGAAATTAATTTAACGCGGCTTCGACGCAACGAATATGCTTACGTGCATAGGCTATCATTGGCTAATGTAATTTAAAAGTATTATCGCTTACTATAGCTTGCGAAATGTGTTTCGAGTTCTTCAAGTCTTCACATTTTTAGGCTCACTAATAAAATTTATGAACCGGCAGTAAAATACCATGTAAGCCAAATCGAAGGCATAATTGATTTTACTGATAACTGACATAAACCCCCATAAGTATGCTATACGGTGAAGTTCTTCTAGTTGAACTTTGCCAACATGTCTGTAAATAAAACTTTGAATTTTATCTAAAATCTATAGCAGCGAATACCATTCATAGAAATTGTGTAGAATGTGTGCTTTTGTATGTTTTCATATACACCCATGCCGGGGGGGGGGGGGGGGGGGGGGGGGGGGGGGGGGGGGGGGGGGGGGGGGGGGGGGGGGGGGGGGGGGTGGGAGGGGAGGGGGGCGGGGGGGGGGGGTGGGGAGGGGGG
>NW_023998415.1:41626812-41627077 GCF_014805625.2 Glossina fuscipes | reverse complement strand
ACCCGTCACAGCCTTGAACAAGAACGTACGACAATTTATGATAACACATACACTTACCATTGACTTTAACTAACTCATTATAGTTTGACATATTTGTAATTACTGTATAACATTGTTTCTTGTTATTAGATTTGTTGCCTGGTCTTCTTTCATTCTTATTGTTGTTGTTGTTGTTGTTGTTGTCTATTTATACTTATGTTGTGGTTTTCGTGAGACGATTTCAATTGCAGAAATATTCCAAATAAATAAATAAATAAATAAATAC
>NW_023998415.1:41621974-41626712 GCF_014805625.2 Glossina fuscipes | reverse complement strand
GAGACGATTTCAATTGCAGAAATATTCCAAATAAATAAATAAATAAATAAATACCAAAAAAAAAAAAAAAAAAAAAAAAATGAGGAAAACATTTCCTTATTATTATTATTATTATTTATTTATTTATTTTTGATTTTTTTTTTTTTTTTTTTTTTTTGTGCTTTCTACATCGACAGTCTGCCGTAATGCCATTGAGAAGAAACTAAGCTTGATGCAGCAGCAGCAGCGGTAGAAAACAAGAAAGCATATGACCTTTTACTAATTGACCGTAAATAAGTTTTCGTATGTGCACAAAATGTATACGAAATGTTTAGATCTAATTTTCGATTTCTGTTGGCAATGTGAGCTATACGATTGCTATACTATATGTGTTCTCCGTAAATGCATTGTTTGTGTGTTTGTGTGTTTGTGTGTGTGAGCTGGTAAAATCCGCAGAATGGCATGCAGGAACGTTGAATGAAAAACCGCTCAACATAAAACAGTCGCAATTTAAAATTATGGCTTTTAGTAAATTTTCATAGTTTTTGCCTTTTACTCAGTATTAAACTTAAACGTTCAGCCATGTTTAATAAGAGTAAATGGCGTTTATATGTAGTGCAGTGTGCAGTGTGCAAGCCCAAGAAGTGCAAGCGAGCGCGCGCGGGCTAACCAAACGGAATGAAACGAAGCGAAAAGTTATGTACGCGTTCTTCTGTATGTTTTTGTTTTTGTGCTTGTGTGCGTCTATATATATATATATATATATATATATATATGCGTATGTAACTGTTCATATTTGTGTGTAGATGCCTGTGCGAGTTGGCCGTTATTCGTACAACTATTGAAAATTGTTCATGTTTACTTGGCCGCCCAAATGCTGTAGAAATGTTACTCTTGTATACGTATACGTATATGTAGATGTGCATTATTAGCAGCACAGTTGCAACCCAAAAACTTGTACAACAGAGCCAATTGTGTTTTGTGAAATTGAAAAAAAAAAAAAAGAAGATGAAATCAACAACTGAAATACATTAATATATAAAATATTTCTCTTGTCGACGAATTCTTATATCACTATATGCAAGAACGGGGCGTTAACTAAGTTCCTCGCAAACTTTTGCCATATTATATATATATATATATATGCCTTTAGAAGAACTATAGAGTATTGCGTCCACTCAAGTTTCGCATTTCAAATAACATAAAAGAGATGCCCAGCACTATCAAATTATCTCCGCAACAATAGTACTGCGTTTAAAATCAATATTTATTCAAGTTAACTCATTCATCATTTCATTTCGTATGACCGTTTTGCTGCAACTAGAACGGGGTGATTTTATAAAGGGGATGTCTTCACACATCAATAGCCCACGAATTTAATGCGTTGTAATTACTATATATGTGTATATACGTATGTACATATTATGTATACACATATGTTTACATATGTATCTTTTTTATGACCGATCATTCAGTCAGAGGATGTGTTAGCGACGGTAATTATGCATATGCATACATCACTTCAAAAGGACTCTTCACCCAGTATTGCATATCAAGTTTGCACTTTTTAAAGTGATTTCTATACGTCATCCAAAAGGGTAAACGTTAGTCAAGAAATTCCGGGAAATTGGCAAAATAATTATATATTCGTTCAATAGCTTACGTCCAGGATATTAATCTCAAATATTTTCATATTTATTTTTCTCTCATAGATTTGCCTTTCCCCCTAAAAATTTTAGTAATTAATCTCTTGAGAGTTATGCGGGAAATTATTATGTTAAATTAGAAAATAATTTAGATGAAAGTAAGCAATGCTGCTGTAACTAACTGTTTTTTTTTTTTTTTTTTTTTTTAGTAACCATTTTTATCTTCGATATTAGAGACTTTGAATTTTCCATACTAGAAGCGAAAAAAATTGGTCTTTCAATCAGCTTTGAATGCAGCGTGTTTCTCAATTCGTTGTGGAAATGGTATTTCTTGAATTTGCACATTTTCCTTATATTTTTTATTTATTTTTTTCGCTATTGAGCTGCTAAGGGCTTTATTGGTTTGCAACATTAAAATTATAGCTGCACTCTGGCGTTTTTTCCCTTTTCTTTTCATTTTCGTTCTTGCCTTCCAAGGATTTTCTAATTTCGTCCTCCCCACCCCCCTGTCCATCCACCATTTTTTTTATAGCTTAAATCTTTCGAAGGCATTAAATTTATTTATGAGTCAAGCTAAGAGTTTTATATTTTAATAAAAAAAGGATAAACAAATAAAAAAGTTTAAATGAAAGGAACTCATAAAACTGAAGAAAAAAGAAATACAAAGCCGCCCATGAGAAACACTGAATTCATTCATACTTCATTCTATGTTTATGTGATATCATCGATAGATGATATTAGTAGGAATTTTAAAACTCAACTTGTCAGTTCCGACTTTACTCAACAATCAAATGTAGTCTTAAAAAATTCTTCTTCTAGATGAAATGCATTATCGGGAGTAAGTAAATATAAGCATATATATATATATACATAATATGTATATATCAGAATTTTTCGGAAGAAAAGGCATAAGTATTGAAAATCTCATCTCTTTTCCTTTCTACTCTAGGCTTTCCATGTTCAGATCGCAAAAGAAAGCAAGAAGTGCATGTCTCGTATTTCACTTATGCACTCTCCTTGACAAATTTATTTGCAAGGTTGCAGAAGGCAAACATTTCATTAATTATTGTAGAAACATTGAAATTTTATTAATTAATTTATTTATTTGTGTTCAAAAAATTAGTTTTTCAAATATGTTTTCTGCTCTGTTAATCAAACGATAAGGAAAGCGGAAAAAGTAATTAGTCATTTCCGTAGAAGTCTTCATAGCCATTACAAATTTTATACGGTGCAGCTGGCATCAAAGATGCGATTATGATAAAATCGAAAACCTATCCACTATTGTATCTTGAAATCTTAGACGTAACACGTCCTTCTTCATTGCATTTAAAATTTTAGCTACAACTCTTTTAAAGAGTATCGGACCATTTTTGCGATAAATCAAAAGTTCTTGATCCTCTGGCCGACAAATAACAAAATAAAACAAACTTCAATTCTCTGTTGCCCCCTTTTCAATCAATTTTTCAAAAATATTTGCACGACGATCGCCAAGTTTTAGTCTCTGCTTGATTTCCTCTTTTATCGGCTAAATTATACCGAGTAGAGATGGTAAGAAGAGAGGAGCGTACCGTAAGTAATAGCCTATGATGCAATTTTCAGCGAATACATGCTCTTACCTTTTAAGCCGGTTGTAAATCTTTCAATGTTTCAAAATAAAGATCCAAGAAGATAATTAATATAATATGGTAGACTCCCGCTCCTTCGTCAGCATCATATCTTAAGGAGTTGCAGCTGATGTGGCTTACAAAGCAATTCGACTTGCAATCGTACTTGATATGAAATCTACCAAGCAAGAAAGCTACGTCCAGCGTGGGCCGTATCTCGCATACCCACCATTATGTTTTTCGCGTTATACTCTCCAAGTTCTTTTATTTGATACCATACCCATAACGCTAGTATTGTTAAGCAAGAAGTGATCGCGGGGTCCTATCATAT
This sequence comes from Glossina fuscipes, assembly GCF_014805625.2. Classification (NCBI taxonomy): domain Eukaryota; kingdom Metazoa; phylum Arthropoda; class Insecta; order Diptera; family Glossinidae; genus Glossina; species Glossina fuscipes. The sequence continues at coordinate 41,623,152 of NW_023998415.1, read as the reverse complement.
TCATTTTAAAAGTAACCCATTTTTAGGCAGACAATACATCTTCATTTAAGAAGTCTACAAAATGGTTGTGAATACTTGATCTTGTTTGCCTTATGATAAATCAGCATAAAACCTCAAAAAAAGTGAAAAAAACAGAATTTAATCACTTGTAACTTTGGGTGGGTATGGTAGGTGTTTTCAATTTTTGCGCGTAAGGAGGAGAGTAGAGGCGAGTGCTTCGTAAAGTAAATGTGGAAAATTTTAACCTTTTAACTTTTTATTAATTTCCGAGGAACGAGCAAAAATCGAAAAATTTTTGTTAAAAACAAAAGGTTGAGTTCCATTTTTGCTCCACTGCACGCTTCTGTTCGGACCGATTTGGCCCATTTTCAATGCCAATCTGCGTGTAGAGAATTCCAATGTTTCTACCGAATTTGAAGTTGATATCTTCGATTTTGCAATCGAAGGAGAATGCGAACAATACCCACCAGAAAGACGGACAGACGGATAGTCTCTGAAGTTTCCTTGTGGCTGTTGCAATTTTTTGAAGGGACTAAAACTTACTTAAAATCACAGTCAAAATGTAGAAAAATTATAGAAATAACTTTCGATTACTTTATATAACGGAGAGCTTAATAGATTCTTTTGTACTTTGTTTTATATCTTACTTTAGTATTTTATGTTATTGATAGCCTCCTGCTTCTGTTTCACTTTATATTAAAACCTACATAAAATTTGTAACAAACTTAGTTGTCTTGCCTATCATAAAGGACGCTTAATAGAGGAGAATCGTGATACGAGAACACAACAAAGTAAATCAATTTCAATTTGTTGTATTTAGAAAATGAGTGGAAAATTAATGAATTCATGGATTTCATTAAATGAGGACGAAGGTTAAGAACGAAGCCTATTGAAATAAAATTGAAAAATCGGCTCAAGGATTAATTAGTTAAATTAGTTAAATTAAATGTTAGCGAATATCTCGTAGCTCGTTGGATGGATTGTATGATCATTAGCGTTAAGATTTTGTTTTCTCTTTATGCCTTTATACAATTGTTTCCTATTCGTTCGTGATTATGGCCTTGTTGCAACCTAAGGACTTTTGCAGTTAATATTGTTGTTTCTAAGCATAGCTTTCAACTTTATTTCCCCCTCATTAAATTTCATTTTCTGTTTTTGACATTTTAATATATATTAAG
>NW_023998415.1:41579648-41621874 GCF_014805625.2 Glossina fuscipes | reverse complement strand
TTAATTCTTCGTTTTTTTTTGTGTTCTTTTTTCTTTTTTCTCTTTTTTTTTTTTTTTTGTATTTTTTCTTTCTACAACAGGAAGATAATTATCATCGCAATACGCGTTAACAAAAGAATTTTTAAATACGTTTATAAAATGAAAATTAATTAAAATTCAAATTTAATTCACCGAAAAATTTATTTCTTTTTCTCTTTTTGTGGGGAATTTTGTTTTTTCTTTTTTAGTTTCATTGCTTCTATTTTTTAATGTTTGTTTTTATCTTTATTTTTTTTATTTTTTTTTTTTTATTTTTTTTTTTTTTAAAGAACATTTATTTATATAAAAATATTTTTATGATTCATTGTCCTTGCCAAACAATGAAAAATGCATTTAAATGCGAGAACACTTGCACGCTTACACACACACAATCAAAACCGAAACGCACTAACATTCATTCACTGTTTTATACTTGGTTTCGCGCATATAAAAATATCTACATAATTATTATATTTCAGCGCCTATTGTTTTATAGAAGGAGTGGAAATGAGCAGACAAAGAGAATAGGTGTGTTATGGAGGGATGCGGGCACTATTACGCTTATTTAAATGCCCGTCCTTTGTTTCATATTCAATTCTATGAAACACAAAGGCACATGAATTTATATGTATATATTCATATATAACATTATATATATATCCTTGTATGCGTACGTATATATGCATATGTGGATGAATGAGGAAAACGACATTTTTCCTTTTAGTTTTGGTGAATTGTGCGTAAAAAAAAACACAATGAAATTAAAAAAAAAAAACTTGCTTCGGCTTCTGCAGCACATTTGTTCTTAAGGAAAAAGAAGAAGACTCTAATGATAATCTGAACTGAATGAGTTAAAAAATATTCTTTTTATTACTTTTTCTATAAAGTAAACAAGAACGAACTTATTATCTCAATTTTGATAATTTACTCGATAAAGGCTAAACATATGGTAGCTTTGTCGTTGCGTTTATAATGAGTATGGATATGCTTTAAATTCGTATGTGCTCTCTTCGTGAACGAAACAATGAAAGTCTTGTCTGGCGGCCTTTCGCATTTTCGTTTGATTGTCTTGAACTTGGATCGTGATGTTTCTTTTCTTTTTTTTTTTTTTTCCATCTACCAATGGAACAATACTTGATTTGTTAAAGACGTGCATGTAGGACCTTAAAGCGGCAGATTCATAAAATGATTTTTGTAGTTTTCGATTGTAATATGTCGCCGGTAGTAATACGAAATAATTTGGAGCCAATTTCATCGGGCGGACAAACAAACAGATAGACAAGCTGAGGTGCAAAAAGAATGAGAAAGCGATTCTGAATTGATGGGACTATCTCAAGTCCTTCTAGATATTGCATATGTTCGTACAAAATCAATGTACCCTAGCATGACAGGTGGAATAGGGTACAAGAAAAAAATATGAATAATAATTTAGTACATAAAAGTATCAATGAAATATTAAAATATCAAATTTCAACTCAGATAAAGTTACTTTTGCATTTTTTTTTGGTATTCCAGATAAAATGGTAAAAAGCGAAGTATAAGAATTTGACGCTCTAAACCGTTCGCCCTTTCTTCGTACTCTTAGATGTGTACCATGACTGTTAACTATGTAGTAAGAAGTCAATCTTGACTTCATTATCCATTTGTTCTCTTCGCATCCGGAATGATAAATCCCGGAAAAATTTGTATCGATTCTTTGATTCGATGATATGTAAAAAATATGTAGCACTTCTCGGGTATGAAAGGAAGAACATTGAATTAGTAAGTGCACGCATACGAGCCATTGTTTTGAACAATGGTACGTTTGACAAAGATTGGATACTGTAGCGTTGTGTCCGCAGTTAGTATGGCTTTGAGAGCAAGGCAACTATGTTTTCATCATTATTTTTATTTACGAGGAAACAATTTGTTTTGAAAAATTTTGAGAATTAGTAGGGATTGTCGTTTTTCACTTTAGTGCCCGATATCAGTCTTTTGTAAAAAGTTCTTTTTGGAAAAAATGTTTTTTTCTTTTTTCTTGCGATATAGTTAATGTTGCTTTTACGTTTTAAATACGTATATGCTTTTAATTTGCCCGAGCTCGTTAAATGTCTATTTTGTTATATAAATGAATTTCCTGCAGGAATCTGTATTTGCACAGATTTCGTATCAATTCAATTTCCGGCTTACACACACATACATACACATACGCACACACACATACACACATACACATACACACACACACACACACACACACACACACACACACACACACACACACACACACAACAAAGAAGAAAAATGAGAAAAAAAAATGAAATAAACGGAGTGTGCAATTTATTTATTTTTTAATTTATTTTTAAATACGGCTAATGATCCAGACGTATTTTTCGTGGTGTTAATGCCAGAGTAACGAACATATATATTCATATAAAATAGTACAAAAAGGAAATTGTACGGCTTAAGCCGAACATTTTGACATTCATTACTGGCAGCTTTCAATTCAATTAATTTTGCATACATGTTTTTTGAGCAAATGAATAACTTTACAGCAAGTGTAGTATATTTCGTAAGCGTAAGCCAACTGTAGCACATTTATGGTTAAAATGATTCGGTTGTTTAAGAGATGTAAGCGTGTTAAGATGTCTTTTGGGCGAAAATACAGTTCCGATGGATGTTTTTTTATGCGTATATGTCCGCAAATATTTCACAAATTTTTAACGATCTTTGCCTATATTTCCTTTAAGTCAAAGTTTAAGTATTGAATATCAGTTGAGTTTTTTAAACTTATATTAACTAATGTTTAGTTCATAACAAATAAATAAATAATCGGTTATTAATTAAAAGATATTTGCATAGAATTTGCAATGAAGCAGTGAATGATTGTCTTCCTATCACTTCCGTTTAGTCCTTTCACGGAGTCAGACGGGAGGGTGAACAAACTTGCATCATCGATGACCTGCCGATTGCTGTTGCCAATGTTTCAATAAAATTAGTTCATACCGTTGAACTATAGTAAAGCATAAAAAAAAATTTATTTAAATTAATTATCGTCAATACAACTTATGATTAAATGCTATTTAACGATAACATTGCTCGCATTTGTCATACACGGCAATAAATTATTTTAATTAAATCCTATTAAAAATGTTTATGAAAAATTTAATAATAACAAATTACAAAAGTTTATTTAAGTACTACATGTATGTATGTAAAAGAAACATACGTACTTTTCGCTGCTGTCATCTATTAACGTAAACATATTAAGTTTAACAGATAATTTGCAAAAAGCATTGGAAGTTATCGAAAGACTTGAAGGCCTAACATAAAATAGAAAGATTGACTGATAAATTATATGAAATATATTAAGCTTTTTAAGTTAATTAAACTGGCAGTGTCAACTTAATCTTATGGCAAAATAATATTGTGAGACGACCATTTTATCCGAGGGCTCTTTTTTGTCCTTTCTCCCGCGGCAGCAGCAGCAGCAGCAGCAACAAAACTCTAGTCTCGTTGATACAAATTTCTGTTATATCTTACTTAAGCATAAGTCGGGGCCTTCCTAAGAGACCGCTGAAATGCTTGCATCATTCTCTCAATCCCTTATGCGTTGTTAAAAATTCATGTGCTTTCTGTATTGACGACGGCATACGATCATATTTGCATTAACGATATTCGGATGAAATGATCTTATGAACTATCATTGCAATGGTTAGCGGTCTGATGCGGACTTGAATTAAATTTCTTAAGTGCAAGTTTTTAAAATAACTTTTTTATATATAATTCTATCTCCTCGGAACCTAAATTAGCACGAATTTGTTTTCTTTTTATTTTTATTTTTTTTTTTTCCTTTTCACTTAACAACGCAATGTGTTGTGTACGAGTAAAAAAATCAAATAATCTCTATGCATCTCTCACTTTCAAACATTAGCTTTCAAATGCCGTTCCGGTTGAACGGGCTCATATATATATATATATATATATATCGCCAACATTTGCAAAAGCAAAACTATCTTTTAAGTAAAGTAAAAAATTCAAAATTCAATTTTTTCAAGATTATCTTATAAATTAGCTGAGTCAGCTTCGTGTACTGCACCAATTTCACCGATTATAAGCCAAAATTACGGTTATCTATCTAATAAATTCATGTGCATTTGTCATATTTATCATATTTAGTTACAAATTCAATGTACACACATATATATATATATATATATATATATATATATATATATATATTATAAACATGTGTATATAAATGATAATGTATTACAAACATTTACGATAAATAAGTAAAAGTTATTATAGAGAATGAATACAAGTGGCATTTTTTGTCGCACTCTATATAAATGTCATAGTGCAATGCAATTCTCCCTCGAGAGTTTATATCAAATTTGTATAACAGTTTAAATGATGCCAAGTTTTCCCTTCACGAATGAAAACAATCATGCCCACAATAGTCAACAAATTATTGTTATTCTATTCTGAAAGAAAGAGCGGAAGAAAAATTGAAATTTTTATAGGCGATAAGAAAAAGAAAACGCATGGAAACAAAATTTCGAAAAAGATAGAGAAAAATTTTATTTAAAAAAAAAAAAATTTTTAAATTAAAAAATTATTTAATAAATATTTTTATTAAGAAAATCAAAATTTTCCTTACATTACTTCCAATTTAATGTAATCGCATGGTCGACGAGAATCAAGCCAAGTTAAAAACGCTAACTTTACACGAATTCTGTGTAGATTTTCTCGAATTTTTAACACGAATTCTATATCGAGTGGGACGAAAACATTACCACCGGTAATTTGATAATGCGCACTGTTTGCGATAAAATTCGAGATGAGCTTTTAAATTTCGTGAGCTACGTATTTTGGATTTTTTTTTTTTTTTTGTTGTTGTCATATTGGTACACATATGTCCAAAACATTATTGGCATATATGTTGACATTGTTCGGCATTTTGCATTTTTAATTTGTTTTTGACAGACATAATGGTTAGATATGTTATGGTGTCCTTTGCGATTTTTAGCTATCGAAGAAAGTGGATCAAAAAATCGGTAGTAAATTTCGTGTGAGCCGCCTGAGTGACCGAGTAGGCAAGAGTCTCGACTAGCAACTAGCAATGGTCGTGGGTTCAAATCTCAAGTGCGGTAGAGTTTTTAATAAAGCCGAAAGCCTTAGATGCTAGTGCTTTAAGACTTTAGTCTCAGAATTTATTCTCTGGCTAAGTTTATAATAATAATAATAATAATAATAATAATAATAATAAATTTCGTGTGAAAAATAAAATGAAAGCCTTCAATTGACTTAAAACGCCGGTTGTGGCATTTGACGAGTCTAGTCTGAGCAAACAGAAAAAGAAGAGGAAAAAGAAAACCAAGCTCTTCACGGAAAGCCGAAAACATGGAAAAACTCGCCCTTAACGATCCAGCAGCTCAGCAAGCTTTGAAAACGTTGAAGCAGTAGCGGAAATTGTTCGGCAGAATCGCATCTTTTTGGCCCGAAACGTATCACAGTGTAATTTGTTCCGAAACTTTCAAATATCGACCATAATCTTCGTCATTTTTTGACCAAAAACAACATAGCAAACATGTTTCAACCCTCGTGTTCACCGGAATCGGCCTTGTGCGACTTTTATCTGCACCACGAACTGAAAAAACCAAGAAATGAAGACTGTACTGCTGGAACAGCTCAAGGCTGTACGAAAAAAGTGCACATCAGAAGTGCTTCGAGGATTGAAAAAGGCGCTGACGCAAAGATGTTACAACTAAAGGGACACAGCAGTTATTCATGAATAAATAAATAATTTTCGAGAAAAATCGAAGGTCACCCCTATTTCTGAGCACATCTCGTATGTTGGACGTGGGCAATTGGAACTGTCTTACTCATAATAAACTTTGCATAAGTTATTCTATTGATTTCACTTTGAAAAATTTTTGAGATTGGAAAAATTTGTAACAAATTTAGGGGAATAAGAAACCTCAATAAAAATTCCGCAAAAACAAACCGTGCCCGATCATTCTATACAAGTGAAAATCTCATTAGAAAAAAAAAACCGCTTCGACGCTTTTACGCCTCAGTAGTTCTTCAATTTCGTTCACATGCGAGCTGCTATGTTCAAAAGAGCACCCGATTAAATAAGAATTTGTTAAATCGAATCTCTATCAATGCTTTACATATACGCCAGAAATTCCTAGAGTACTTTTAGGTAATTTGTTCAATGATTTAATGTATCTGTATCACCTGTAGATGAAGCAAAAATCCATTTACTTTATATGTCAATTGTGTATTGTGCAATATATATTTTATATATATTGTATATATCGAATGACATGTACAAAACGCCATACGCACATATATGCTCATTATTTGTATATAGATTGCAGATGACAGATAGACTGATCACAATTATGTACATAAACATTATAGGGTTTTCGAAGCGCATTTCTATGTATTACAAACTTTTGAAAGATTTCTTACATTCTTTTTAAGAACTAATTTGCTACAAGCAAATGCCTCCTCTAAGCTTTCCCAATAAAGATTTTCTTAATTTGCATTAAAATTATTACGAATTGGAATCCAAATCATAGAAAGGCAAGACATACTTATGAACTAAAGCCAACTTTTTTAGGCTTACATCAGCAGTCAGCATATGAGCTTCGTCGAGTAGGAATATTTTCGGTTATATTGAGCAAAGGAGCTTCGGCTATAAAACACGAAATATGAAGTGTTGTCAATAAGTTTATTGGCGTTGACCTGTAAAGGCAATTTACTTGAATCTGCGTCTCGTCATCAATGAAAATATGTCGGGCAATTTTTATCACATCGCTGATGTCGGTCCGATCAAGACATGTCATATTTACATATTTAATCTGATGAATTGACTTAACGTAGTAAAATTAAGCTACTATTGTCGCGCATCCCTGCTGATGCAAATATTCATTTTGTGTCCGATATGTTTGCATATGGAGACAGAATGTTTCATCTGTCTGTTGTATTTGTCATTGTATTACTTACTTACATGCATTTATTGTTGTTACTATACTTCAATAAAACATCAATTGATTGTTTTTGGCAATATTACAATTGTTTTAATGTAAAAATATTCATACGTAAAGAAATTCGCGTACAAACACTTGCACGCATTCACACGCCTAAGAATGAAAAATATTTAGTTCTTGTTGTCGTTGTTTATACAATTTGTGTTATATAGTTGTTTTTATTATTTTCGTTTTTTTTTTGTTTTTTTTTTTGAGAAATTCTTTCCTCCTCTTCGAGTTGCAGGAACTTTACGTTTTCCACTATTTACTTTGAGTTTGGGCTGTTGTTGTTGATTGCTTGTTTATTTATTTTTTGCATGCATGTGCGTGTACACTTGCTTCTTTATTTGCATGTAATTGTTATTATCTTTTTATTTTTGCCATTATTTGTTGTTGCTATTACTATTATCATATATATATATATATATATATTTTGCTTTTATATGAACAATTTAATGCTTTTTCCGTTTTTCCTTATGTGCTTTAGGTGTACTTTTTAATAACACAAACACATACACAAAAACACATATACGTAGCAGTAATATGCGATATGTAAAGTAAAGACATAAATGTTGAAAATTTTTGGCAACACTTGCGTGTTATTTAATTCAAACGTAACGAATTTCATTGTTACTGTGTTCTTATTGCTGCTACTGTTACACGAACGAATAAACTTGCTTGCGATAGCATGCTGCTAGTTATATCGTTTTATTTGCAACATAAAAACATTTTTCAGAGGGGCGCGTCCACAAAACTATAAATAACCACCCATTTGTCCATCCGTCCAGCTAACCTTACTTAAATATTTGTATTAGTCTAAGGCTTGAAAGTAGAATTAAATGCTGCTGTGGATTTATGAAAGCATAAACCATTGTGTATAAAAATATAAACTATACAGAAAGATATAAAAAAAATCGAATTAGAAATTACCCCTATCTCTCCCGGTAACGAAGTTTGAAATTAAATTTGTTCATTCTAGTAACTCTAGGCTATGTCTAAGTTATCAGCGAAGATTTCCTTTTATAATAACATAAAATGGATCTCAGAGAGTTCATAAATAAATTGTTGACGTTCTCAGTCGCTTTTGCCGCACGTCTCCTTCTTGTTTGTCCACTCCTTACTTCATCCCCCTATCTAATACAATAGAGAGGTACAGAGAGAGAAGACTGAAGAGCCGATGCTCTTCTTCTTTTCATAAAATTGCTACAATAACAGTCTCGACCGGCTAAATGAACACTAATGACGGAGACTAGTTAAGGATAATCCCGATTAATCGTGCGGTGATTATAATAACTTATCGACTACTATAGAATATCTAATAACTTAAATAAGGATCTAATTCTAATCTATATAGAGGGTTTCTATAATTCGTCTTGACTTCTTTATTATTTGGAGATTAGTTTTATCTTGAAGTAGTCAACTGTCGTGCGGAGAGTTTCAATTGAATAATGAAATTTATCGTAGAAGTGTAGAAGAAAGGAAAATTCCGATTATGTTGCCAAAAATATTGAATTGTTTACAATATACTAAAATCAGCCTTTTCTCCTGGCTGGCTCGACGTGCTCCTAAAGCAAATTTAATAGAGTATTAGAAGATAGATCTAGACCGTGTCAAAGTCCCCCACTGGCGTAGTTTTATGTAACTTTAATATATTGCGCCACTGCTAATATTAATTTAATGTACGAGTGTCATTCATTCATGACAAGGTCATATTCTTCATGATCACAACATTTTCGTCGCCATTTTACAAAAGTGCTTAAAAATGATGAGCATATATTACTTAAACGATGTTGGCTATTAGATTGGGCATTCTTAAAGTTCGAACCAAGCATTCTGATGTTCGTTCCTTCTTTCGGTTTTATGTTTGCATTACTAGCCTCCGGCCCGCTCATACATACAAACATATAGTGAGCTCATAATTTTTTATTGCTAGCAGTCGCTTACAACATATGAACTTAACTGAGAAGTTGTGTACTCTCCATATAAATGACAACATATTTGCGAATATAAATGGACAACTGTTTCCCCAAATACGAATAATAATAATAACTGGACAACTAAATGTCTCCCTTTAAATATAATAGAGCAACTAATCGTTGTATGTGTCTGACATAGATGGCATGACCTAGACGTATACAACTGAGTAAATATTTAACCAGGTAAGACAATAATGTGCGTAAATGTGTGAAATGTAACTAAGAACATAACTGCTCATACAACATAGTGTCATAGGATTAGTGAAATAGCTATGGTGAACACATGATTATTAAATGGATATTTATCACATCTTGAATTCCATTGAGCTAGCTCCCGCTATCATCTAATTTAGACTGTGATCATAGACAATAATTTGATGAGAAAATTTTATGATAAAATCAAATGGATTTGGTGGAACACAACACACTGGGTGATTTAGCAAACTGTTTTGTAAAGTGACATGAGCGCGCTTGCGCATAATTGCGATTGAATCTCAATCCGCAAAGGATTGATCCCGTTTTACTACTTTACAAGGACAAAGCTAACATTCAACGACATTTCAAATCAAGTTGCGGCACCTAGCTAGTCAGAAGAGGGCAAATAGTTGGGGAATCAAGCTTGCAAAAAAGTCCTAATCTGGAATCCTCATGTGAAACATTTGATTGAGAAAGCGACTAAAGGTGTTTTTAACCATCAACGCCTCTTTTGTTAGACAGCATAAAACACACTACAGCACTCCTAGTCAAAGAAAGTTGCACAATTCGTGAAAGTCTTAGCGAAGTGGCAGCTTAGCCGAGTACAATAAATCTTTCAGATGGCAATACGCGCCATTCAGAATACACCGCACCTACGATACAACTAACTGATGTATTTTCTTACGCGGTTAGTTTCGTTTAGTCTCGAATCGAATCGACCAGACCCCCTGGTCAGGTGTATTTGTTTAATTGCAATAACGCCGCTGCATAAAGACAACAAAACTTAGGGAGTTTGCAGTTTTTTTTTTTTTTACTTAGATATCGAATTATATTTGGATTGATCGTGGCAAAGGAAAAGCGGTTTTAACAAGAAAATGAATTACTGTAAAATAATTCGCGATTCAATCAAGGGAATGAATCAGTTACGGTTTTCTAAAAGTTATTGCAGAACTTATCCATCGCAGATTTATTACTAATAATCATTTCCGTAGTATATTTTTTATTATAAGATATTACTTTTGTATAAGAAATAGAAGAAGAAGAAGAAGAAGAAGGATAGTAGAAAAATTCCAATTTTAGGTAAAATGAAATCTATCAAAATTTTAAATTTCAATCATTATCTCTTGAAATCTGAATGATATGTAGTCCTCATCAATATGTACAAAAATGTATACAGAGATACCAATACTTTTAGTCTTTTGAGATTTAAACGTTCGATAGAAAAACCATATCATAAGTGTTCATAATGATATATATATATAATAGTACATGTATATATATAAATAAATTTAATACATATGGACGCGTTTACTATTTCATATAACCGACATTGTATACATATGGATTTATGAAAATCTGTCGATATAAAATTGTTGTTGTCAATATATATATATATATATATATATATGTATGTATATATATATATATGTTATGTGCATGGCGCTTGACATTTGCTCACGTGCATGTATTTGTCATTGAATATGTATGGATACGTATACGACTGCTTGTGTATGCGCATCGTTGAAATTGTCAATTGTATGGCATTGTCATAAATCACTATGTTAAAAACAACTGTTACAACGAATACATAGATAGGATACGTATATGTATGCGTATATATTTCTATATATATTTACATTTGCTACCCACACAGATTTACATCATTTTGTTCGATTTTATTTTCTATCGCGCTTTTTTTTCTTTTTTTTTTTTATTTCACATTTTTAAACTTCAACAAGAAATAGTTGAAGGTGCGCTTATTTTATCGTCGAGTACGCAACATTTCAAAATATTATATCATTATATTGGATTATATATAAATTAGCATAGAATCCGAATTTTAAATCAATTGAAACGAACGTCTGCTTTGCCTTTTTTGGCTGTTGACATGTTGCTTAAACTCTGAAACTCGTAACATGTAAGTAAGATAACCGATAAGTTCGAAAGGGGTTTAAAATATGTCTGAAAATATGCTTGTATTAATTACAAAAAATTGGATAAATAATTTTAGAGAAAATTGCAAAATTTCTAAATATTTCTAATTTTCAAAACTAACAACAATTAGTTAAGCATATTGGTAAGCCGCTTGAACGTTTACTCCGTAATCATATTTGTAAGAAAGTGCTCGAATCTTTAAATTTCGTCTTGAGGTGACGAGGACTTTAAACGCGTGTCAAGTCAATACTAATTTTTCAGATTAATTCGTTCTTTTTTGTATTTTTTTTATACATCATCTGCGCTTGAAGTGTTACTAAATCGATCAGTTTTCGTTTGCAAAAAAAGGGATGTATTATAGATATATGGGATCCTTGTTCATTTCGTCGCATTATCCTTGTTATCCGTACACTAGTAAATATATATATATATATATATATATATATATGTATATGAGAAAATATTGGTGGATTTCTCCTCTGTACACTGGGCAAGTACGGCTGGTAATTAAAAGAATTATAGAATCCTTGCTTTATATATATACATACATATAAAAGATTTGCTTTCATTCATACATCTTGGTTGGCTATACTTTTACTCTTTAACTAATTATTGCGAAAATGAGCAAAGTGAAACGAATTTGTTTCAAACAAGCGATGGGTATACGATATTCGCCTTCAGGTGGTGTATGTAACATTTTCAGTTAGATTGTTTTTGCTTTTGAAAAACAGTCGGAAGTTTAACATTACTTGTGTGCACTTAGCTGCAGACAAAATATTGTATAAAATGTCAATGGATTGAAGGAGCAAAAAAAAAAAAAAAAGGAACACAAATGGTCAACGCTAACATTCTAGCGTATAATTTTTGCAACTGTTGTTCATAGTTTGATGTAACTTATGTATAAATTACATAAATACGTGTCTATGTCTATGTTTTGCAACTGATATCAACACCTTTTAGTAAATTTAAAAAAAAAAAAAACAACAAAAAAACAATAATAACAAGAACAACAACAATTATAATAACAGCAATTTAATTCTTTATTTATTTGCTTTTATTTTTTATATATAGAGAAACGTTGCACATTTATATTTTTTCTCGTTTCGACTGCTTTTCCCGTTTGCTCGCTCTGTATTTTGTTTTTTTTGTTTCTCCTCCGCACACCTCCCCCAAAAACTTAATAAATTTAGTTATAATTTGACCCTAATTACCCTTTAATGGTCTTTCAAAGTTTTATAACTCTGTGTCGCTATATTTGTATTTTTCATCTTTTCTGTTACTTTTTTCCTCTTTTTTTTTTTTTTTTTTTCTTAATTTAATTTAAATGTTTTTTCCCTTTATGATATTATCGTGAAAAACACATTAACAGATGTAAAAGAATTTTTTGCAGTTAATTAGTCGTAGTATGCATTTCAAAAAAAAAAAAAAAAAAAAAAAGTATTAAGCAGCGACCGTCATCATATCTGACTTTTTATGATTTATTAACCATGGAAGAGGAACTACGATAGCAAAAAAAGAACGAATAAGAGAAAAACAAAAATTATTTGAATATTAACTATAAAAGCCATTTATTTATTTATGTAACTAAATTGCAAAAAAAAGCAATACCGAATTTTTCACATCAAAATTATCGGATTTTTTTCGACGAAATACATTATTATTATCATCGTTCGCATTTCTTTTTATTTTGATTTTTCAATTTACCAAAGTTTGCCTTTAAATTGCAAAGCAAAGCACGTTTCAACAATGTTTGTAAGTCGTCTTAATACGACATTGGGATGATAATGCTTCTTACTTTTTGGGGCGTTTTATGGCCGCTGTGCCGCAGAGCCATGAATTTTCCAGCAGATAAGAATGCGCTGGTTTCAAGGTGTGAGGTTATAACAAAGTGCGCAATAATTTTGAAGCTTGACCTCAAAATGATGTCAAGGATTAATTTTCGCTCCAAGCATATGGTTTTAATATATATATGTATATTTGTATATATATATATAAGACACCATCAGTTCAATGGCTTCGTGATCGTTTTTGCTAAAGACATGTGTCAAATATAATTATTGCCAAAAAGAGTAGGAAATTAGACGGATGCGTTATCGTTCAGGATAGCGATTGTTCGAGGATATGGAAAAAATTTAATATCTTCAACCCAATCTATTCGCTAAGGGTGCACAAAATTACACATAGCTGGCAATAGAATCGATTTGCAAAAAGAAAATATTTGTGTGAGATTTTGGAACGATCTAAGACGACCATTGGTCGTCTGCTGTATAAACTTCCATCACTTTCACATATCTGTTCCACAAAAAGAAAAAAAAAAAAAAAAAAAAAGATCAAAAACCTGACATACACTCTTCCATAAAAATATATATGAAAACAGTTAAAGATCCGCCAATACATGAAACCTCTGCAGTTCTTTTTACGCAACTCCATCACTCCATATTCCACTCATTAAATTTCTTTTCTCTTTTGTCGAAAAGATCATCATTTAGAATTATCCATGGTATACCGGAGGGAGTTTTAATTGTTGTATCCATAGCGTTGTGGTGTATGGGTTATTAGAAAAACCATAGTTGTTTTTGGTTTTTAAAAATAGAGGCGCACTCAACTTACGTTGCCCTATGATCTTTCCGCGAAAGATGCCGTCTAACTACTTTTCATACATTTCGTCTAAATTTGAGCGCTGTTTTCATTTTTCATATTAACAGCAAGCGTTGTCGTCGGCCTTCAAATAGTGTATAAAGGTTCTCTTGAACTTTATTAAATTTCTTTAAAAAAAAAAAGTTTTAATTATTGCAATTTTCATGCTATTTTAATTGAATATATAATAGACATGATTAAATTTCAAATACAAGTAGTGTTGACTTGCCTGCTTACAATGTATTCCGATGTATTTTTTTTGCATTTATTTTCAAGTAAAATAAATTCAAGTACAATATATATATATATATTGAATTATATATATATATATATATATATATATATTGAATTGAATTAATGTTTAATTTATCTATACAAATCCCTTGCTCTCTGCTTACTCCGTCTCTCTCCCCCTCTCTCTCTCTCTCACTCTCTCTCTCTTTTTCTCTTTCTCTCTCTCTCTCTCTCTCTCTGTGCGTGTATGCGTTCATGTTTTGTTTAACAGTTTTTGCAGCGCTGACATACTGTATTTGCCACACCATTGCCAATAGGTTGTCAAAGGCTGACACATGTTAGAGAATTCCAACATTTACACATATCATTGCAGTACATATAGTAAATCTGTCATACAGTTCGTTCCATTCAATTTACCGAAGACGACATTAAGTATATCGATAAATAGGTGTGAAATTCTGATTCTGTTTCAGATTAGTTGTCTATTGCTATAGAATCCTTAACTGTTCACATATTTTAGTGAAAACTTCAAGCTCTTATATGCTCTCAATTAATTTCGATATCATTTTAAATTGCAAACCGATTTAATACCATAATCATAGTCGCTAAGAAACGGAATCGGTTGAAAAATTGTAACTTTTCTCTGAAATAAACAAATGGAATGGAAAGCAATTCAAAGCTCAGAGCTGTATTAGTATTGTGTACATATATACATACATATAGTTTTATATATATATATATATATATATATATGCATGTATATCGAAATTCGCGAACTCTGATATAGAAAACTAAAGCTAAGTGCAAGCCTCTGTTGGCCACTTCTAGAGAGAAAATGCGGAATTAAATGGGTGTTGGATCTAGCTTACCATAGATAAAAAATATCGAGGGATGTTGTGAACAACACATATTCTTTTATATGTTTTCTACGGTCTGGGGCTCTACGGTGAATGCGATTCACTTGTAAACATTGCGAGGAGTAGAACAAGGCAGGTTAAGAGGCAGGTTTAAAAAAAAAAAAGATGATCAAACAGTTTAATATAATCGTAATCAACCTATCGAAGCTCTTATCATTTTAATGAAGTCACATTTGGTGGAATGTATTCAAGATTCGTCTAAGAGCACTTATAATTTTTGCATTTGTTTCTTTCTTACTTTTTTTTTTTTATTTTCTTTTTAAGATTTTCTTTTTTACTTTTTTCTTTTCTTACATGAGAAGAAACATCAGTTGCATTAGCACACCATTGCTATTTCTAGGATGCTTAGTTACATGTAACTACATACACTTAAAATCCAATACATAGGTACCTGTTCATGTACATATACATCGATATGTACAGGCAGGAGCTGTTACGACAATTGCTACAATGATTTAATGCATTATATAACTAGTGTATGTGAATTTGTTAGTACATATGTATATGTGTCGACGAAGATTTTCTCTTAGCTTAAGATTTAATGTCATATGATGGATATATGAAAGAAAATGTTTGAGAAAAGTGAAGACAATTTTAAAGAGAATAATTCCGTATTGAGGTAGACGAAGTCGTGAATGTGTATGCGTCGGTGTGTACACATATTTTCATTCTTTAAGTTTCCAACATAACGAACCTTAAGTAAAGCATATGTTTAATATTTGTGATGCATACACATACATATGATTTATACACGTACATCATGCTGTTGATTCTGTTTTGTTTTCTTTATTTATATATTTATTTATTTATTTATTTATTTATTTATTTATTTTTTTTTTGTTTCTTGCAATAACTAAATAACTAATGCAGGACACGTTGTATGGATGATGTTGTATGTTATGATGGTACGAGTACGTCTTATTAGACATATATATGTATATATAAATATATATACGAAACAGACATAGAAGTGCATACATAATACATACATATATATACATATATATATATATATATATGTGTTAGCGTATTTATATATTAAATATGTTTATATATTTATATATAAATTTTTTTCATTTGTGATAGCACGTTCAGGTTTTGTTTTAACTAATATTCGTCAAACAAGCATTCATTTCACAAATACACATTAATATTTGCACATTAGAACTAGTAATAAATAATAAATAAATTTCATAAAATTGTGATTTCACTGCTGTTTAAATTGAGTCTAAAATTTCGCAAAATTTCATTATTTTTCAACCCCTAGGCTCTGTTTATATTTTCCATTAAAAAATAAATGGCAACTTTTTTCTATTTAATATATTAATTTACATTTATTTTGTTTATATATATGTGCATTTTAATAAATATAATCAGCACAATAAGCATAATTGGTTTTATTAAATGCTTGAAACAATGATCTTGTAAAGCACACGCGTGCGTATGTATTCTTGATTAACTGAAGCAAGATTTTCATCTTTGTCTGTAATTGTCGTCCAATTCAACGTAAAAAGTTTTTAAAATTGGGCAAGCAGCCCTTCTATAAATATCTGAACGCATTTAATGACTGGCCTAACATTCATGCTTGAACTTTGCGCTTCACTTACTATAAAGATTATAACAAATTTGTCACAAATATTTATTTCAAATGTCAAACGATTTGTAAGACTAAATGAAGAGCTCGAGAAATTGGAGAGATTAAAGCAATGAAATGGTTTTCATAATCTATATACAGTTTGTTATCTCCTAAGAGGGGTATAAAGGTTCCGGTCTATTTTCACTTTTTTATTTTATTATTATTTTTTATTTTTTTTTTTCATTCTTAAAGGATTTTCAATTATCTTCAATACTCTGATAGGTGTTCCGTTTGCAGAGAAGCTCTTAACCTAGCACAAACGGACTTACACGTAGGACGTAGCAATAACGTCTCAATCTGTTGCCATATTCGGAGAGAGAGAGAGAGAGAGAGAGAGAGAGAGAGTGTAAAGAAAATTTATGATTCGAAAAGTTTTCGTCTAAACTGGCTCATATAATACTTGGATAGTCCATAAGGTCTATTGTACTATTTACGGGCTCTTAAAGTGCTTAGCTTTTTTTTTTTTGATTTCTGTGATAAGCGTCCAGTAATGCTTCGCGTTTCTGATTCTATTACCTTCCCTGTTAGTTACTTTAGTCGCTTTGGAAATTTACATTTTCAAAAAATGTTTAATCTATTGTTCCATACGTAAAATTTGTGATCTGTAATCTGGTGTAATACGAAGGCCCCAAAACGAACAAAGAGTAGAAACTCCTTGCTTTAGTAGTCTTATCACGCCTATGTTTTGTTTTTAATAAATTTGATAAAAAGCAATCCTTTCACATCCTTTTACGACCTTCATATTTAAGGGCTTCATAATAAAAGAGAATTTTGAATACTCACTGAAAGGCTCTTATAGCTTATAAATATTCATTTTCAATGTCCCCGATTCTGATTATATTCATAAGTGTAATTGCACTTCGAAGCGATCGAGGAAGAGATTAGAAAACTGAAAATATCATTCAAGCTTGTAGGATCACGATATATCTTCTTGGTAATGCTTTACTGACTGCGTCTTCCATAACATTTATAATTTTTCAAAATTTTTTCCAACTCTGAAAGTTTAGCAATTTTGAAAAAGTCAAATCGATTTCGTAGCTTTCGTAATTGGAAATTGTGGACTTAACTTGGAAATTTCGAAAGACAAAAATATCTTTCGAGATATAAATTTTGCAATTAACCTATGCGTATGCATTGGGAATTAGCTTAAAGAAAGAAAGAGAAACGATTTGAAGATGGCCGTCATTCATCAGCTCCGGTTTTGTTTCTTTCATCTTTCTTAAAACCTTTTTCTTATTTGTGTCAAATTAAGTTTACAAGTCAGTTAACCCGTCCATGGCATCGTCCAGCATATTGGTAAAAACCACAAATAATTAGTTGTCGTGTTTTTCTCTAGCGTTAACCATGTTCATGCTCTACGCAGACATTTTCAGTCATCGTCAAAAATTCTGTTTGTCCCCGTAAAAGCCCTTTAGACACATGAGATGTGTTATGTCTGTCTACCAAAGAGGCATTAATCCCTGTTAACAAAGTCATTTAATCAAATAGGAGTTTCATCCCATATGCATGAAGCAAAACCGTGTGTGTTCATTGTTTTCGTAGTAAGTCTTAAAGAAGTCCTGTACTCAGTACAACTGTTTGATTCAAATCTCAATCAGCGTTTGTTTTTGGAAGCATACATATCTATCTATAGGACACTGTATGTATATTTCCTAATGTCTCCGATGTCTTATTCTATAGGTTGTGCTAGTATTTGCTAAATCTAATGCACTAACGGTCTTTGGCAAGTGCTGGGTGTCAGAAGAGTCGGCACGAACCAGACAGACATAACATTTTTTTTTTTTTTATGGCTTAAAGGTTTTTCATATATCGTATTTCTAAAAATATGTATAGAATATTTTAGCTCTATTAATTAATATAGTTCTTAATAAATTATTTATAATAAATTATGATTGTTTTGTAATAATATATTTTCTTTTGAAAAAAAATATACGATATTTAATTAAAATAATTAAATATAAATTATGCACTATAAGCTGCTCCTAAGTGGTCTTTTCTCAGGGATTTATTTATTAATCTGTATTTTTTTTTTTTACAATAATAGACATATACATACATACATATAACATGTTTTGTTTTCTATTTGCAGGTAATGAAATATTTTATTTAATTCGCTTTTTACAAAGGCGCGCTTGTTTTAAGGTTACATGGTGCGTATTATGTATTACTTTTTATTGATTTCAATATATATATACTTACAGTATGTATACACATACTCATATACATTTTTTTAAGATTTTCACAAAGCGTATGAAAAATATTAATGTGCACTGCTTTGTTTTTAAACACATATGATTATTATATCCATTACCGTCGGGATTTGGTTTGTTTTTTGCTTTTCTCCCGTCAAAGCCCAACAAGCATAGTTTTCTCAAATACGAAAGATTATCGGTTAATTTTATTTTTATTTAGTTACACGCGTACGGTGAGAGAGAGAGAGAGAGAGAGAGAGAGAGAGGAAAAAGTATTAAATTTGACAAAGTCCTCATGATTCGTACTTCCGGAATATAAGGAACATATTAAATTTGCTAAACAGTTCGGATCTGTTGAAATTACGCTTACATCGCTTAATAAAGCAAATACTAGTTTGAAATTTTTTTTTTTTATTACTTTTCAAATCTCAACTGCAAATATGCGCAAACTTTACGCATTTAATGAAAAATTAATGATTTTTAGTCACTTTCTTAATTACGGGAATCAAATTTTATTGATTTACTATAAAGCACCGACAGAATTGATGAAATTATTTGATTTATTGAAAAAATGTAAATATAATAAAAATATATATAGATGCAATGCAATCGGCAGGATATGCGATATGAAACTTTTTGTGCAGGTAAGTGCAAGCGAGTATCAATTTTTTCGTTGTAAAATTTTTTCAATTTTCTACATTTTGTTAACTAATCACAAGTCTGCGCGACTAGTTATTTTTTTTTTAATGCGAATACAATGTGCTCGCCATTTTTAAGAGCGGCACAAGACCGGCATATATATATAACAAAGCAATTATAGTGGAATAGATCCTGTTAGATATGTTTGTCCAACACCGACACACTTAGATTAGATAGATTAAAACACACTTTGAAGTATTAATTGATTTAGTCCAGTCTATCTAATCATCGGATAGATTAAAGCAAGCATACTTTCAAATAGAAATCAAGTTAATGGAATTTGTCTTTCTATCTGTCTGTATATCGGCAGGCGAGTAGACAAGAACTCATTCATTGATTAAGGAATAATTTGATAAACAAATACTCCATCATAATAAACAATACACGTACACGTCCATCAAATGTTGGAAATGCGTTGAAGTGACTTTCGGAAATATCATATATATATATATATGTAAATAAATATATATATATATATATAAGTATATAAATAATATATATATAAATATATATATATATATATATTGTGAAAATGTTTATCAATATAATTTAATATAATTTAAGTAATTAATTGAGTCTTATGCTTATGGTCGATATCAGTTGAAAGTATAGTATCGCATATATTTCACAGATATCTCAGATATATGATATCAATGATTCGCTTCGGACAAACCGTAAACTTCTTTCTTGTTTTTTTTGTTTTTGTTTTTGCTGTGTAAGCGGCGGCGTTCATTTTTTCATTTTTTGCTTATCACTGATTAACTTAAGTTAAAAAGTTTTATGAACTTTTACAATTTGCTAAGGTATTATTTTAAGTAAATTTAAATCGTATTATCTATAATGAATTCAGTTGTGCATTAACAAATTTGTGAACAGGAACAGGAAAATAAAAGTTTATATACGGCCATCCCGTCGTCCTCCCTGCATATTTATAAAGATTAACTTTAAATTTTAACTTAAGCTTTCAGCTATAAGTTTGTTAGTTACATGTTGTTTGTCCATATAAATTATTATTATTATTATTATAGTATGAAACTATAAAATATGTAAACAAGTGTGTGTGTGTGTGTATCTAACGGGTTCGCAAATAAAAAAAAAAAATAAAATATTTTACATAAAAATAGCACTAGAATTGTGCTTATTTTAGACAAAAAGGTTTTTAAAAATTTTCTATAAATTTATAAAAGTTTTCATATATGTAATGCTAAGAACGTACGTAACGTTTATGCATAGAATGCGTCAATGCATAGAGATCAGGATTGTCCGGTATATATATATATATATATATAATATACGTAATTAGAATGAAAACGACTTCCGTTGAAACCGATATTTTGCCCAGAATAGAATGATTTATCGATTCATCTAAAGATATCTGACTCTTTATGCGATTCATGTACTAATTGATTTATTTATTTATTTATTTATATACTTTTAAATTTATGCTATTAAAAAAAATGTAAAAACGCAAAACGCATAAAGCAAATGATGATGAACAACTGATCTTATGGCATAAGAACACAAACTGACGTTTGTTGGACAGAATATACATCCAGACGGTCGAGAGATTATGTCAGGGGCTTACGTTTCCTAAAGCAATGCTAGAAGTTCTTCACTGTGGATCCGTGTGTGTGTGGACGGCAGGCCCCAAATCTTGTTTAGAGACGCTCGAATGCATGCAGGAAAAAAGCTCAAGTGCTTACGAATGACGAAAGTGTGGCCAAAACACTCAATGCCCTCGAGCATCGGGGTAATGTGGGCTGTGTGATGTTTATACATAGGTACATGCAGGGCAAATATTCTACAAAATTAAAAGAGATACGTTCACAAAACCAAATCCTTGATCGCAAGGCGTTCTCAGTGTTCTCACCCACTCGTCCTAGAATTGCTTGCGTATTGATATACTTCAATCACACTGCTCGCCTCTAAAACAATCTACAGATAGTGGCGTTTACCGTCGTGCGTGGCATTTCCATTTTTAAGTTAAACGTACACAAGCACTACTCCCTCTTCCAATCTCTCTCTCTCTCTCTCTCTCTCTCTCTCTCGCTCTCTGATCTCTGATCTCGCTGATCGCCAGCACGATTGTGCTCATTGTGCCTGCCATCGTATAAGGGATATTTCCAGAGTGGCTGCTCAGAACAAAAAAAAATTTATGCTACTAGATAAAGGTACTGGAGGCATTAAAATCTTTTGTTTTTTTCGAATTTTACCTGCATAAGGTGAGTTCCAAAATTTCGATCTCAATTTTTGCACGTAAGCGTCAAACCCATATTCGCTGTTGTTCGGGTAACAACTGGGTTTTCAGCGACGTTCGATTGCTACGCACGTTGGACAGATCATCAAGACAGGATGTACTTCTCCTAATCAGAGACAGCCATCAATAGTTGGCGTCAGCAGAATGTGTGAATTTTGCAATGATCCCGCTTACTATAGAATGGAGTTTATCTTGTTCAGAGAAACGACAACTTTGTCTTTTGAAATAAGCCAGAAATTTAGCTATTTTTGCTTTACATCAATCGAAAGAAATAGTAGTCAAAGATAAAGATGCAAATCGAGTTACTGTACTAAAGCATAAATGAGTCTTCCATTTAAATTGTTGAATCCAACATATCCTCGTGTATTGTTGTGCTGGAAAGCCATTTAACCTCAAGACCAGATTCCTTCCTTTTATTAGTTCATTTCATTGCATTACCGAAGTTCGTGACACTTCCGAAAGTATGATCATCATCTTAACGTCAGCCTTGAAATTCATATTGACGTGCTATTGTGGGTAATATAAGGCGAAGATTATTGCAAAGAGTTGTATTAAGCGAGATGATGTAAGGCATTCAATAGTGTGGACTCGGCAAACTGTAATCTTTTTACATGCTTTCGTATAAGGCAATAAAACTAAGAACACCAATAAAGTTGTAAAGAAGATCATGAAGTAACACTCTCTGTAATTGATATTCTTAGAAAGCGCTACTAAACATTTTTATGAAAACATGCTTAAGAGCATTAAGATAACCAAAGCAACGAAATTTGATGCCTGTAATTGATTTGGATTCGTTGAAATTGTCGAACAAAACGGGACGTGGAACGTGAAATAAAATACATATCCCGATGGATATGCTAGTGCCGACACTCTTACCGTCCAAAAGAGTAAATTGACAGATGCCTTTAATTGCTTTAAACTATTTTGCATCGAAAATATTCGGGAGCTGGAGAATAGGATATGCATTACCGCTATGTTTATGACTGTTCCTGAAAATTTTTAAAAGATATGTGGCTAAGGATTAGCGTTTAGTCAATTTAGAGAGACTTTCATATAGCGCTTTATATTAAGAATCTAATTGCATTAAATGTCTATGCGTTTTTTTTTTTTTTTTGTTTTGTTATCGTTTGCTTTCTCCAGAAAATTTCTTACATACGATTCAAATAAACCGTTAATTGTGTTGTGTTCACATGTTGATGATAATAACTTCCGGCTTTTTCCTCATAACATATGCGCTTTTATCTCTCGCTCTCTTGCTATCTCTTGCTCTCTCTCTCTCTCTCTCTCCCTCCCTTTTTTTTTTCTTTCTCCAACTTGCTCTTTTGCTCTGTGTCTCTGCCTAAGCTCTCACAAAATATTATTTTGCAGATTTTGATTATTTAAGGAGTACCTGCGCACACTCATAATAAAGGAAACGTGACATTGTTCGTGTGCCGCGGAGCTATAATACCGGCATATGTTTGATAGCTCTCCAAAATCTTGAAAATTTATTAAAATGAAAATAATATATATTTTTTTATATATTTATTTATTTATTTATTTATTTATTTAATTATGCAGAAGAAGCACCAGGAAAGCTAAAAAAAAAAAAAAATAAGAAAATTTCTTTAAATTTTTCTTATTAGAATTATTTTAGTAAAAATTTCGTTTTCTCCTCTTTTCAACGTGCTAGCTTAGGAAACAACTTAATTTAATTACTGTTCGAAAACTTTTCTAAGTGGTATACGTACCTGTCAAAATTAGTCTAAAATACTGAAAAGTATTTTATTTTACTTTGCTTTGCTAAACCGAAGCAATATGTTTCGCATTTTAAATGAACTTCTTTTGTGGCGAGAACATTGAGGCTTACTGTTCCTCTTGCTGGTGGGTTTATTTCCTCCTAATGAACTTAACAACTCGTTTAAGTATGTACACAAGGAAGTCTAATCGTGGTATTTTATTTATTTATTTTTTTTTTTTATTTTTTGTATGCATCAAGTTTTTTCCCCTTTTTTTTCAATTTTTTTACATTTTTATTTTTTATTTTTTTTTTTTTTAAATAGAAAAACTTTACATTTCTCGTCTTTTATTAGTCGTTTAGTGTCATAGAAAATTTCTTTTTGTAAGTAAAAAAAAAAAAAAAACCTTAAGTCCTTATACCCTTCAGAGAGAAAAGATGAAATAAATTAACTAAAAGTTATAATTAAGTAAACTTTTGGTGACTTTTCGGTTCTTTTTCAATATCGTCCTTATTAGCGCAACCATTTTTTTTTTTTTTTTTTTTTTAAGTCTTGACTTTTTTTTTGTATTTATACAATTCCAACTTTTCATATCTGCAGCGACCTACCGAATAATTATAGACCTTCACATGAAAACAAATAAATTTTTATTTTCTTAAATAATACAAAGTTATTTCCTCCCTGCTGCCTCCAGGCAGCTGATATAATCAGATTAGAAAATCTTTTTATTCGGTCTACCACAGGCAGAAGTCCATTTAGAGATACACTCATTTGAATACTCCTCAATATTAATCCGATTATAAATCGATTACGTCTCGTTTCATCCTAATTCTATCATCACTTGTTCATGTATGTGTTCCTTGTTGGAATTTTCAAAGCTGCATATATTGAGAACTAAATCTTGAATTGAGAAGCATGCCCTGCTTAAACTCTGAAATTAAGCCAATTTAACGCACATCTACAATGCTGACCCAAGACAAATATAATTTTCTAGCTTGTAAATAAAGATGGATGGATGCAAACTTCCGTCGGCCACCTTGAATTTAAAATGTTAATCTTGCTAATACTCCAATAATTGTAAGCTGGCCCAAGTCAAATATCTTGTTATCAAGTGAGATTGTCATCTTACATATATGAATCACGTTCGATTTAGATCAACCAATAGTAGTTTGCATTGAAATGGAATTTGGAGAAAACCATTGATGATGTACACTGGCAAATTGAAAACGATATACTTGTGTATATATATGTTTGTATACTCTACCTTGCCTATATGTAATAATTAATGATTCCTACGCAAACCTTTTGATTAGGATCCTAATAGAATTTAGAAATTTTAACAAGGACAGCAAAATTTACCGATCCGACCGTTTGAGTTCTTCTTCGAACCAAACGGTTTTTCCCCTTTTAAAATGACCAATCTCTTAAAGTGGTGTAGGGGAGGTGCGTATAACACTATGTTTGTCGAAAAAAAACGTGGAAGGAGAAAGAAAAGATGAAAGAGAAAACAAGGGGGTGCAAGCCCAATCAAGATATATTATGCTTGTACCGATTGAGGGCCCACTATAGCTATGATCAAAGTAAACGTTATCGCGCTGGGATTTTCACTCGATAACATCGACTTGATAGCCATGATTCTTATCTACTCGGCTGTACGGTAGTGGTAAAGAAAAAATTTTAGAATCCCTTATCTTTTTTTTTTTTTTTATTTGGTTTTCTGACCATCGATGTGGAATGAGCTTAATGGGCTTAAAAGATAAGCAGAACAAAAGCTAAACAGACCCGATTATAAATTGCTCAAACGAGTTTGATTTAAGAGGTAGTTGAATTTTCATCTTCTCGCAAGAACAGGACAGGAATAGCGCAGAATGTTAGGTAACACGAAAGCTTTCTAGGCAGCATATTGTCTGTTCTGAGGGTGCAACCACCCTCACCCTCACGCTCACCCTCACTTTGCAATCAAAGTCAACATTAACAAGATTTGGCCATAAACATTTATCAAGTAGATTATAACCAAAAGCCTTACTCCAGCAAGCTGCAGATGCTGATCGTCCAATTGGCATATATGGTGGCATTCCAAATATATGAATGACACTTCCAAATATATATATATATACAAGTATATGGTAATCAGCATGCATTGTCTGCCGCAACGCCGCATATATATATCATATATAAGTTACATACATATACTTTAAATTAATATTGAAAAGTGTGGCGATATCACATACTTTTTTTTATATATGTCGCGTATAAAAAGACATTGTATCGAACCCAATTCAAGCAAGTTTTCTAAAGACGCGATCTCTATTTATTCAATTCAATAGTTAGTCGATTCAAACATCTAAACTCTACTATCCTATTACACTATTTTTTCTTCCTTTTCATTTGAACAGAACTATCTATCACTGATAGTACAAGATGTCTTTATAATAAGTATATAGTATATATTTCTTGTTGCCTTCTTTAGTTCAATATTCATTCTAAAGAATCAATTTTTTGTAAATTATGCTCAAAGAAAACTTTCTTACATTTATTATTGCATTTTACTTAATGAAAGAAAACGTTATGATTCCTCAAAGCATTTTACTTTGTGTTAGTTATTTTGGTTATCATTTTTAACAACCTTAAGAATGCTGCGACAACTTTGAAATTCCAGAGTAAGAACGAAATAATAATACTTAGAATGCAATAAAAAGACGAAACGTACGTACACTTATGTAGTAATTGATATTTAAATTCAAATATAATAATTTATGGAATCTATTCAGTCAGTAATTACTCACTTCGTTATCGATAGGATTGAATCCAATTTGCGTTACTCTTTTATAAAACTCTTTAATGTTATATGTACTCGGCTTGATGTTTGAAGTCGGTCCGTGTTGCCTATTGTTAATGTATCGGTCAGCAAGAACGACAAGCGGTAGATAGTTATCGTGCCCACCCTACCAAAGGAGAGGACGGGGGTCTGTCAAGCTTTCACGTCATTTCGACCGATGGTTTACGATTGACAGTGGCGTTAGCAAACGTAGGTTTTGTTATTCTCAAGGCAATGCAGGAAAACATATTCGAATTTTGTGAATTGCGTTTGCGAAAGAATAACTTTCAGGCTCGGTTTTCATTTGTTGAAGAGTCATGATAACTCGTCTTCATCAGAAACAACAATTTATCGGTGATCGCAGGCATATCGACGATGCGGAACATAAGGGACGCGGGACAAGGGACACCTGAAAACAATGAAATAAATCCCGAACATTAATAATATCAAGTTGTAATAGGTAACTGACATCTCCGAAGACACCAAAAGGAAGATCGTTTTTTTTTTTTTTTTTTGCATAGGAAAATTGGTGTCCAACGCTTTGGATACGAAAATATTAGCGTGTTACTAACTGACAGATCCGGCAAGTTCGAATAGACTGTCCCATCCACCGTACTTTTCCGGCCTGGTACCAGGTAGAGATTATTGTCTACTTTTTGTTTTTAAGGGCATGTTCCAGGGAAGAAAATTTATTTCAAATGACAAGGCCATTGCGCAAGCTGAAGCGTATTTTGAAAGTTAATTTGAAGCACAAATGCTTTAGCTTAAAAATGTCGACACTCGACAGCACACCCATAACATCAATCATGGCTAATTTATTTATTTATTTTTTCAACTGACCAAAGCTTATACTTTGCGAGGCGAAAAACTTTAAACTCCCTCAAGTTACTCTGTCCAGAAGCAAGAATAAGTGAGCAAACTTATTATTCAGATCTCTTATGAACTTGTCTGACTCTTGCAATCCTGTTCACTCAAGTTAACATAACAAGATGTTTAAAAAATTAATTTATTATCGAGCGACATTATACTAAATGTACAACTGTGCTAGGAAAATTTGCTTCATTCCAAAAATATTCAATTCGAATAGGTTTTATTATAGGTTCAAGAACTTGAATAGATTGCCAAAAACTAGCGCATTGTAACGAAAATTAGTGTAATTGAATTGAGTTGAAATTTCACGGCTACCGATTAATGAGATTTCGACTCGACTCGAATATATTTACGAGGATTTCAAATGAATTTTGGTACGGGAAAAATGCGTTCGCATGCTGCACAGTGAATCTCTTTTCATATCTTTCTATTACCAAACTGTCTGCTCCCTATTATTAAAACGAACTATGCGGTCATTTGCATCAGGATTGTTGTTCCCCCATTGCCAAATGCTATTACTACAGGCACAGAATTTTTCCAGAGTGCATTGGATTTTTGCAGATGTATGTAACACTCAGCTGGAATTTAGACCAGTCCAGCTTTTATTATGCTGATCATCACTTCTTAAATCATTATCTGAATCGATTTAATCTTGTCTGTCCATTTATGTATTTTTGTACGTAATATACCGAACGGTATTTTTGAAATAATATTCACGAAATTTAGTACACTGATGTGTTTCGGCCCGATCATGGCATAATATTTCATTTCGAAAAGTCAATAAAAATTTCCATTTTTGAATTTCGAAGGACTCATAGGTTTTGAATAGCTTCGCATGTAGTCTTTCCTACGGGAAATAAGTCTTCATTTCGTAAAAAGGTTTAATTTTTTGATATTTTATGATGGAAATTATTCCATAATAATGATTTGCTTATTATACCAAATATGGACTAGGCGATCTATTATATTTTTTGAAACTTATCCTACACTATAAGCAAAAAATCTCTTAAGGTTCGCATCTCTTCATAATGAAGATAGATAAGGAATAGTAAGATCTCTCGCTCTTTGACAAGAAAATGAAATTTTTTATTAATTCGCAATTCGATCCACATAAGGAGAGCTTTTGATGAAATATGAGACAAATAATCAGAGTAAAATTTTTCGTATATTAATGAAATATATGGAGAAATTGCACTAAAATAAGTGAGACAAGTCACTTAATGATTCCCTTTGCCGGACTATAAGGTTTCTAGTCGTTTTTGGTTTCATTAAATTCATATCGACCCATGTCCCACGACGACGACATAGATGAAATTCATTTTATAAGTTGAGAAAATCCATTGTTTAGTTAGTTGCCTTAAAGGAGTAATATCGCCTTATATGAGAAGGTTTATTCTTGCGCGGATATGTGTAAAAATCTGTAAAAAGTATTACAGTGTAGTAAGAATATTTTTCCAACTGTCTAAGAAAAAAATACAGCACAATATAGAGCAACATGGCTCCGCGACCATGTTCGGAAAATGAACTTTTTAGGCCATTGAAGACATATTGCGATGGCTTGAACAATTAAACAACTGTGTAGTCGTATCTGTATTCGTTGTTTTAATTTTTTTCTCTCTTTCTCTATGCAATTCCATGCCATCATTCAACAATTATATTAACGAGGTGATCACATCTTAGCACCTTTCCATACCTTTCTTAATTAACTTCACAGTTTTAACACAAGGAATAATTTATTTTTTTAACACGTTAGTCTGCGACTAAAATTGCTATGGCTGCGTCCAAAGATAGTGATGTTGAACTTGATTAGCGGTAATAGTGGATTGCCTCTCCGCCATTTCTTCTGTCCTACCATCACTAAGCCATATGTAGACCTTCATCGAAATTATTAAAAAAGTATTTTTAACTAGTAAAACTAAGCATTTTTGCTTCTTTGCTGTTGTACCGCAAAAATTTGCATACTCGTGGTGGAAGAAAATATTTTAGAAATTTTTTTAAAAATTTTATACTTTCCAAAAAAAATTTAAATTATTTTAATTAAAAGTTGGTTACATTGCTTAATAAAGCATTTTAAAACAAAAACAAAAAAGAAAGCCAAAAAGCTAAAATAGAAAAAAGGAGCAAAAAAGAAAACAACACCAACAAAACCAACAAAATAACAACTCTTTAGGAAAATTCAAAATTTAGTTTTCGATAATAAAACGAGCAAAGTGCGGGTGAGAGTGGATAGAGTTGTTATAATAATATTATAAAAAAAAAAAAAAAAAAAAAAAAAAAAAAAAACTTTATCCTTAAATATTTTATAGTTGTTGTTGGTTGTTGTTGCGTTATCGTAGCTATTGTTGTTTGGCATTTGTTCGCAACCATTTAAAGACCGTACAGAGACAAATACTTGCTTGCCAAATAACGTTAAACTGTTAAAACTATTATTAAAGTAAAAACACGTACACGCTGACATACATTAAATACCGTTGCATGTGCATATATCTTTATGCATATATATCATAATATGTAAATATACATACATATTCTATATACACATTAAGTGTTAAAAGCCTTTAGCAAAGCTACGGAAACTTTGTATGCTCATATGTGTTGGATTCTTTCCGTTACGTGTGTACGCGTAACTCTATGTGGTATGGTTGTCTGTATTGTAATCGTATTTATTATTTCGACAAAAAAAAAAAAAATAAAAATAAAAAAAAAAATAAAAAACAATAGATAAATAAATAAAATAAATAAAATAAATAAACCGAGAAACAAACACTATTTTGACTTGATGTTGATTTTGCTGCATAAAATCATGCATCTACATATATAAACATATGCATTTATCTAAAGTCATCCGTACACCCAACCAACCACCCACCCACACCCACCCACCCAACCACACACACACACAGGAAGAGATAAAACAAAAAAATAAATAAATAAAAACTGAATATATTTAGAGTTAAAATATTGGAACAATCGAAAACAAAGAAAAATTGAGCTTTCTTTTCCTGTCCTTGCCTTTCTTCGGATTATTGCAATTGGTCGTAGCTATCATGTTCTAAAAAGTTTGTCAACTTTTGATTATTAATATAATGAGTCAAACACATCAAAACATTAAACTCATAAATAAGATTTACGAATGGGCTTCATATATATATATACATATACTTCGATATAAAGCCAGCAGCCACCATGAGTGCGAATTTAGCTGAGTTACTGGAGACAATTATTCTTTGGGTACAATTTTTAGTATTAATCGCATAAAAAGCAAGTCAAATGATAAAAGTTTTAAGAATACATATCGAAAGTACAATTGAAAAATATTCTTCATAAAAATAAATTAAATAAAATAAATAATAAGTTATTTTGCCCTTTATTATCGCTTCAATTCAAAGAAGACGTAGTTGCGGTTGCAATTTCACCCTTAAAAGGTGCTTTACCTTCTTGTGACCACAAACTAATGGGTAATTCGTTCGTTCGTACGTTTATTTCGAAAAGGGAAAACAAATCAAGTTATTGAAATGAATTTCTTACACAGGTCCTGTCTGTTCGTTATGGTACATGGAAATTTATTTTATTAAATACAGTGCAGTGTATTTTGTACTAGAATATATTGTACTACAGTGTAGTGTATTTTGTACTAGAATTTGCTATACTACAGTATAGTGTATTTTGTACTAGAATTTGCTATACTACAGTATAGTACATACTACAGTATAGTGTATTTTGTACTGAAAATTATTGTACTACAGTATAGTACATTTTGTACTAGAATTCGCTATACTACGGTATAGTCTATTTTGTACTGAAAATTATTGTACTACAGTATAGTGTATTTTGTACTGAAAATTAATGTACTACAGTATAGTGTATTTTGTACCAGAATTTGCTATACTACAGTATAGTACAGTATAGTGTATTTTGTACTAGAATATATTATACTACAGTATAGTATATTTTGTACTAGAATTCACTATACTACAGTACAGTGTATTTTGTACTGAAAATCATTGTACTACGGTACAGTGTATTTTGTACTAGAATTTGCTATACTACAGTATAGTGTATTTTGTACTGAAAATTATTATACTACAGTGTAGTGTATTTTGTACTAGAATATGCTATACTACCGCATAGTATAGTATAGTGTATTTTGTACTAGAATTCACTATAGTATAGTATAGTGTATTTTGTACTAGAATTCACTATACTACAGTATAGTGCATTTTGTACTAAAATTTTCTATACCACAGTATAATTTATTTTGTACTGAAAATTGTTGTGCTACAGTATAGTGTATTTTGTACTAGAATTTGCTATACTACAGTACAGTACAGTATAGTGTATTTTGTACTAGAATTCACTATACCACAGTATGGTGTATTTTGTACTGAAAATTATTGTACTACAGTATAGTGTATACCGTACTAGAATTTGCTATACTACAGTATAGTATAGTATAGTGTATTTTGTACTTGAATTTGCCATACTACAGTATAGTGCATTTTGTACTAGAATATATTGTACTACAGTATAGTATATTTTATACTAGAATCCACTATACTACAGTATAGTGTACTGAAAATTATTGTACTACAGTATAGTGTATTTTGTACTAGAATTTGCTATACTACGGTATAGTACAGTATAGTGTATTTTGTACTAGAATTTGCTATGCTACAGTATAGTGTATTTTGTACTAGAATATATTGTACTACATATACTAGTACTGTATAATATGATGTACTAATGTGGTATATTGTACTGTACTGTGCTATACTGTACTATTCTATATTTATACTCATTTTTCGCTAACATAGCAGATTTCAAGAGATCGTTAAAAAATAGTTCGTGAAAGAGAAGCCCGATTTTTTTTTTCGTTTATTCGAAAAGTACTTTTATATACATTCAAATGATATAAGTTGGTATAGGTGACATTTTCTAGTTTGATCGCAAATTCGGGTGTTCTTATGGGTATGGACGCATTTCGCAAAAGCAGAATTTCGAATTGGTTAGTTTGTTTGAAAGGTATTTTCATATAGATGTCCACAAAAATAAATTACGTTGTTTCGTAAGGACGGAGTGCGCTTTCAAATCGGCCTATATCTTCATTTTAATTATTTAACAGAGCTCTGTGCAGGCTTTGCTAGATAAATTCGAATTTATCTTCACACTCTTACATTATTTTATGATAATACTTGAAATATTGGTTAACCAATTAACTGTGTCGGCCTTTTTTACATATATAAATACATATATATATATATATATATATGTATATAGGGGTTATCTTGCACGTTCCATTGGGAGGTGTTTTCTTAAAGCTGTTTTGCTTGACAATTCAAAACGCTAGCGGTACAGATGGACTTTCGAAAAAAAACGCGAAAAAAAAAACCGAAATGTCGGAACTTCAATAAAGGGCTCGATTTGTTTTGAATCTGTAACGCTGCCAGCAGTATGCAAGTAGGTTAATGTTTCAGCAGCAAAACTCTTTTAATCGAATCATTTATTAGGGGACTTTGTAAGTTCGAGCATGTAGCTTGATGCATTTCAATACGAAAAGCCGAATTCGAAAATGTTCAATTTGCTTGCAAATTTGCTTGTGTCCTACGGTCAACAAACTGACTTTCTGATCCATGATGATATAATTATATTGCATTATTTGCTTTGGTAAGAAACTTGGATTTTATATTATTTCAAAGGATCGCTCTACCCAGTCGATCTGTCATACAATCTTAAACAATGCTACTGACATTGTTTGCCTTTGGAATTGTAGATCGAGAGCTTACTCTTTATGCATCAAAAATTTCTTATATAAATCCTGGGCATTAAAAATGCGACTTAAATTATGTAATAACCTTTGATTTGTTTATGCTATCGTATTTCCGTTTACGATGATATTGTGTGTTGTCTTGTTCTCCATATATGCTTGACACGTTTAAGACAAGAAGAAAGTTCTACTTTTTCGTTAGTGACACATATCTTACAAGTTCTTTATTTTTAGTTTTATTTTTATTCTTATTGTTATTATTTTTTTCCTTCAACTTAAAATCTTGGTGAAACAATACTTTGGATGATTTTTTATTTTTTCATTTTTTATTTTTTTAATAGTACATATATAGGTTTTTCACATTTAAAACACTTTGAAGGGATTTTTTTGCGTCTCTTTTTTTTGTTTTTTTTTTTTTGCTTTTTTCTTATTATTTTTTTTTTTCTTTATGTGTGTTTATGGCGCAGTTTTGCATAAAATCTCATGATGATGCATTTTCTTGACATTACATATGATAAGTTTGTGGATAAAGGTTTTTTTTTTTTTTTTGTGTTTTTTACTTTACTCATGCAGGCACTCTCTCATATATGAAACATGTAAAAGCTTTCAAAAGTATTAAAGAAAAAAAGCAAAAACAAAAAGAAAAAAAAGAATGATTGAAATTTTTTTTTTTGTTTTTTTTTTTTTGTTCCATACTCGTAGTAGTTTAATGCAAAGTTTTCGCTCTCCGTCTATGTGTGCATAGCATACGTTTGTTATAGGTTTGCCTTAGGCTTACGTATACATGCATAGATTTTGAAGTACGTAAATTATTTACATATACTTATGTTTATCTACATACATATGCCGCATATGTATGCATATGCACTTATGTACTCGTAATCGGATGATTAATACTTATTGTGAATTTTTAATAAATTTTAGATTTATGCCTCTAATGTTGTGAATAATAGCATTTGTTCGGGACTTTGAATTTGAATTGGAATTCAAATTGAAATGCCCATCGGGTATTGTCCTGTAATAAATTTCTCTCTTGATTAAATTCTATCTAATTTCTTCTATTATAAACAGTTTAATTATTTAATGTATATAAATTTGTATATTTTATGGCTTAATATGGCGAATATATTAGTAAATATCTATATATATATATATATATGCAAGGATTCGAACTTGTCGAGCTAAACGTTCCACACAATAATGTATTATAAGTTTTCAACTAATATTACGAAAAGTAGCGTAGGGAGAGTTAAGTTTAATAGGAAGTTCAGTAAAGGTATAGGGAAAAGGTATGAAAATTTTCATAGTCTTTACTTTTCGCATTCGATTTTTTTTTACAAACTCTCTTCAATTATTGTTATTGTTTTTTAAATGGCAAAAAGTTTATTCTCTTTTATCTCACGGTAGAAGAGTGCAAATGAGATTCAATGGCGTATGAACAAAAATCAAAAATAAACAATGAATGACAAGAAGAAAAATAATAAAAAAAGAAAAAAGAAAAATGAATAAAAACAATGTTATTAAGGCAAACACGTGAGAACGTGACAAGGCAAACATTAATGAATTTTATATATATTTGCTACTCTATAATACTGGATGAGCGGGTCTGATTTTTCTCATTTTTATAGAATGTATGTAGAAATTTTTATTACGGGTCTGTGGTAACTTGTGCGTAAACAGAAATGTTTTCAATTTATATCGTAATCTTGGCGTGTCCTTTAACTGACTGACTAAACTATTTTTTAATAAACTCCAATGTTTTTGTCAAATCTGAAGTCGATATTCATAAATTTTACCACCAGAAGAGTGTTCGCCGTAGACATTATCCAGAGAGACAGACAGTCGGATATGTTTAAATCAGTTCAGAATTTGATGCCGATAAACTATATATATATATATATATATATATATATACTTCGTGGATGTTGCAAACGTTTTGACAAAATAAATATATTCCCATTTTTCGTTAGTGGCTTTGAGAACTAAAGGTTCTTTATATCTAAATGGATTTAACCCACTATTTTTAGTTGAATCAACCTTCGTTTTAATAACAAGAACAAAATTTTCTATAAATATTTACTCACTCCACTATCGCGATCGTTCAGTGACAATAAAGTTCTCCACAAGACAATTTTTTGATCAACGATCGATATTCATTCCTTGTCACTGGCTTGAATACGTTCCATCTACGTTGAAGCGATCCTTACATTTCTGTATTGTCCAATAAACATATCACCATGCTAGGTATAGTATGTTTTTGTTTCGTCGCATTCCGTAAGCGCTGCAACCAGCAAGCTTGATCCAAAGCCATATTTATTAGCTTGGTTATGATGATTTGAAATTGTGCAAGTCTTACCTTGCAACACGAACCTGTATATCTATCTATTTATTTGTTAATTTGTTCATTCACACTTAACAGTAAACTAATACTAACTTCAAATTAAATTGAAGATTAATAATAGCAAGTCCTTAACAGTACGGTACTAATAAGATTACAATGTCTTACAATACAATAGCATTTTATAAACTACTAAATATTCTATGAGATAATATGAAATTATTAATCGGGCATAGACAATAATCGGCCAAACTTCAAATTAAAATCATACCGGCATTAAAATGATGCCACTCAACTAATATATATTAGTAATAATATCATGAACATATACAATTCTCATTACAATAATAATGAATTATAACAGCCAGATTATATTATCATGTATTGGTGCAAGCATTATATAGGACGGTAGTGAATCTGCGCACATATACACAATTCTTCTTTAATACTCGTGCGCAAAGAATTCCATATTTTTACCAATGTTAACATTCTTAAGGATAAAAGATACCTTCTGATCTGCTAGTGTAAGACTCAGTGTACAAACTAAAATTTATCATACAAAACATATTAAAATATACGATGTGTGAGAGTAATCTTATGAACAAAAATTACGTTTCCGATGTTTAGGCAAGTGGGTAAATTGCTACTCAAAATTTTTAAAAAGTACAATGATATGCTATCACGTTTGCCTTCCACTTGAACATAACTCGCACACTTACTTTCCGCCAGAAGAAGTGTATTTATAGAGACATAATCACGATATCCGTGTATATTAGCTGCATACGATATTAACGGAACAACGATACATTTAATCAAACTTAATTTGTCTTCAACGAACGGGACGAAAGGCGACAAAAGCCATAGCCTTCCTTACAATTTTATGCGTTTTCTTTACTATAACATTAATGCGATCGTAGTCTCGATTCGAACGTCTGCCAGCTTAACATTAGGCAGAAAGCCAGCATTAAATCTCGTAGGTTCTATTACAATAGCTTTAGTTTTCGATAACTTTCGATAACATTAAGTTAGTTACTCATACCAGATCCATTGATGATCCGACGAGCCAACTACTCTACCTGTTCACGTGGACGGGAATAGTGTATGTGCAAAACATCGGCGTACGAATGACTGGTGCAATCAACACAACATGTAACCAATCCGTTAATAAACTAAGACTACACCATAATAAGTCCTTCTTATCTCCAAACAATCATTGTTCACCTTAACAAACCGACAAATGATTGTTTGCACGTACGACTGACATATTCCGCTCATAATAATACGCCATTGATACTGTTAGCTTAGAATAAGGTAGTGGCAAAGCAGAATGCAATGTGTGTTTGTTACAAAAAACAGTCCCTTATATTCCTGCAAAAATTTTCCCGCCAGTTCGACGTTTTTATCAAGCGAATTTCAATTGAATAAAGTGCTCTGGCATCACTTTAGTGTAAAGGAGCAGGTTTTTTAACTGTAAATTGTTCACAGACGAAATCTATTGCATTAAATTTTATGTGTAATTATCATTATGCAAAATTGACGGGCCGTGCATGGCTTGCAATTGATCTTTTTTATAGTCAATAGTCAACATAGTGCGGAGAGCTACCGGTTGCTTGCTACTCGCTTTTCTCTTGTTTTTCTACACAACCATAGGATACCCGCATTGTCTTTACCATGCTTTGAAGGACGTATATCATATGTACGCTTGATTGTATAAAATATTCTTAAAATTTTGAATTGCTTTAATTATATTGCAACGGAACACAGCGTGCAGTTGGAAAGCCATATAAAAAAAAAAAGGAGAAGAAAAGATCGCGAAATATAATAAAAATGTAAACAACTTTTCGATGATGAGTAACTCATGACTTAGAGAAGACAAAACTTTCAAATCTAGGTCAAATGTTTTCTCTATTAATGAATGTAACGAGTCTACTGCTATATGGGGCATAATGGTAAGAAAAAATATTTCGGTATTCGAAATGGTGAACATATAAATTTTAGTTTAAAATCTATAGAGTTTTATTTATTTATTTATTTATTTATTTATTTTTTTTTTTTTCTTATTTACAAAACCAGCAATCGATAGTACACGTTTACCTAATAACTAACTCAATTTTTGGGGGGATGGGCACCTTTTTATTCATTCTAAAGTAAATATATATGCATTTTGTGTACTGATTTGAATGAAACCTTTGAAAGCGCACCCAACGTTTCAACCTATCAGTGTCGATATTCCTTTCTATATATATATGTATATATATATATATGCACATATACATATATATATATATATGTTTTTATAGTTTTGTTACAATTTGTGGCGAAAGAAAAAACCAAATATATTAATAAACTAAAAAATCTCCATTAACACAAATATCAAGCGATAGCTGCCGCTTTTATTGGTTATCAACCAACACAATAGTACGCTAGTACCATATGTAATAATATCAGAGTTCGACTAATGCCTACTGAGCTCGTTTTTCTTCTTCCCCAATCCCCCCTCCCCCCCCGAAATATTTCAAATATATTTATTGTATTTTAGTTCTAGTGACCGCAATTTACACAACGCTTAATATATATATATGCACCATCACACGCACTGTTTGGAATCTCTTCAGAACAAATATAGTATGTGTCTGAAGTAACAGAGAAAGAGAGAGAGAAAGATAGACAACTAGACAGGGAGAGAGTGAGAGAGAGAGAGAGAGAAAGAGAGAGAAGACGAATTATTTTCAAACATTATTCATTTTTATGACTCTCATGTGTTGGCACATAAATTCAATTTCAATTTACAGATAAAAATGCCAAAAACTATTTATCTGCATAACTATGCACGTCTATATATACGTATCACGGTATGTGTCCATTTCATGCACATATGTATACATATTTACAATAATGAAAAGATTAAAGGAAAAAAAAAAAAAACTAACTAAAATCTAAATTCTATGCAAACATTGAAAAGTTTATAAATAAATATTTAAATGATTTTGCTTTTAAATTTTTATAAAAAAATTTGTTCATTATTTATTCATGACGAAATGAAATAAGTAGGAATGCCATCTATCTATATAAACACTTTCGAACGGATCTTTTACAGTTATAGCATCCATTACATGAATATTTGAAAATTATTTTATCCTCTATACCGTATATCGAGTTATGTATTGTTCACTTCTTAAGACGATGATCATTTCAATTTCGTTATAGTGTAGAAATATTCTAACAAGAATAGCATTCAGAATTCAATGAAGTTAAAAACTCTTAGCGACTTTGACGATTTGCTTCAGTTAACGCCTAACTTTATATTGTCTTTATCAGCTCCGGCTGGCATTCCAGAACGTGATGCAAAAGCGCCGAAATGTGTTTGTGCAAACGAGCTTCAGCGCCAGTTTTCAAGAATTTGCTCTATTTCGCATGAACGTCATTTTTACCTTTTCGCGAGTAATAGAAGTAAATGTAAGCCGAAAATGATTCTTTTTCATCGCACTGTCATTACGGATTTAGCTATCAAATATATGAAGAGAGCGCAGCGCGCCTTAAATCTGTGCTAAATACACCGTTAGGGAAAAACGAAATAACATCTCGAACGACCTAATGATTTGGTATACAAACAAGCAAGCGTGTCATAAGCATAGGAAGCTAACGCTTTTGTTGACAATAACGAGGCAATTTTGGTTAACAGTGTTCCTCGGTTTATTCTTTACCTTCATATTCTTACGTATAATTGTTGTAATTTTTTCATTTATTTTAATTTTTCTTTTTTTTTTTTTTTTTAATATTTATTATATTAATTGAATTTGATTATTATTCACTTAGGTGTCCGGCGTCATTGCGCTTTCAAACTTTGCATTGGGAGTGGTTTGACGGGCATTTCGGTAGTCTCATCTGAAATCGTTCATAAAATATTGGAACTTCAGTGGAACTCAGGTTGAAATCAGTTAGTTTACAATAAGTAATGGATATGGAAATGCTTATCGACCGATATCGATATAATCTTAGTGAAATTGTAGAGGCATCCAAAAGCATCCAAATTCCTTGTTCATCAATTTTTTTTTAAATTTTTTTTTTTTTTTATATTTCATTGTGAAAAAATTTGTTTGTTCATTCATATCTACAAATAAAAAAACAAAAATAAATAAATAAATAAATAAATAAAAGGAATACCAAATATTGATATGGCAAAGTCAATCACTTCATGCTTTTAAATCCAATATTAGTGCACATGTTTTCAAACGAAATTAATTGACGGAATCACTGAAGTGACAGTGTGAGGGTAAATACCGTGAAAGTGATATAATTTGCATTTAGATAAAATTTGGAAAATCTGCGTAATTTCGAAATATTAGTCGATTCTATGATGAACAGTCATAAGCAACCGATAGCAATCTCACGGCTCTATCTTGAATTTTGCAAACAGCAATTAATCGCTTCTCCAAATATACTTTATTGCGTTGACAAAAAATATTTGATTTGATTATGCAAATCGTTCGGTCGATATATGCAGAATTTTCATTATTTTCAAAGTTAATTTCGCCGATATTACATTTTATAGCATACTTTATACAATTTTTACTATATTTAGAACACCATTAACAACAGCAAACGACGGAATGAAACGACGGATACCCTGACTTGAGCATGCCGAGTGCGGATCTCAATATGATTATGAATACGTTCTTTTCAGAATTTTCCAAATTAATATACATCAATCTTTCCATGTCTCACATGCACACAAATACACACGCTTATACAGCAAAAAGTTATCAAAGTTTGTATTAAAGAATATTTCTTCCTTTTCTTTTTTATTCAACGCTTCTGCATAATGTTACTTTAGTATTAACAAAGGCTTTTAATATTTAAATTTTATGAAGAAGAAAGATTATAAATAAAAACAAGTGCGAAAGTTGACTTATCATACAACGAATTTAAAATACCTATCACTTATTGTCTCTGTTATATTTCATGTAATAAGCAATATAGCATACCAATCGTAACATATACGATCTATTTGGGGAGGTTTTTTTTTGTTGCCCAGTGTCACTGAAAGAGGACGCTGATATTAGTTCCGTCGGTATTCAGGTAGATATTATATATATGCTCGGACGATTTCTATGCATTCTATACATAACGTCGACATCAGTTTACTATCATTTTTTTCGCTTTTTTTTTTTTTTTTTTTTTTTTTTTGTTTTTCTTTGCTCTAAATTTCTTAGATTTTTCTTCTTAGCATAAGCATTAAAAAATTTGACACGTACAATATTTGTAAGACATTAAAACATCTTTGCAAAGAGTTTGAACATTTTGCAGGTTACTATATATATATATATATATATACATTTTCTTGCACCATCCTTACGAGGATGAAAGCATAATAAACTACCTTTTACGCTTGTAACATTCGGGGACAATCTCATAAGGAACAATTTTCATTTTTAGACTAACTGTTTAAATAAATAAGTTGTTGTTGTTGTTGTTGTTGTCAGTTTTTTTATTTTTCTTTTATTTTTTTATTATAAATATATCGGCTTTTCTTTCGTTTAGAAAAGTTTTCGTTACGCCTTCTTTTTTGTATCTCGAGTACGCTGAAAAGTATCAGCATTAAATCATAGACAAAGGACGGAGGGACAACGTATTGCTATTTATTCATCGCCATGTAGTGTTCGGTTTTTTTTTTTTTTTTTTATACATTTCGTTACATGTGCACTAAAAAATCTTAATTAATATCGAAACGGATTTTCATAAGTAAAATGCAAAACGTAACAGATATTGTAGTGATGAATGTGTATTAGATGTATGAAAATGATTTCCAGCAATGTATTGATACATCCGAAATCAACAAAATATGGAACGATTTTCATATGCCTGCTTTTAGGTGTTGTGTCGAGCGTACATGATTCGTTTCAAAAAGAGTTTATAAAATTTTTCACTTATTTGCTTCCTCTCTTTTCTTGTTGTCTACTTGCTCAAGTGCTGGCCGTTCAACTTCTAATCAAAATTTATAACATAAAGTGTTTAGTTTTTCCACACCGACCAATATTATTTATACATTATGGAGAAAAAGAAGAAGAAAATTCGCATATTAAAGACTTGATGTGTTCTAACGGAGAAAGAAACCTTAATAACAATAACAGACATCGTTGTTGTCA
The DNA here is from genome assembly GCF_014805625.2 of Glossina fuscipes. Taxonomy (NCBI): domain Eukaryota; kingdom Metazoa; phylum Arthropoda; class Insecta; order Diptera; family Glossinidae; genus Glossina; species Glossina fuscipes. Next base: position 41,580,502 of record NW_023998415.1, on the reverse strand, counting down.
TACTGAAAAAAGTTCACTTGCAGGGCATTTCGTGATAACTGTGAGAAGGAAATCATTGTATTAATAAAAGATGCCAGCTTGGCTTTAATTACCTCAATCAACGCTTCGAAACGAGATTCGCTTTCAATATATAATAAGTATTAGTAATAAATTTGCTACTAATTGTTAATCGCATTTCTGTTCCTTTGAAAACTTACGCAATTGTCTGCTTAATACCTTTTAATCCCTCCCTTTTCCCCATGGTCAGATTGATTCTTATTCCGCACTGGAATAGTTTTGATTCCGGATTCCGGATTCCGGGTTTCGGGCTCAAACTAAAATTGAAAATTTGTATACCGAAAACTTTTAATTTGTTTATCGTTCCCTGTAATTATCGCTTAAGAGTAGCATCGAAATAAAAATGGATTGTTGTCATGTAGACTAACCAATAGTGTAATTATTGCACACTTGCGTATTATGTTCCCTTTGTGATAATGTCGTATATAAAATGCGCTTTAAGGCGAAATTGAGATCTTAATTTTTTTTTTTGCGAGGATAGTTAAGAGTATGGCTGGCGTGGCTCTGCTCAAGATATTAAAATAGTGTAGCGTCTTATGATTAAGGAATGGGCTGACATGACGATTGTTCACGTTGAGGTTTACCATTAGAAAAGCAATTTTATATATAAAATAAGGTATACTCGGCATTCGCAAGATTAAAATCGCAAAGTCATTGTTTGAAACATTTGGGGCTTAGAAGAAAAAATTCCATTCGATCAATCGCTACTTTGTTTCGCATTTCCATTTGCAGACTTATGTGGAGGTTAACTTTCTCTATTCGATATTCTGCTTTTTGTTATATATATATATATATAT
>NW_023998415.1:41547569-41569648 GCF_014805625.2 Glossina fuscipes | reverse complement strand
TCTCTCTCTCTCTCTCTCTCTCTCTCTCTCTCTCTCTCTCTCTCTCTGTGTGTGTGTGTTTGTGCGGATGTGTGCGTTAATCGTGCATAACTTCTTAGTGAAAACTCTCCAATATTGTATCCATTCGAGTTCTCGAGAGCAATTGTAACTATCTTTTGATTATACAGTGACAGTTTCGATCGAGGCCATAATCAATCTCAAAGATCGAGGAAAACAGACCTGAAATGAGAACACAATTCTCAATGTTCAATTTGCTTTTAATCAACCTAACCATAATTAATAATATCGTTCTGCTTTTCATATAAAGATGCGTGAATGGCTAGATATATTCTATATATAGGAATAAGTTATGCGTTTATTTCAAGAGAATAACATTCATATTTGCCTTTTTCTTTTTTGTATCGGATACTAAACGTTTCCCCCATTTTTTCGGCCATAGTTGGATTTCATGCCGAAAGAATGTCCAGTCTTTTGCTTAAGGTGAATAATCAAAATAATTTGGGTGTAAATAAATGCAAATTTTTTATAAAATAGATCTTACATCACAGGTAGGTTAATGTTAATTAATCATTCAAAGGAACCTTAATTTTGAGCTTTTCGGATGAAATGGCTCGAAGAAATTGTTGAAGTACTTAAATGAAAATTTTGACTAGATATTCTCCTAAGTGGTAGAGACGACAAGCTCGTCCTGATATCTATAAAATGATTTTTTCTCTACGAAATCTTGCAGAAGAGTTGAGCAATTTTGTTTTTCCCGTAGCATATGTCGACTCTCGAATTTAAGCAGATTAAGCTGCACTTGTCTGTCTTTTGTTGAACAACTTAGAGCCTCTCATAAAAGAAGCCCGCGTTCAATCTCATGCGCAGCAAATGATTGTCATGTGGTCGCTCGATCAATCAATATGCTAACGTAATAGTAACTGGCCGATAGGGGGCTTTCATCTTCCACGTTGCGTTCGTACCTTTAATCCTCTTTCGCCAATTCTTTCTCTCTCATTGTTGTCCGGTTTTTACCGAGCACGTTGCTTGGCTAAGTAGTCGGGGTGACATTAGCGGAAAAGATAAAAGTAGAATCAATTCTATAGATTAGCTTCTTGATAGCGAAGTCTTCCCGTCTTCAAATGCATTTTGGTGCGGTTAGCTGTCGAAAAATGTGAAAAAAAAACAAGTTCAAAGGCCTTTGATGTTATTTTATTTTAATTTTTTTCCTCATTATGACGGATATCGTAAATATCCGCTTGAGGCGAAATAAGACTTTGTTTTCTTATTTGTTTTGGTTTGTTTCTTTTTTTCTTTTTCTTCTTCTTCTCCTTTTCTTAAACGTTTTGTGAATATTACTATTATTCTGTTTATTTTCCCGATTTCCTTCTTTTTTTTTTTTCTATTTATATGTTACGTTATGTTTTTGATATTGCGCCGAGTTGTTATAGGAAACAATTGGAAAAAAGATTTTTCTCTTGCTTTTTTTTTTTGGATTTACCTATAAATTTTCATTTACCTTTGTTTATACTCTAAACTTAAACGTTGTTATATTGTTTACATACATAAATCGGATGCACGCATTAAAAGAATTGCTTATAGCTCCTGCTTTAACGTCCCTAGGGCATCATTAGCATAATACTCAAATAAAGGTTTACACTGTAATGTAATAAAAAATTGAAAATATACATAAATACATTTCATTATTGAGTTAGTAGCATTTCGTAATAAGCTTCTAACATATGGTTCGATGTAAGCATATCGAGTGCTAGCTGCGGAGATATTTAGAATAACAATAGCAATATTGAACTGAAGTCAGTAACCAATTGTGGCGACTAAACTACTACTAATTTGATGACTAAATTTCTAAAAAATTGTAAGGAGAAGCTTTAACGAAATTTAGAGTAACCCTTGGCCTACCTTTAAACTAAACAAACAGCAAATAAAAGCAATTAAAGAGCAGGAAAAACACATTGTATTTCATACATTATCCGAATATTTGTGTTCATTATATACACAGGTCTAATAACATAAATCTACTACAACTGTATATAAAGAATTAATGCAAGTTTGCGAAGAAACTGCCTGATAATAAATGGAAGAAATGTTCAGCGCCTTTTCGGACACATGCGAACGTTATACTAAATGATTGATACTATTCCAATAACGAGTTCTATTGAATTATTTAACAATCGCAAGAACTAAAGTCGCCCGTCACTTCGCATCATGTTCAGTGTCATAGAATGCTCTTAAAAAGAATCGATCAAAAGCGTTTAATAATTCTCTAGAAAAAATGAAAACGAAATTAAAAAATCGCAACGAAAATTTTTCTTTAGCTTCACACAGAAGATCAAGAAAGAACGACAACAACGACGACGACGACGACGACGACGACGACAGATCTTTTAACCGCTACCTCGCTTACGGTATTTGATTGCAGCATAAATGAAGACATAAATCGTATATACTTCAAGTCATATTTTCAATATTATACTTACTTCGTCCGTTCGTCTATGATTGTTAACACAACAGCAAGTGTTTGCAAGTCAAAAAAAAAAAAAAAAAAAAAAAAATTTATATTCAATATAATGCATGGCAGAACCTATAAAATGTATATATTTGCTTGAATAGCGGAATCGATGTAACTATATGTATGGAGCTGTGTATCTGTCAAAATCACGAAACATTGTCGAAACATTGTGGGGAAGACACAAACTTAAATAATCTCAAATTTCTCTTAAATTTTCTTATAGTTTGTGCGAATGTACGCAATGCGTAGAAGAACTTAAGACACGCCGACGTCACCTTGTCTATCCGTCTATCCATTTTGTTTTCCTGTGTTCACTTCCTCTATAAGGGTTTATTTTGCAAAGTCCTTATACGGGATAATTGTAGGATGGTACACAGTATTGAATACTGAGCCATGGTCCACTAAAGAGTTGTTACATAGTTTATATGTATGATGTACTAATACGCACATTTTCTACTTCTATGTATTCTGCTTAGTAAAGCAGTTATGGAGTATTTCACTTAGCCGCAAGCCCATAGGGATTCGTTCGGTCTTTCGTTGCAGTACAATTGAACTTAACGATAAGTATGATTTTTCGAAATCCTATGGCGATCGATCTTAACGCTATGCAAAATTTCATTTTTAAAACAAAGAAACAGTTTACTTTCCATTGCATGTGCAGTGTATTAACTGGCAATTTATCCAACTTGCTTACAAATGAAGAATTGTAGGTAGAATCAAACTAAATAGAGAAGTTTATCTTGAATATGTCATATCACTTCAAACGAGAATGTTCAATGAGAACATGTAAGAAGGTTGAATTCAGATGGAGCCGATTCTCGCACGTTCACTACCATTAAAAATCTGTAGCGTTCTATCCTTCTACTTATGGCCGTAAAAAACTTTTACTGTATGAATGCTTCGCAAAGCTTCTATCAAATGTGAAGTCGATATCTTCGTTTTTGCAACCAGAAGAGTGTCTGTAACACACATCAGCAAAACGGATACACGTAGCTTAATTGATTCAGAATTTCGCGCTAATCAAGAATATATATATATATATATATATACTATAGCGTCTTTGAAGCTTCCTTTTGGGTATTGCAAACATTATGACAAGACGAGTATACGCCCATTCTTCGGAGTTGAGTACGGTAACACTGGCCTCGGTTCACCCTTAAATAATTTAGACCAATTCTCTCAATGCAGTTATTCAATATAACAACTTTCCAAAATAAAGGAATTATAGGGAAAGCGATTGGAAAAGTTACGCGATCCGAATAATTTCCCAAAAGGTTCTGCGTTCGGTCAAAATACGTCGGGGTATCAAACTATATTGAAATATCTAAAAAATTACGACCTGTAAGTTGAACACTAAAATACATGGACAGACGGGCAAGCTTAAATCGATTCGCAAACCCTCCGGGGGTTGTATACATCCGCATAGCTTTTGATACTCTTGCACTGCAAGGTATAATTACAGGGCTTTTTCTTAATTGTGATTGCATCGCGATGATCTTGAGTGATTGGAAAAGATTTTCAGGTGAGTCTAATAAATATTTTCATCCAACTTTACAGCGATATCTGCTACACTTTAAAGTATTCTGCATATATATATATATATATATATATATTCTGCATATATATATATATATTTTTTTTTTTGCGAATTTTATATGTGTTACTAAAAGGTCCTTTACTACAGTCCTTTCTACAAAGTTGATCGGCAGAATGAAATCAGTAATTGATTTTTCTTCCCAAATTTCGGGACCTCAAGTGTCCCAATCAAGATCATCTAATGTAAAGTTTCGGACAAATGGGAATAATTGAATTGAACATCTTAAAACCTCGTCATGATTAGAAATAGGAAACTGTTATGGAGAATTTTCTTCATGTTAATAGTGAAATAATAATTAAAACACATTAAAAACACATACTATGCTCTGAATATGCGCGCGTTTTTTTCATTCTAATAGCGATTGGTTTGCGCTCAGTTGTCACAATTGGAATTTAATGCTTCTATTCTGCCTCGAGCTAATCTGAAAAGGAAAAATAAAAAAGAAAGAAAAAACTTTTTGTCTTAAACTGTGTATCTAAAGCAGAAATTGTTAGTTTAAATTTCTTATTCATAACGTTAACAAAACCTTATCTGCTTCTCTTAGTTTAAATGATTTTACATAAAAATTTTTGTGCAATTACTTTTTTATAAAAAAAAAAAAAAACAAAAAAAAAAACAAAAACTCAAATACACACTAACAGTCCAACGAACATACATACACAGTGAAATATTTTATAACCGCACCAAGACGTCTTCTCAAAGTTTAAACAATATAAAATTATTTGGTTGAAAATGAATGTAAGTCAACCCATAACAATAAAACCATTAATCTCAAACAAAAGGAAAACCATAGTCTTTGTCAAATATTTACGCCGCCGACACATTGACAGACATACAAGCGGACAATGGGAATAAAACCCATTTACGAAGTATGGCGATTTCTAACATTGGTTACCATATGCGAACATAGGCATACATACGCATGCAAAACATACAAACATGCATACATATACCCCTGCACCCTATAAACTGCAGTTGTGTAAATGATTGAGAAAAAAACAAAAAGAATAAAAATATTTTCTAACAATTTTCTATGTTCCCGTTTGATTCGCAAGGATAACTTTTCCCAAGTGACAGAGAGAGAAAGAGAAAGATATAGAGAGTGAGAGTGACAGTGAGAGCGAGAGCAAGAGTGAGAGAAAGCAAACATTAGATACACTCGGTTCTTTTAGTGCAACATCCCGGTAGGTTTGTCGTACATATGAATGTTTAAAAGCTAAAAATGAACAATAATCTCAAGAAATTCACTTAAGTATGCTAAGCCAAAGAAATGGAAAGAATACCAATGAATAAAAAAAAGAGAGGAGAAGAGTGGAGAAAAAGAAAAAAAAAAAAAAAAAAAAAAAAAATGGAAAGAAAAGAAAAGAAAAATAAAAAATGAGAAAATTTAATTAACGCACACATACCAGTCCGACAACGTTTGTCGGTTGTCATTTGTTGCTGTCATTTTCTAAAAGTTTTCCTTCCTCACTTGGTTTTTTCCTTTTTTTTTTTTTTTCTTTTCTAAGATAACTCTTTCACAGTATGTTTAAAGCTCTTTGTTGGCTTTCATTTCTATTACAATTTTTTGAATTGAATTGAAATCTTTTTTCTTTATTTTCATTCTTCTGCTGAACGTAAGGAGTAACTCTGAGTAGACTGCGACTAGTAGTATATGTTGCGTAAGTGCGAGCCTTTATATGTGTGAGCGTGTGAGTGTGTGTTTGTCTCATGAGAATTGCTTATAATATTAGTTTTTGTCTTTTATACAACGTGTTTTCTTGCGTGAGTGTATATGTATGCATGTACATATATGTATATATGTTTATGCATGTACATATATGTATATATGTGTATGCATGTACTTACTTACGTAAATGTATTTATGTATGTTACGTGAATCTATATATACGTATGTGCGCATATGTATGTACACGTGTGTGTGTGTGTGTGTGTGTATGTATGTATGTATGTATGTATGTATGTATATGTGTTGCACTTTTCCTTACAAATATGCACTTGACTTGGTTTCTCTTTGATTCCTTTATAGAATTCATTCTTTATTTTTCATTAATTTCTGTTATTTGATTAACACTGTTTTACGATGTCATCACACTTTTCGACTTTTCGCAACGCTTTTTAGGTATTAAAAAGTACTTAATGAGTTGTTTACGACATTAATATATGAATATGTAACCATTTGAAAATAGTTATTTATTTATTTTTGCTTACGTTTTTATGTATTGTTGCTGTCTGTTCCACTACTTAAAATCTAATTTTTTAATTTTTTTTTTTTAAATTTCATTTTTTTTTTTTTTTTTTTTTATATATATGTACCCTTCGCCAAGGGCTATATTCGTTTTGTTAAAACATTGGTAACATTCAGAAGGAAGGTCCATAAATAAATATATATTCGTAATTGGTATTAAATTTAGATTCGATCTGAGTATATCTGCCAGTTCATATAGATGGCGCCTATGGTAGACGCGGTTGCAAAACTTGTATATATTGGCTTTGAATTTTGGGAAAAAATGTGAAAGGTTGTTGCGTGCTCGCATGATTATCGTATTGATAGTCGGCTAAGTTGCTGAAAAGCGCGTTTACCTACAATACAACGTCCACTGAGAAGGCTTTAACGCATACGGACGAGAAGAGAACGCATACGATCATAGAAATTTTGAATGTATTTTCGAAGAGTTAACCTACTGGACGGACCTCTTTAAAAATGAAAAATGTCGGTTGTATTCATCCGGCGTTGTAGAGTGTCGAAATTCTAGTTGTTTTTCTTTTCATGTTAGTGAGTATAGAAGTTTCGCTCATAACCTATGTATATATTAGGTTGGAGGGAAAGTTCTGTCGTATTTTAAATAGACAGGCAATATTTCTGATAAATAAAAAAAAAAAAAAAAAAAAAGAAAAACATATGGCCAGTGAGCCATGCGGATTTTCTTTTTTTTTTTTTGTTTTTTTAACTGCTGTATAATATAAAAGGAGTGTTTTTTTCCCGTTCATCATTTACTTGTGATATTTAAATTGAAAAACATGTCACTAGGTAAAGTGCCATTATGTCACTGCAATTTGTGTGAATTGCAAAAAGGAAGCAACGCCTCGGTTGCATTTAAAAATTTGTGTGCGAGATTTGAAAAAGATATTGTAAATGTTTGCACGTGGTTTAGCAATAGTTTTCGTTCCGGATGATCTCAGCCTCCAAGAAAATTATCGATAATTATGTTTTGTGATCGATATTAGAAAATAATCGACATTTAACATATCGAGAAATTGTAGAAGAGTTACGCATTCATCATACAACTGTTGAAGATCACATTAAAACTGTTGCGTTGTGTATGTTAAGGCAAAGTAGGTGAATAAAAATACGACAGAACTTTCCATCCAACCTATTAAGTTTATAGTTTGTTTTTTTTTTTTTTTTTTTTTTTTCTATATTATGCTTTTCTTTGTTGTTGCTCTTATCCGTTTACATATTGTTATATCATTGTTAAGCTTCTTTTTTTTTTTTTTCCTTCATTTCACTCGTCATAAATAACTTGTGCTCTTTCGTTTAAAAGAAAAACACGCCTGAGCATACTTTACTTCATCTGCAATATTATAATGATGAGTATCATCATCGTCGTCATCCTTAGATAGAAAATAGAAAATGAGAGGGGAAAAAAAAAAATAAAAATAAAAATAAAAAAATAAATAAATAAAAATGAAGAAATTATAATTGAATTTATTGTTATGCAATTTTCAATATATCAGATGCATGTTCTTTCAATTGCATTATTCTTGTCACAATTTATTACAAGAATGGTAGAAGTTCTTAGAAAACCGCCTTCAAAACCAAATGAAAAATTAACAATACATATATAAGTATGAGTAATGTGTGAGTAATATGGATGATATAATTGTTATTTACGCTAAATGTTTTTAAAAAATTTCCTCAACGGAACGGTTTCATTGAAAATGTGTTTCAGTTTCTTTTTTCATCGATTATAAAAATGAATCAGTGAACGTAATCTAGGAACCTAGAACCGAAATTATCGAATCAAATCAAATAGGAGGTAATGGCATCATACAGTAACTGTTGCAATAATTCGAATATAGAAAAAAAGAGTTTTATGAGAAGTTATTGTTTGTTGCGCACAGCTGCCAAGTTGTGTCGTATAGTTGTTCAACGTGTAATTGCCAGTTTAGGAAAAGCATGACATTATGTTTTGTAATATTATTATTATTATTATTATTATTATTATTATTATTATTATTATTATTATCATAATTACTATTATTATTATTTTTAGTATTTTCATAGTTGCGTTATATGGTATAATATATTATTGTCAATAATACTTTATTCATTATAGTTATATGTAATATATTAGTTTAATGAGACAAGAAATTTCCAATTCTATTTTAATATATCATATTAACCTTCATATAATATATTTGTATTCCGTCAATCATTAGAAGTAAGCAGTAAATTTTAAATAAACAAAGTATATATTATCGGAATGTTTCGTATTCGGCTTGCGTTTCCCTATCTGTGCCTTTGACTTGGTAAAAACTACTTTTGCGTACACTCTTCCATATACTTTGAACATATTTTATCGGACATATATAAATTTCCATAAAACATTATATGGCGATAAGCCATAAAAAAAAATCAAGAAAAATGAAAAGAAGGAATGATTAAGATTTTCATTAACCATTAGTTTAATGATATTGTCTCGAACGCAGCAAGACATTGGATTGAAAACAAACCGATTTTCGAGGAAATGAAAACACATGCCAAACACAAATTGCAGATTCATGATGCTTTGTCCTGTCGACGTCGTACAGTACGGTAATCTTACGAAGCTGGCGATTGCCAATTTGCGGAAAAAAAGCATTAACACGAAAATGTCACAATGGAATTTGGAGTTGATTGTTTTCATTTGAAGGCACGTTAAAGATAAGGATAAGTAGAGTATTTTCGGACGGCAAGGACGGCCGAAAAATATTCGATAGTTGTTTGCATTAATTGAGTTTTATGTATTAATGGAAAGTTAAACAAGCTGTAGAGGACTCTTCATTAAGCGCACTTCCATATCCGTTGTGGTTTTTACTAAACTAATTCTTGCACCTGCGTTTGACACTTAACTTTTCTAATTTGTTGTTTGATGCATATGCAACAAATTGAGTCCTAGAATCCGAATATGTGTGTGCTTCGAGCTAGCATCATCGGTATTGCCAAATAGTTTCTTGAATCGTTTCGAAAGTTATTCGTTTTTTCTGACATGGTTCCTGCTGCGTTCCGTATTGCAATGATTGAAATGATGTGAAGTGTTGACGTCGTTTCAGAGATGGCACTTTCAAACAATAACGTTAATTTATTATATTATATATATATATATATATATATATATATAAACTTAGTTTTTAATAAATTCTGTTATCTCATTTATACAAATGAAATTACAGGGCGCAAGAATGATAGCATGATAAGGAATTCAATGAAAATAAAACATCGCGTATACATGGGACGTTAACTATGAGTATATTAGTAAACCAAACGGAAACATTTTTGCACTGAACATGCATTTGGGCTAATTGTATGTCAAATTGGCGGATTCCGTAAGAAAAACGGAAAATAATAAAAACGAAATTTCGTCAAATTGACGGTTTCCGGAAATCTAGTGTTAAAAAACACTCTCACAGTCTGTCAAAAGTTCAAAAACAAAATACTTGCCAACTTGAAGGCGACTGGAAATATTCTGGTTTTATCTTCGAATTATATTCGTGTCCACGCAATTGTCTTCACGGTGGCTGGTCGTTTGACCTATATAGAAAATGATTGTACGTGTACATATACGCGTATACGCATTTGCAGCTATTCGATCAAGGAAAGTTTGAATCAAGTAACGGTCTTGTTGAATAGCTGTTTCGACTTTTTTTTTTTTTTTTTTTTTTTTTTTTTTGTAAGAGTTTTCAAGTAAGCTTCAGATCAAACCGAAAAATAGGGAAAATTGGTAAACAAGTTCCTGCCTCCTACTCGAAGAGCTAAACGATGTTAACGCTTAATTAATTTTGGATTAGCATGACTTGGGGACATATGTCGTTGAGACTTACATTGTTAACGAACCCAACTATACAGACTTGAAACTCAATTTCCTGATGATGGGTTCCTGGTTAGCAAGGAAATGATGGTCAAAAAGGTTACAGCTACTAGGTTGCGAAATAAAGACGCTATTCTGTGTATTGACGTGGTAAAGACGTAAAGCAATTAACGTAGAGGAAAGGCTTTAATAGTTTTGGTATAAATAAACTTTAGGAAAAAAACACTATCTGTATACGGTATTTGATTGCATATTGAAGATAGAATTCATTTATTTCATATATACTGATACGTTACCTATGTTTCTATGCAGTTTTGCTGTATTTTATGTTTATATACTGAAAATTGGAAAAATGTGGCGATCGAATATCAAATTCCGAGTGAATTTTGCAAGTTTTCTCTTTGTTATTATTATTGTTGGACTTATTATTATTATTATTATTATTATTAATTTCGCCAGAGAAATAAATTGTAAGACTAAACTCTTAAAAAAGCACTAGCATCTAAGGCTATCGGGTTTTATTATTAAAAACGGCGAGATTCCTCGCCTTCGGCTACTCAGGCGGTTATTGTTGAACTTAACTTTACAATTGTAAGACCAATTCCTTCACTATTAATGCCGACATACATATATTTACAATAATATATATTTTTAAAAAAAATTATCAATTCTTTTTATTAGCGTATTTAATGGGCACAGATGGGATAACCGTACGTATAAGTGATTTACTTATCGTTAACTCATAACTCATACTTAACGGAACATTGAAGCTAATCGCATAAGTAGTTACCTCCGCATATGTATGCTCGAATTAAATTTTATTTGATTGTTTTCATAATAAATATTAATATGTGCAGAGCTCTTATGATAAACAGTTGAAGAAATAATTAAATAATACATTCTGTTAAGAGTGATTCATTTAAAAATACACGCACACAAATGCAAGCAAATGAAAATTGTGCACACTTACTTAACAATTGTTGCTATCTAACTTTATATAGTTAGATGTAACTTGTGCAAAATTACTATAGTAATTCGCATTGATAGCATATGATGTAACTATGCATTTGGCTGTTAGCTAATATGAAGTTTCATTCAAATAATTTCCGGAACCAAAATGATGACAATATAGAGAGATGAATACAAATAGAAGGTGAGAAGCAGATAGCGAAACCAAAAAAGGAAAGAGAGGAGATAAAATGAAGAGACGAGGAAAAAATGAAAGAAGGAAAAGTGGCGTTGTAATCTGTTGTAATAATTATGCATGCATTTATAGGCAGATAGATAACGGCAATCGTGTTAACGTAGTTTATGTGATTGTTAATATACTTGTTTTTGCGCGAATTATTTATTTCAAAATTCAGCCAAAGTGCCGACATATGTGTCCCACGTACAACGGCAATAACAATGCTGAATGAACACTAAGAATAGGAAACAACAGCAACAACAACAACAACAACAACAACAATTGTAGACTGCCTAAGCGCCGTAAGCCGAGAGATTCAGATATCGAACTGAGAGCACAGTTTAATATCTATTTAATACATCAGACAATGAACATATGTTTGTAGATAGACGCGTGCAATAGTTAAAACAAGTGTTGTTGCCTGAAACGCCCTTATTCCGGTAAATGTTCAAATATCATCAGCAGATTGCCACTTTCTTTGGGTTTTGCTCATCTTTTTTCATTTTTGTTTCCTTTTTTTTCTTTTTTTTTTCTCTTTTCTTCTACAACATTTTTGAATGCAATATGGTGAACGTAACATGTCTTTTTTTTTATTTTTTTGTTTTTTTTTTTTTTGAAAACGTATTCGAGATCCCAACGAAACGGCTGTTATTGCTATCTATCGATGCGATGTTATTACTGCTGCCGTTGCCTTGGTACGTGAATGGCTGTTTAGCATAGTTGATAGTCGTTTGGCGCATTTGCCTAAAGTTGAAATATATTTAACTGTCGTTTTAAATTCAGCATCGCAAAATGATTTTATATTGTCGGGGCACAACCCTCTCTCTTGTCCATAGTTATTGCAGCGCATAATGTTTCGCTGTTAATTTATGTGAATTACAAAACTGTTGGCCCAGTATTCAACTATTGAAATTTTTCATTCAAGTCACACTTACAAAATTTCATATACTCCTTTTGTTATCATTGCAATAATTTTCCCTTCTACAAGTTAGTTTGTGTCCTTCTTTATTATTGGAAAATTTATTTAAAAGAAAAAGAAAAAAAAAAAAAAAAAAAAAAAAAAAAAAAAAGGAAAATAAGGCGAAATAAAAGAGAAAAAAAAAACAAATGAAATTTTTTTTTTAATATTCCTAACTTGTATAGATTTTGCAATTGTAACGAATTCCTTTTCTTATCTGCCTTTTTTTATTCTTATGCGTCATTTTTTCTTTTATTGCAGTTCTACATAATTAACTTTCAGTTTTGTGTTCCAATTACTGTGTTCACCGTCTTCCACTTTGAGAAATGAATATACAGACTGCCCCATTTTTGGGTCCTACTCAACCACCTTTTCGTTTTAACGGTCCCCATACTTTAACCATGTCGCATGCAACAGCCATGCATCAGCAACCATCCTGGTTTGCTGCTGGTGCCAACAATGGTGGTACAACTGTAGGTGGAAGCGTTTCTTTGGGTGGCGGTAGCGCAGGCGGCGGCGGTGGTGGTAGCAATGCTGGCGGGGGCGGCGGTGGTGGTGGCGGCAGCGGTGCTGTTACCGGTGGTGTTGGATTTATACCCAACACAAATGCAATTACAACTACACCGATTAAAGGCAAGGTAAGTTCGAAAAATGCATTATTTTTATTATTTAATTATATTGAAAAGGCATGAGATGCAACTCTTTCAGTCATTATTTAAACAAACTTTATTGTATTCGTTTTAAGCATTTAAGCATAGATGATAAATAAGAGATCAAAAAGTTTATTTCGAATTTTAGATATATTCTCTCGCTACATATTTAGAACATACATGCGAATGTCGAACAAGAAAGCAAACCACCGATTAACATCATTTTCACTATGATCTGATAAATGTTTTCTTTAAATTCTCTTCTATTAATTACTTTGACAACTTTGATAAGCAAGCTTTTGATTAAAAAAAAAAAAAAAAAAAAACACATTGAACCTTTTAGTTACTGTAGTAAAACTGACATTTTCCACGAAAATGAGTTGCATTTGTGCTATGAAGGGGTTGGGGAGGGAGGGGATGTTTATGTTATTATTTCGAATGATTACATTTTTAAAAATTTCCGTAGATGGGCAGGCGGACTACAAGAATTTTACGCTAATCAGAGTTTTATATACCTTATGGAAAGATGCTTGAACTTGAATGTTTCCATTTCTTTCCGTTGAGTAAAATAACAGTTTGGCCAAACAAAGTTGAATACGATTGGAAGAGAAAGGGGAAGAAACAGAACATTATCAAACAATCTTAAATAATATTATTTTCAATATTTGCACATAAGACGAAATTCACCTGTCGGGTTGCTTGTGCTTATAGTGGCAGTGAAAGTACATTATTTACTAAAAAATTTTATTGCATTGTAGAAGGTGTTTCAATATGTATTTATATGGGGTGTTCCAAAAAAAAAAAAAGAAAAAAGACAAGTTTGGTCTTGCTTCCTGAGAAATAAGGCATTAACTGTGAAAAATTCCCCGAAATTGCGGTATGATAGCGCAGTTCTTTCTGCCTAAATTGGATGATATTGATGTGAACGATATATGGTTTCAACGAGATGCCGCCACATGCCAATTTAATTACATCACAAAACATTCCCGTTGCCTGTATTCTCAGGATTCAGGGATCAGAACCTCCATAAAAGAGCAAAGGACAAGCAAAGTCGTAGAAGCTGCTTGTCCAAATATAACCCTATCCTATGTACTTTATGATCCAATAAAAGAATTACAATTAAAAAGAAACTAACTCTGTTTTGTAATTAATTGAAATCTTGCGTAAATTTTGGGACACCCGATATAATGCATCTACGGAAATACAATGTTACTGTTCAAAATTTTCCAAGTATTTTCCAAAATTTTTTAACGCTTCGAACAGCCTTTGAACTATTCTTTTAATATTTCATATGCATTAGAAATTATAGCGCCATAGCAGAGCAGTAAATGTTTGATGAACGTAAAGCTTGATCCCAACACAGTTGTTTAGCGCAAAAAAAAAAATTATCAGAATTACAAAAAAAAGGAAAAACCTAATCATATGTTGAAAGATGATTTAGGCACTGAAAATGGGTCAAATTTGACTCTACGAAAAGGAAAAAAAAAGCAGCTTTTAAACCATGTGTGTGTTTGCCTCATGATGATGACAATTGAAACGTTTTTATAGGATTTTTTTATTTTTAATTATATATATATCTATCTAATTATATAGATTCGATCTTTAACTTGATTGATTTGTAATCGTATATATATTATTAAGTCCTACCTAATCCCGCCCATACGGTTATTAATATATTATTAAAATATTTGCAATTGTTTAATTAAAAATGTATGTAACCTGTGGCAGTTCCGCATTACTTCATATTAAAAATTAGGGCAACAATAATTACAAACAATGAAATCATGCTACATAGAATTTCGGCTCTTCCCTCCATATATAATCTATATATACATATATATTTTAATGAAGTATTAAATTTTTCAAGTAAATATAGTAGAAAAGGTAGAAAAAAATTAATAAATAAATAATCGACTTACGTATTAATGTAAAATAATTACTAGGTTTTTTGAACATATATATATATATATATATTCACAGTCATGTTGATGCTAACAGTATATATAATATTTATAAAAATCATGCAACACAATATACGGGTGAAAATATTGTATCGAAATGGTTGACTGGTAGATATACTCTCCACTTGAAGTGGGGCACGAAAGTGAAGGACGAGAAAGCATATATATGGCTTTGTAAATATTTAGTCTTTAATCAAGTTCAGAAATAGGATACGAACTCTAACTAATATTACGCTGTGTTCGATAACATTACGAATATCTGCGCCTCCGAATTAAATGAAAACTGAGATACGCTATCGTCTATTGGGCCGAGCCTTGAAAGAAAAAAACGGAAAAGGGTTTAGTAAGGTTTCGTTTTTTCAAACGTTCCTAGAATCATTGAACTCGAACGTAATGCCTGCGCTGATGCTGCTTTGTCCTTCTGATTGATTATTACTCGTTTCATTCGATAACTAGTGGCCTCTTTGAGCAACGCCTCAATTCTTGTCACGATAAAAACAGGAAATTCCTTCAGCGATAGACCCGAATCATAAGTTGCTCTATCGGCACGGAAGTCATAGGCGGAATGAAAATAATTGCGGAAAACATGTGAGAAACGATTGAGAAAATTTCGAATAAAATCATTTGCACTACGTTCGTTTTTTTTGTTTTTTTCTTTTTTTTTTTTTTAACTTAACCTTTTATTGCACTAAAAGATGAGTCCAAGTGACCCAATGAAATTTATCGGAGCAATATATATAACAAGCGAAATTTCATCATCGAATTGATTGAAGTTTTTAAAAACAATTGAATTAAATTTGCCACCCACTACAACAAGTATTCTTGAATGTTTGCATAAACTTTCCTCGGCCAACTTAGTTTTTATTAAAAGAGCAGACCGGAACTGATATATAAATTATTAATCCTATTATTTTTATATAATTAATATGAAGCTTCTCTACTGTATCTTTTTTTCTTTTTTTTTCCTTTTGTAATTAAAACATAAAATAGGCAAAGCATTGATAGAAATCTGTATTGAAAATGAAAGTATGTTAAAAATGATGTCACTCAAATCTCTACTACGCACGCACATGTTCACACGACTGTGTCTGAATTCAAATATCAAAATTTTCGATAAATTTTTGGCGCAGCATCACATTTAATCCAAAGGATAGAATCGTTAATCGAATTGCAAACTTCGACATTAATCAATCATTCAATGCCATGCGGCCAAGGTTGTGAAAGCAAACATCATTGCGTCCGATTTCTTAAAGCTGTAGGCCATCAATTATTACTGAAACATTGATTGGACCGCAACCGCTTCTCAAGATGCATTTTCAAAGAAATAAAAACCAATGATTCTATCATTCCGAAATCCATTCGCACCAACCACTAACATTTAGGCGTGGGATTTGACAAAACCCAAAAAGTATTTAATCGAAACGTGTTATTATCGAAAGCTAAATTTTTTTCGAAAGCATGCGAATATAACGGGATATGCCAGTATTCATTTGCTGAAGGATTGTATTGCTCTTAACAGTAATTGAACCGACTTTGCATGCAACGGTATAGCGTTAACATTACGGCGAGCAGCTCTAAAGAGCGTTAATCTTTCAATAAATTTAAACCACAGAGGATCATTTCTTAATGCTAATTTCGAATGGGCTTCGCATCTTTCGGTAATTTTCGCTTTACCTTTATTGATTGTACTAAAAAGTTCGACTTTTTCTTTACTAGCAATCGATGTCTCCTTTTAAGTATTTTTAAAGGGTCACGAATAAAACAACAATTTTTAGACAAAATTCGGTCCTAATCATTACCATAACAAAATCTTCTTAAAGACTAAAACATTAATTTCAATACTGCGCCGATTTTTCCGCGTCTTTTCTACATA
This sequence comes from Glossina fuscipes, assembly GCF_014805625.2. Taxonomy (NCBI): domain Eukaryota; kingdom Metazoa; phylum Arthropoda; class Insecta; order Diptera; family Glossinidae; genus Glossina; species Glossina fuscipes. The sequence continues at coordinate 41,552,843 of NW_023998415.1, read as the reverse complement.
GAACGATTTTTCGAAGCCTTCAAAATACGCTTCAGTGTCAGCCATCAGCTCTTGATTGAATACATATCTCTCTTTATTCCCTTTCAGGATAATCGATGAATATTATACCATAGGCATTCCAAAATACGGACGCGATAAACTTCCCAGAGTAATTGCAAAGAGAAAAGAACAAGTTTTGTCATTGATCTCTTTCGATATTGAAACGAAATTCTTGAGAAACGATTAAATCAAGTGTTGCCCCAGATTCGTCAACTGTGGACGACGTTTACACGGCAAACATATTGAGCGAAGTATCATGTGATCATGTGAGAATTTTTTCGAAACATAGAGTAATTCCTTAACTGAATTAAATCTTATTGTCATTGGATTAATCAAAGCGGTTCCGTACATTGCTCGATATCAAATTTAAAGGATTGAGTGATTGTTTTAATATTAGCGATAATGTTGAACGCATAAGTCTTTTCCAAGTCCCCCTCGCAGTTAATTGAGCTTTTTGGTTAAGTTTTGATTAAGTAAACAATAAGATATCATTTGTGGAATCCATTGAAACGTATGATGATCAGTAGAAATAATAAAGTAAAAGATGAGATTAGCACTTTTGCGATAAAATCGATTGATGTTAGCAACGCAACTGACAACAATTGCAGACCAAATTTTTACCTAAGCGATTAAGCGATTCTTTTTTTTGTAGACATATGTTATTGCGTAAAATGGTAAATAATTATTATTTATAAAAGTGGAAAAGCAACTCAGCTATTACACAAATAAAATTAATTGATGAATTAAACTATGGCTATTGGGCAAATATTAATATATTAATTGAGATTAAGCAGAAAGCATTCGCAGTGAAGTCTTTGGTTAACTAAGCAAAACATTTGACGTGAAATTGCTATTAACTCGAAAAGCATTGTCATCATCAACGATAAATATATTCATCTAATATACTCTCATTTCGCATAACTGCGACTTTATATATGAAGTAAAAAGCTTTGCGTTAAATAGGTGAAGAAATAAGTTCTCTATACTGAAATTGATTGCTTTATAAAACGCACATGGCCCCTGAATTGTTTGATATTGATGCGGTGTAAGCGGTGTACGGCACAGAATGTTAAACTGCCGAAAACACGGCTGAAGCGATGGAAATGCTTAAATTAGTTTCGTTAGTGAGATATAGTGTAATCAGTTTAAATTTTGATTTGTCTTCAGCAAGTGATCTTCCATTTGCACTAACAATATCTGTTGACGGCGGATTACTCGCCAGACCTGTCATCTTCTGATTACCACTTGCTTAGACATACTCAGCAGGTCAGCGGTTGCGAGAAAATGAATGTGTGGCTATTGCGCCTCGAAAGTACGAAAGGGATACGACAAAATAAGATACAAACGACCATTGGTAATGGTAGTAAATACTTTGACTATTAAGCTCTACAACAAGTACGCGTTAAATAATTTCTTAATTTTATCAAAAAATACAGACCATTTGTGCCTTCCTGTACGTAGTATTATTGATATATCGGTGAGTTAAGTTTAGAATATTTTTCCAGTAAATATATATATATATATATATATATATATATATAGTATCCAATTGTTAAAAAAGCAATATAATGATATATTTTCAAAATTTTCCTTGCGTATCCTTGGGTATAAGAATTGGATTGATAGTGAAAATAGCACAAAGAGACTACAAAAAAAATATTATTATTATTATTAAAGTAATTATATATATATCATTAAATAAATTGAATTTAATTCTCGTCGCATTTGCAATATGAACGCATTTAATAGTATATGTGTCCGTGCGTATATTTAGGTATGTATGATTGAGTACTACAATGCAAATGACAAAGAACTGCAGGCATTTTGTATAAAATATTCTCGTAATATAGAAAAAAAAAAAAAAAAAAAAAAAAAAAAAAGAATCTCAGGCTGCTGCTGTTGTCTTTTTCTCTTTACTTTCTTTCTTCGACTATTGTTACTTGGATAACACGTAGAAAAAATAGTTTTAACACAATATAATGTAAAAATGACTTAAGGGTTTTTCTTTCGTTTTGATAAAAAAAATAAATAAATAAATAAAAGAAAAAAAAAAAAAATGGAAAAGAAAAAGAAAGAGAAAAAAGAGCAACAAAAATCTATAGATAATATTAAAAGAAAAATGTCGAGTTTATAGTTCAAGGTAAAACTTTAGCTTTTAAATTAAAATAATTTCCAAAAGAATTTTTTTTCCACATATACATATATATATGTACTCATATGTACATAAAACTGAGAAAATAATTTAATTTTTGTTTATATATAGATGTTATTATTACTATTAAAAATATATATGTATATTATATTCTGTTGCTGTCGCTACTCATCAGCTGTCCACGCAACCGTTAAATTTCTTGGTACGTTTTTGTCACAAATTTAGGCGCGATGCCCCGTATTTTGCGGTGACGCTTTTAAGTGTTTCGTAGAGTGGCGGCTCCATCTAGGCCGATAGTACGCGACAAATCTTGGATAGTTGACGATAGCATACTCAGCGTTCTCTTTAGCAATCAAGACCGCTTTAAAAAATTCGTCAGATTAGTAGCTTACCTTGTCATGCCACCTTCTCGTCCATTATGATGCGTTGGGTATAAGGGAAAACGTCCATCTGACCTTTCACTACGTTCACCTATCGCATTTACCACCTGTTCATTGATATCAAGCGATTCTTTTTCTTAAAGAAAATTCTCATCTTATCCGCTAAGATATTAATCGAGATCGACCCTGCAATCATTATGGCTGACTCTTCGGAGCCGCATATCGACCTAAGCGCGTTGATGCGGTATATTATCGCCATTTTACTGTACGTTGATTTCACAATGAGAGCTTCAGCCCACGTTGGGCTTGCGTATTCTATCACTGATGTAACTTCTGTAGATATTGCTTTCATTCCGGCAATTCTAGGACCATTCATATTTGGCATAATCCATGCCAAAAATGATGTCTGTGTGTGTAAATTTTTATTATATTTCCTTGAGTGCATATTTACTGTTAACGCCTACTGTCGAAAGGTTTTTATTATCGCACAATATTGCTCCAAATGTATACCAAGAGGAAACCAAAGAGATCTCTTAGCCAAGTTATAGCTTTTATATATTACTAACTTTTTTTCCCACGCACTTTTCATTTTGTTGAATGATTGCAATCCGTTCTGTTTTTCATTTTTTTCTTTGTTTAGATTTTCTAAAAACCATAAAATAAAAATAAGGGCGCAACATATGAAAAAGGGCAAAAGTTAACAAATCTACCCACATATCCATATATATATATATATATATATATATATATATATATATATATATATATGTATGTTTGTGTATTTAAAAGAGTGTATTGTGTGTATGTGTTTGTGTGTAAAACCAGCACTTTACATTCAACCGCATGCATACAGAGCATATCCATACATTTACGCCTTCAGCTCATATGAGAATTTTAACTTGCGTTGGTTGGTTGCATAACTTTGATGCACAAGAGTGTTTGGTTGCACTAAATCTGTGAATGCGTGTGGGGGCGCGTGTGTAGGTCTTCTCTATTTTATTTATCCTGAGCGCATTTACAAACACATATGGACGGACATGCATATCACCAAAGAGATTTAAATCATTCTCTACTTTCTTTTTTTCCTTTCTCTCTATTTTGTTTCTTCTTTATAATTCTTCGTCTATTTAACTGTTTTCGCATCTCTTAATAATTTAAATATTTTGAATAGTATTTGTGAAGATGGAGAGGCTTACAATCTTTCATTCCAAAAAATTTCTAATTAATTTTCTCCAACTTTAACCTATGTACATATAAGAATAATTATGCAAGCGAGTAGAAATGGAGCAGTTAAACCGTATCATCTGTTGTGGTGTTGCCATCATTTGTTTGTTATCCTCTTCGTGCATTACATAACGCAAATGTAATATTTCAGAATTTTTACTTTGCTTTTCCATAGTAACTATTTATTGACTCATTCACTGGTTCTGCCTACTATTTAACGCTTGTTAACTCATCTGATGTTCGTTGCGGCCAATTGGGATAGGTTTTCTTCTTTTCTTTGCCGGTCATGAATATACTACGTACCGATTATAAATAATAAATCTATTTCAGGAACAAAAAGAGAGGATATGTGTAATTCGGTAAAAGATATCTAATTAAGCATACGTATGAGATATTTGTAGGATTTACAATAAATCTTTTCCTGCGCTTGTCTCAGCTTGTTTCCCACATCTAAATCCAGTTTTCATGAAAACTATCTACTCGGGATCATCTACCGTTTCATCCTTAATCACTACATGTAAACCGTAAGACCGACTGACAATAGTATTTTAAAAATATGAAATATATGTGAAATCTCTTGTAACCTCTGTGTACTGTGCTGAAGGTGTTGGCAACTTTTCCTTGTACATTAAGACCAGGTCTAAATTTGATTTTCGCTTTCGAGCTCTGCCGTGTTCGAAAATTTGTGCTTTCCATACCTTCTACGATCGTTGATGTTATAAATGAGCTGAGTCGGATTGGCTTTTAACGTTTCATACTCTTTTCCTGAAACACGGTACAAAAGCTGGTAAACAAGTTTCGTAAAATTCACTCAAGATGATATGCTTATCATAGCCTTACTATGACTTTGATTAGTTTGGCTGAAATAAGCATATGCTATACATACATATCTACAGTGGATGATTATCGCAAGAAAAGAAAAAAAAAAGAAAAAATTGTCGAAAATATGAAGGGGAGAAGTAACGGTGAAAGTAAATGTTTTATAAGAATCATAAATGAGGTTAGCATTCAATCCTTGGATGAAGTGTGCATCTACATCCACAAAAGAAGGAAAATGATGAAGACGTTGTCATAGTATTATAATAACACAAGCAAGTAGCGATTTGAGTAATTGTATGTGTTTTAATTAGTTTTTTAGAAATTCTCTTCAAGGATTCTATCTAAAGCATTTAAACATTAAATTTAAAATTATTCTTACTCATACATACATACATACATACATACATACATACAAATTCATAATATTATAATTTATATGATAGAAATGTGCATGTGTGCCGGGCATTTTTCCGAGCAAAATATATTAGTAAGCTTAAGCTATAAATAATTCCCTAACTCTTATTTTATTCGAGCACTTTGATGTCTGCAATTAACTGTTCGAGTTATGTTTCATCATTTATGTAATGCATATGTAAATAAATGTATGTATATAACTATAAATATTTACATATGTATATATGTATGTATGTATGTATGTAT
>NW_023998415.1:41514480-41547469 GCF_014805625.2 Glossina fuscipes | reverse complement strand
TAATATATTTTGCTCGGAAAAATGCCCGGCACACATGCACATTTCTATCATATAAATTATAATATTATGAATTTGTATGTATGTATGTATGTATGTATGTATGTATGTATGTATGTATGTATGTATGTATGTATGTATGTATGCATGTGTGTGTGTGTGTGTGTGTGTGTGTGTGTGTGTGTGTGTGTGTGTGTGTGTGTGTGTGTGTGTGTGTGTGTGTGTGTGTGTGTGTGTGTGGGTGTGTGTGTGTGTGTGTGTGTGTGTGTGTGTGTGTGTGTGTGTGTGTGTGTTTGTAAGCATGTTTTTGGAGTAAGTGAATGCTGTACAAGTAATGTAAAATTTATTGCATACGCAAATTGTCTACAGTGATCAAGTTTAAAAGAATGTTATAGCAAAATTAACCTAAACTGGGCGGCGATCGTTTTGCCTTTTTATTACGTAACATTTATCGATATGCGTTTTTTAAAAGAATTAAATCAATTTAGTAGGAAGAAGTAGGAGAAACTAGAATTGAGTTCATACTTAATTAATAAATACAATGCAAAAGCGTTTACATTTGTAATGTGAGCCTAAACGAAAATATAGTTAGACGATGTCGTGCATTATTAGGAACCGAGCACTGTTCGAATCGAAATAATAACTAAATCGAGACGAGCATGATGCCGACATAAAACAAATTTAATAAATAGGTAAGGGAAGCCAGTTTAAGGGAAAAATCCATACGTTAGCGAATAGACAGGGGCGCAAACATGGGCCAGGGCGGGCAAGTAGGTCAAGACGAAAATTTCACAGTTAAATTAAATAATAGTTTGCTTAAAGCCAGAAAGAGCTATTAGTTGATACCGTAACACAAACTAAGCAAAATAAACAGCTCAACTGGATTGAAATGTTCAAATAGAATAAACGAAGACACAAAAAAAATAAATAAATAAATAAATAAAAATAAATAAATAATTTTATACAGTAACTATGAGTCGTAGTACAATTGAAGATTAAGCCACAATTGATAGTCAAACATCACTTCTTCACAAACTTCGTGGTTAAATGACGAGTTTAATCATCCAATCACTCATGACTAATCGACATAAAGCAAAGCAGCTGTTATTGATAAAAAAAATAAATAAAAAAAAATATTGTTTTTGGTAAAAACCATATTTTAAAGGAATTTTTTTTTCTAATTATATACGATATATGTGATCGCTATCGTATAAAAACAAAAGTCATACAGTACAATTGCACTTAGAATTCAATATAAAATTTTATGATTAATTAAATAATTTTCACAAGATTTAATTTATTCGAGAACCGCAGTAATCATATCGTTTTAGTCTCAATTATCTTTACCAAGCGAAGATAAAATCAATCTGGTTTTAGAAACTAATAGGGCCAGTCGACCATACCTCACATTGGGAATTGCAATTGCGTCAGCACAGATGGGGCATTTTTTCTCAACAATCATCATGTTTGCGTATGTATGCGAAGCATTCTTTAAGTCACTAGTCATAAAAAAAAAAAAAAAACAAATTTTAAAACATAGGAAAGAAAGGCTGGTGCTGATGAACAATTGATTATATAGCTCGCTTAAAACAGCTAGCAGCTGACTATAATCAAATAAGATTAAAAAAATATTTAAGAAGCAATTATTCATCAAAGTATCATCAGCGCAATGAACGAAATCACTCCTCCGCAATCAATTCAACAAATTGATTTATAATTTTTTTTAGTAAAATCCCTTGTCAATTAAACGATAAAAGTGTTAGTTAGCAATTTAGAGCTAACGCCTTTTACAATTTGTTATTCAGAAAAGGGCGCGGCCAAGGTCAATTCCATTGGACAGATACAGTATACAAAACCAATGATGCTAAAGACATAGCAGTTTATGCTTTCACGCAACTATTATATTGCAAGTTGTAACAGTAAGCAAACCGTAAGCTAAACTGAGATTATCCTTTACTTTGTCTATGATTAAAAATACATTTTTGAGCGAATGTGTTATATTTTTATTAAAAGCCTTTTGAATTCAATACCTTTTCTTACGAAACAAGTCATAATAAGTTGCTCGTTTAACGATAACATAAACCCATCGTGACATTTGCATTTGCATTTATTTTATATTGCTTATATTATCCGCATGAGTAGCGGTGTGCTCAGTGCTTGAGGGTTCAAATCTCAAGTGCGGTAGCGTTTAGCTCGGTCGTAGCTGCAGTTGCAGTAAGCGTTCAGACGGTAAAGGTAAAACATTTAACGGTTGAAGGCACAGCTGAGATGCAGCCTAGAGGCTCCATCTATCTCCTTCCTTATCATCACTTTCTTCTGACCGCATCGGGCGAATGGAGCGACTTTTTCGTAAAAATGCCAGTCAGACCTTCCCAGAAAGATATAACATTTACGGGCAAGATAGCAAAAGAGAAGAAGATTCAAAAGAGAGTTCGCTTGCTCAGGTGATGAAATTTTCTATGCTTACGATCTCTCTCACACTGTATAATTGTTGGCATGAGGAGTATAACAACTTATGTAAGCAATGATCAGACAAAACTAAATCAATTAAAAAGATCTAATTACTACTAAACGACAATGGCATTCGTTTGGATGTCGCATAACGTGCCTTGAAACAATCTGTAAGTAGGACCTGATCGGCTTCATATGACCTAGTTTTTCTCATTTTTAATTATCAAAGCTTCAATGCGTTTCCAAGGCTTAGTAAATCAAATTTTGACAGGTTGAGAAGTTAAGCCTCAATGAATGCTTACGCTTAACGTTTAATTCGCCTCAGTGATTGTTTGAATAGCTAATGACTAATCGAATATGATGACAGCTTCTTTCTTCTTTTTCTTTTTTTTTTTTATAAATTTTTTCCAAAATTCTGTCTTTATAGTCTGCCTGGCGCCTAACAGGAGTTTTTCGCAATCTTATTAAAGAAGAGAAGAATTTAATTTTTGATTGTTGCCTTGCGCCACTGTTCAGCAAATATGGTTGCACTTATACACATATGTAAAGCAATATATATACAGTCACAGTACTTATTACTAAAGCAACTAACCAATAGACACCACAAATTATTCTCTGTTAGCAGCAGGATTACATGTTGGTTAATAAGCTTGAAAGAAGTTTCCCTCTTCTGCTCTTACTGCATTGTCTTATCTAATTATTATAAAGCTATTTACATGCATACATATATATATGCGTGTATGTATATATATATGTATATATGCATATATATTTTGCGAGCGCGTATGTATTTTAGTATACGTATATATGTATTAATGTATGTGTAGATACTACGATGCAAATAAGATGAAAAGCATTTGACTGTGAAAATGTGAAAGGTTAAGATTGCTTCAAAGAGAAAGCGGCTGTAGGTTAAGAAATTAATTAAATTAAATTAAAAAGTTACGCAGTTTAAGCTAAGGGACTATAATTTAGTTATTAATTTTGGGCGTTCTTCAATTTGACTGCTTGAATTGATGGTAAAATCAGTTTAATAGTTAATTCAATTAATGGAATGGATTTACACAAAAAAAAAAAAAAAAAAAAAAAACTGTTGAAAGCACATATCAATCATTTGCAGTGTTATGCGGTCATAGCTTATAAGCCCGTTTCCCCAGCATTTCCATGTCCATTTTCCCCTTTTACTCACTTCACCTATCTACCGCTTAAACGACTCCTTACTTATATACCATCTTTCATCTTTCATCTTTCATCTTTTTTTTTTTTTTTTTTTTTTCATCTTTCAATGATTCACTCAGTCAATCATTTCCTGGGCGCTTGCATTAAATGCACTTACTCTGCCAGTCACTTGCACAATCAGAGAACAAATTTGTTAAAGACAGATATCAACAGCCAAATATCGCAATCATCCGTATTTGTAATCAACATCAACATCGTCGTTATCGTCATCGTCATCGTCATCGTCATCGTCATCATTATTATCGTCAGCTCTTTGCCATGGCCTTTCATTTCTCTCTTTACTATAGTCATTTATTCAGTCACATAGACCGTCATTCCCTAAACACCATCAACAATTTACGGACACACATAGTCAAATTATTTTTTCGTTGATAGATTTGTGGCTCTATTACTGGGTGCAATCATCGCCATGGTAACCTATAATTCTTAAAGGGGCGGCTTTCTTTTTATTAAAATACAAAATCGAAAGGAAGGAAATGAAGAAGGCAAAAGAAGAGATACATACTCTCTATTTCAAATTTACTACACTTCGTTTTGATGATATTTATAGCATAAGATTTGCTGTTGAGCTCTCGAATTCATTGGAAAATAAGAAAAGAAAATACAAGCAAATACGTCGCTGCTCTTTTTCAAAAGAACTTGGCTGTAATTCTGTATACATTATTATGCTTTTTGAAAGCCATAATAACATTTGTATATGATAACATAAATCTCTGTTTAAATTACATGTTGTTTAACCAATAAAACTATGGCGCAAACGATTTAGCAGCCATTCGTATATTGTAAGCATTATTTAATATGAGGAGCATTTTGCCAGCGTTTGCCTTTGCGCGCCTACACGTCTCATATACATACATACATACATACATACATACAAATAGTCATAGATGTTATTTATTTATTAATGTGGGAAAATTTCCTCAAAATTTGTTATTGGCTATAAAACTAATTTAAAACCAACCGCCTTATAAAAAATTTTTATCGTTTCTTCTCGCACCATTATTTTTCCAAATTCTTTCATCTATTATTTTTTCCCTATTGATAATACTTGCCCGGATTATCATGTAAAATTGTCTTTATCTGTGAAAGCGAATATTTGAAATTTAAAAAATTAAATTAAATAACATCAACCATTTAATTAGTTACTATGCTATAACACATCCGCCATATAGAAGTTTTTTTCGGTGATTTTCCATCGCAAAGAATCAAAAATTCACGTTTTTCTTATTCGATGAATTATGAAAAAATTTAAAGCAATAAGATCGATCGGCCGGCATCGAAAAGTATGTGCAAGTGAAACTTGGTGAAGATAGTCTCAAGAGGGTAATAAAAAGAGTTTGATAATCATCAGGCGTTCTGCGGAGCTAACAAATAGATTTCGTTTATTAAGAAAAGCCTAGAAAAGTCTCGTTTATGGAAAAAATTTCGTTGAAATTCAGCATTACTTTAAAAGGTACTAAAGCAATTTTATTCTGTTGAAAATAAGAATTTTCTGGGAGATTTGCTAACTTTGCTAACTAAACGAGATCGTACAGTCCCAGTACAGTACAGCGATCGCGTAAGGTAATAGTGATGATTACTCTAAGAAACATTAAAAAAAATTCTGAATTCTGAAAATTATTGTAATGCGCGCGATAACTGTCATCCTAAAGATAACAAAGCGTAATAAATTCACTATTATACGTGAAAATTTGAATACGAAAAACCTTTATTTTAGAAGCGGAAGAAGAAAAATGTCACGACATTACTGAGGCAATGGCGAAGAGAAATTTTCGGTTTCATTAAAACAAAACATTATGTCTGTCGTAACTCGAATCATACAATGGCAAAATTGTTTGAATTAAAATTCGAATTGCTGGTACATCCGCCCTATACTCCGGATCTTAAGCCTCTTAATAAGAGGCATATAACTCTCATAAATAACGCACTAAAAAAACATTATAATAGCCTTGGGTCAATTGCATAACTCTTGAAGAAGAGTATGTAAGAAATTAATGTCAAGTATTGTAGCACAAATATTCTTGTCTTCTTCAAAAAAAAAAAAAAAAAAAAATCACATCTCCCTTTTCTCAATGACAGGATTGAATGAAAGGATTAGGTGATGAAACTCCTGCTCAAGTGACATATTCACCAGATATTTCTCAAATTCAGTTAGAGTTTCTTCTTCTTGCAAATTTCGTGCAAAACAAGAAAAAAAAAGAAACTGTTACATGAACGAAAAAAAAAATGATGGAATTGAAAGCATGAAAAAAATTAGTTTGCGTCTCATTTGAAAAATTCTCTTATTAATCCTTTTCGATCAAAATGGAACAAAAAAGTATTTATTTTGTTATATGTTTATATATTTTTTTATTCATTTAATACCTATATGGCTACCGAAATTTTACAAAATCAAAAAAACAAACAAAGAGAAATTAAAGTTTAATGATATGGTGATGATGCCGTGACATATAACATCATTAAATCATAATAATTTGCAAAAGAAGTTTTATGCATCGCAACGCACAGATCGCAAATGATCGCATATGAACTATAGATACACACAATTACAATATCTTTGTCAATTTTAAATTCGCCCTATATTCCGCAACGCAATAAGTAGATTTCAATTCTTCGCTAATATATATATATATATATAATGGAGAACGAATCGTAACGGTAATCATAATTTATTTTTAAATGAACCCAGACATCTATCTCTTCGTAACATCAGAGCCCAAACAGTGTAATATACTTCACTTTGAGCTGAAGTATATCCGTTCCAAGTTAAAATAGACCGTAACGTAATATAATTTTTTATTTAATTTGGGGGCGAGTTACAGCCGGATTAACTAAACATTTATCTGTCTTTACTTTATTAAGTAAATTTTTCCTCCGTATATGTTGAGGGTATATGTCATGTGTTTTCGGTTACTTTTGAAGCTCGTTTAATTTCAAATTGTCGTTCGACTTCCCGAGTAACATTTAAATTAAACAGTTAATAATAATAAATTATCTGAGAATTGTATCCTGTTTTGTTGTCTTCTTTGTAATCGCGAGGAACATTCAATTATTTATCCGGAAACGAATTTCTTTTAAGTAATTGGATGAATGATCCAATTGGATAAATGATCCAATTGGATGAATGACAAATTAGAATTAAAAACTTTCCTCGTCAAGTTCTTATTGCTACATTTCACTTAAACAGCCTGATGTCATTGTCGCTTACGGTTTTATATGAAAGCGCATACGTGCGGATGTATATCTTGTAGTAATGGAAGTTCACCTTAGCGTAAGCTCAACAGAAGACTAAAAACAAATAAGTAAAAAAAGAAAAACAATCGAAAAAGATGTTCGAGCGAAAGGTAATTTCCAAAAAGCGAAAAAAAAGCAAACCCTTTTTTGGTTTACGAGTTGGAGAGAAAAATCTTCGAGATATACTACCGGCACATGCCAGCAGCATACACGATTCGTTGTCCGTGACGCCTACGTACTAAAATTATGCCCCACAAACAGTATTTTGACAGTAGTCTCCTTCGCGGGAGTACTTTGCGGGGCTGGTTGCAATTAATGCGCTCCATGGGATAGGACATCAGTGGTATACTCCATTGACTTATACTTTCTCTTCTCTCTAAACGCCTTAATTCCTGAAGCAACTTGATCCCGAAGCGGTTTATGGTGCATCAAAGTTCAGCAGGGTTTTCGGCAACGTTCTCTTATGTCTGGCGTAGATCACACCAAGGTCGAGCAAACGCCGCGGATCTTTGCGAATGGAGCAGCTCGGACATAGTGTTGAGCCATTGTGACCGAACTAGTGTAGATAACTTCCGAACATCGATGCCTTTGTTTGTGTGTGTATGTGTAAATTATACGCATTGCAATGCGGGTTGATGGTTGCCTATACTGCTGCCTTGTTGGTTATGGTATTTAGGTAGAGTTGCTTAGTATTTTCTTTACTGCTTCAATTCCTTTTCTTTTCACTCCTTACGACATTCTTGTTATTTTTATGTTGCCAAAGTCAAAGTATTATTCCTATACGCTTTGGTGTGTTACTTTCTTATCCCATGTGTGAACTGCTGTTCTGGGCTATGCATACTCGTTCATTCATTCGTAAATCCATTCATTCATTCATTCATTCATTCATTCATTCACTCATCCATTCATTCCTATATATACACATACAAACGTGCATATTAATACGTAGATAGATGACAAAGCTATAACTAACTGATGCTGAATGTACTGAATACTGCTTGTTACTGGTGTTTGCTATTGCTTACTATTCTAAAGCGGAGTCTGTAATATTGTACCGTAAAGATAGACGAACAAGGACAATATTTTTGTTAGTTGGAATTTGCATTTAGCCAAACACATCGATTTAAAAAACTATATAAACGAGAAGGAAAAAAAGGAAAAAAATTTGAAATAAAGAAAAAAAAAAGAAAAGAGTGGAAAATGTCAACGCGACGAGTTGGAATTTCGATTAAGTTGGCATCAGTTCGTGTGCCAACTGGCAGATTCCTGGCAGCCTTCTAACACTGTTCGACACTAAACTGGCAACAGACACCAAAATCGAAAACGTATGAAAAATAACGTTAAAATTTATATCGGAGATGAAGAGAAAAAGAACTTTTTATATAAAACGTATATAAAAAAAAAAAAACAACAACAAAAATACTGCAAGAATTATTCTTGCATGCTCTCACATATGAATTTAAAGGCGAAATAAATTTTGCAATTGAATGACTTTGATTAGTTTTTTGTTTTTTATATGCTATAAGGGCTAGAAAGTGTGGAAAGAATGTCGCACATATACACACGTAGAGTAAGTACACACGCATTGAAATGATTAAAATTAAGTTTCGATACTTCGAACTGATTGGTCAGTCGATTCGGTTATTGTATACAACCAATGTAAACAATAAATTTAAGATACAAGATTTCATTCGATGTCTTCTCCGTGGATCAGTCTATGTTGTTGTGTATTTGTAATTTGTTTTCGATATATAACAGCATTTAAATGCTAGTTTAGCTAACTCGCAATTTAAAAATGCATCTTGCTATTGTCATTCCAATATCAATGATTACAATGAATAAAAGTGAACTTATGTATGACTAGACCAAGACTAATAAGTAATTGCAGTCGGTGAATGCATCTCTGAAATGAGAAAGCCTCTAAATATTGGATCAAAAAGTTTTTTGCGCAAAGCTGAAAAACAACGCATTTCGAATCAGTCAAATAAGAATTCTATCCGGAAATTATCAAAAACTTTTAGTGTTCGCGAACAATATACACGAATATTGCAAGTCAATCAATCTGCTGCCCGATTGATATCATTTCCATGCTATTATTGCCTTCGAAATCGAAAGTTAGATTACGGTTACACATTTCTAGTAGGCACGCACCACTTGTATATATTTAAGTTTAAACAGCTCTTTACAACTTGAGAAACACCCACCCACCCACCTCTTATGGTACAAAAAAAAAACATTAAATTTATTTTCTGCACCAATCGCTCAATCGTGTCTGTCCGTCAGTCCATGTATTTTTGTATTTAACTTGCAAGTCCATAAATTTTAATTCAATCTGCTACACTCACATATATCGGCTCAAAGGTGTGCGCTATTGAAAATGTAAAAGATCGAATCATTTTTATTTCACACACAAAAAAAAAAAAAAAAAAAAAAAAAACTTGTAAAAATCAGTGAAAAATAGCGTCATAGCATAAAACATAAATTTGAAAAACTTGCAAGATATGCAACGATTTATTAAACCCCCTCCAGCAGAAACCTTCTTACACCAACTAAACTTGTCCAGGTATAGTAGTGCGCAACAAGGCCTAATTTTTAGCATTTTTTGATCAAAAATTCATCAAGAATTTAAAATCATTCATTATATATAAATTTTTCAATAATGCGTTAGAAAACTACATAGACTTATTTTTTGGATATCTTCCCATAAAAAATTTTCCAGTGAAAATTACGTTTTAGTAACAAATTAGAATTTTTATTAAATTTTCCATCAAAATAAATAAAGAATTGAAAAATTATACTAAGTACTATAGCGATATATTGAATAGTTAGCGTTAGTTGAGGGTGACGATTGAGCTTATTTCTCGATCAACACCGATAGACTTCATACCAATTAAGAATTCAATTTTGTGCATATACGACAAGAGATATATTGAAAGACATAGCTGCAATATTGTTTGAATAGTTTGTATGCATATCGTATACGCAATGTTGTCGTAACAACTAACTAAGATTGCTCAGTAACTAAATATATTGCTATTTAATTCCATAAACAACATATTGAAAATTGTAAGATTAAATTTCATAATAATATATAATAATATAGAGTTTTCATATAAATTTTAAGTGCGTTTATAACATGAAAATTTTAACCTTTATCGTACCGGTGTTGTTGGTTTTGTTTTTATTTTTATTTTTATTTTTGTTTTTGTTTTTGTTATTATTTGCTGGTGTCGTAACCACTTAAATGTTATATATGGCATCTTAGCCAATTTAAACGGGCTCAAGTGTTATGCCATGCATTCACGATCTAGCTACCTGTATAAGTACGTAGCGTTACAAAAATGAAATGCTTTAATAATAATAAAAAACCAGCGGGAAGTGTAAAAAGACGAAGGAAGGAATATAAAAATCACACAATCGCATAGTAAGGAGGCGGCAATATGCATGCATACAAAACCACATGTTTAACATACAAACTCATGCACGCAAAATACACTCGCACGTATATAATAACGTGTAGTTTGTCACATAAAGTATTAACAAGGCTCTGAGTATATTACATGTCTGTATTATATTATATTATATCCTACGTATAATGCCCGTATATATATATATATATATATATGTATATATATGTTATATGTAAATATGCTTGTCGAGGCTATCATTTATATGTAACGTATGCATAAAACCAACAAAACAACGTGAGTTTCTTTTAGTTTAATTCTTGATAGTTTCGCTTAAATGTCAGAGAAGTTAATAACACATCAAGTTGTTATTGGTTGCGATTGACACTGTTCATCGAGGAAAGAAATAAACGAATAAAAAATAAAAATCATGTAATTATTAACTATATGTATATGTCCATGTGATTGCCCGAAAATAGATATATATACATACACATCTATATATATATATATATTTTTTTTTTTTTTGATGCTTTATACTATTACAAGAAAATAACAAAAGGCAAAGCAAAGTCTATTTTAATAAACAATTTTCCCTACATTTTTTCTTATTTTCTATAATATTTTCTTGTAAACATAGATAACTTTACAATGCCGTTGTTTGTGCTACTTTACTCCTTTATAAGTTGTAATAATGTCTTCTTTTAGATATATATATATATATATATATATATATATACATATATATAACACTTACTATTTTCGTTTCTTTTGTCGATTTCATAAAGATATAGTTTTACATACGCCCTCTACCATTTTCTCTACTCGTATGACATGTTGTTACTTTCGACAGTGCCAGCAACATTCACAGCAAGGCAACAACAGCGACAGTAACAACGATCGTTCAGAGCTACTTAAGTTTATGAAAAGAGTCCTGTATTTCCTTTTCTTTTTTTTTTTCTTTTTTTTTTTTTTTCGTACTGTCAACCGAACGCTAATAAAAAAAAAAAAAAGAAGCAAAGCTATACACATAGCCAACTACACCAAACAACAAACCAGGCAGGCAAGCAAACGAGTCCCCATGCTCTGTAAAAATAGGTTATATATGAAAGCGGATTGAAAGCACAACGCCCGTCGTATTGTGCGTTTAAGAGTTTTGTGGAGAAGAAATTTATAAAAATATTTTTCTTTTATATGTGTATAGGTATATAGATAAATATGCTTATATAACGTATGTGTATTAAAATAATTTTTAATTTATTCATTTATTTTTGATTCTTGTCATGAAAGGTTAAAATATCTGTATTCCATGAATTTAGTAGAACAGAAACATCTCTCTGTTTGCCAGCTTTTCACGGTTTCTTTTTTTTTTTTTTTCTTTTAAAAAGTTTAAAGGAATTGTGCAACTTTCCCCGTATACGTAGCGTTCGTTTACGGACATCACGACATATCCGATATCTCTATATGTATATGGTCTGGATGATAAGTATTTAAATGCTGCAAATTGTTTATAACTTTACATATATGGCAACGGTAGAGTAGTAGAGCATTTTCAAGTCATGCCTTAAAAAAACAACTGTTGAAATTTTTTATTACATATGCAGAAAAAGTTTAATCTCTTAATATGCTGTTCAGGAAATAAGGGGAATTTTTATATTAAAAATGTATATATGGCTCGCTATTTTTTCATTGGCACAATGAAGTTTAATGTAATGACATTAATTCGTATTGCGTTATATGTGCATATAAATTCAGATTAATTACGCGAATTTTACAAATAACTTAAAAATTTAAAAGCAAGCCATGCTTTAGTTATTTGCCCCATTTTAGGGAAATTAGCTAATGACAGGAAAGCGAGAATAACCCATAAATAACAATAATAAAAAATATATATAATACATTTTTTCAAGTTATCGAATATTGTTGTTGTGTTGTCAAGTTAGTATATTATTATTATTATTATTATTATTATTATTTGACCATATTCTGAGCAACCTCGCAGAACATTTTTTTCTATATATTTAAGAGACATAGCGTCTTCGTTTTATGATAAAACTGATATCGAAATGTTTTCTTATGTCTACTCCTTCGGGATATCAAAATTCATATAATCGCGATACACATGCAAGAGGAAGAGATAGTTTTTTCTTTTATAACTGATGATTGATCACAACAACGCCTTGTATGAAAGACGCGTTATGCGAAGATTCCTCATCGAACAAATTTCATCGTAACAAATTTTCATTCCGCATTATATGGACATCGACGGCACTTTGATTCATGCCAGTTGTATTTAAAAGTCTCTGGACGTCTGTAAAAATCCAATCCTAGTACACTAGATAAAACGAACGATCTTAGTAAATAAGGTCATAGAGTCCCTATTCGTTGCTTTCGTTATTTGGACCAAGTCAATGCTTCAAAATAAGTCCAAAGCAAAAGGTCCTATAAAATTGTATCGCATAATTGTTGTGGCAAGCTTTTGGATATCACATCCAAGAGAAGTACGATACGTTTCAACATCTCACCCAAGTCGGAATCATGCAATTCGTTTTACTAAATATCAGCAATCATGTCGTCATGTCAATTGCAGCCGACAAAGCACACTTGAAAGTTACTTTTTGTGCACGTACAGGCCTTTTAAGAACGCGAGTTGTGTTTTTTTCCTGCCAAAGCAGCGATATTCGTTACTTATGAAGCCATGTAATCAAGTATGAGCTCCACCCTACGTGTACGAAACGTGAATTCATTGTTTCCATAATAAGTTTTAACAAGTTGTGTACGCTATATAGTCATGTATGTATGTATACAAATGATGTCCAAAATATATGTAGAGAAAAACCATATAAAGAAACTATTTTCTAGTAATCGACTTGAGCCTCGAGAGTGAAGCCGTTAAAGGCAATGCTTTGAGAAGAATTTCAAACGAAAGACAAAAGACGCTCCAAGTTATTATCTCCCTTCTATCGCATGTTAGCAAAATGGCACCAACCGGACGTATGTGTGTATGTATTTAAAGTGCACATATTTTTCAAATAAAGATTCCCTTCAAATTTTGAATAGAATGTTGTAGGTTTATAAGGGTTCAAAATTTGCTCCTCAATTGCCTCACTATGTTAGCCTTGATAAGATAGCAATGACTGCAACGCATTTTCATCAATTATCAAAAGGACTTTTAATTGACAAATCATTAATGTCTTATGTCTTAATGTCTTTTCGGTGATAAAAGTGTACTAAAGTGTGAAAAAGTACTAAAGCTTCACAAATACGGAAGATCTTCTTAGTGTGCAAACTATTCCTTATGAAGCAGAAAAGGTAGGTAGAAAGAGATATATGATTTAAAATGAAAGTATGGAAGAAACAAAACTCATACGGAATCACATTCACCGACTATCACGCATACAAAATGCTGTGAACATTACCCATAGAATGCGATTTGTTTTCTATTCTCTAATTATCCTTCTTTAAAGTTTTGTATCACCTAAAGATCTGCATATTTAAAAGAATATCATTACCGTAAGCTGTTCCCAACATTTTTAGAGATTCCTAACGTGACAGCCTGTGAAAATTTACCTCATTTGTAGCTAAGCTAACTGAAAGGACTTTTTGCCGCCTGTCAATCTTTTTAATGATATACTTTTTTTTTAGGCTTTCTTTTTACTCATGAAAATTAAAGAAGAAGGAAATGAGAACGTGCTCTTGTTTCGTCTAAGCTTATCTCAAAAATCGAGAAATGGGATATATGAGATGTGACGCACACTACAAAAATAACACGTTACTATAGGAAAAAAATCTCAAACTAGCTTCAGGCCAAATAATTTAAACTAATGCGCAAGTAAAATAATTCGAAGCTAAATCGGAAAATTGCGATTCCAATGGCAGATTACATTTACATCAAGGCGAAATAATTATTTTTATTTGTCCCTGTGATAGTGAAGGAAATCAAATATGCTTACAGAAATCTCGGATGCCTATCGCTTTAAGAATTACTTGTACCACAAACCATATTTTTATTATATATGCATGTTTCCTACTCCAGATGTCTATCTATCTTAAAGATCTCACTTAGTATAAAGAAGTATACATATATATACATATATTTCTAATCTGTGACCTTCTGTCCATTGCGGAATATAATTCCTACAGAAGGTTGACGTGTGATTACTTACCAGACACAAAGCGATTTCAAATCCGTTGGCAACCATGCCCACAATAGGCAAAATACTAAAACATACCACATCGTAAGTCATAATAAGAGATTCTTTGAAAGTCATCTTGCTTACGCGAACCATATAAAATGTCACCAGAGACTTACAAGTGCAATCGGAACAAAGCAAAAGCTATAGCTTAGAACCTCTTGGAGATGCTTATGCAATACCTGAAGTAAATATTTTGTGTAAGCCTACCTGCATCGACCGACCAACTGATGTGCCTGCATTTAAGCAAATGTGCTAATGTGTTAGTTTGAGAGGATAAATATTAAAGCAAATATAAGGCTTTACTTGGCCTTATTATAGATATATGAAAACACCAGAAGATCAGAACGGGAATTTTTCTACATTATTGAATTGAAATTTCATAATTTCGCACCTAATCCCCAAAGACAGCGATTTTTCTTAATCACCTTTCTATCTAAGTCGAAGTGTTCTAAGTCGTGAAGTTACTTTAGCTTTTTCAATTTCTATTATTATAAACGTATATGTATGTGAGTTAGAATGATGTAAATTAAATCGATTCAAAATCTCATCTAATATATGTATTATGTACATCTACTACAAAAGTACTTCTTCAGTACATTGATACTTAGTTTAGACGATTATTCACTTCACGAGTTGATAAATTTAATAACAAAAAATATGAAATTATTGAAATAAAAGTAACTGTAACTGTTGTTATGAAGATATGAATCAAATTTAAATTTACATTTAACTGTAGTTTCATTGTACTGATTATATTTCGTTCTTTAAAATTCAGTTCAATATTTGACGTATAACGTAAATAAATACGTTTTGCATCATGAGCTCTTCAAATATTTATTTTTCAATACTTTTGATTTATTTTAGTTCAATTGAGGAAGATTCGTTAGTATTTCACAATTTTGCAAATACAAATAAGTAAACATGAAATCAACTTATAATTTATATAATTAAAATTTACAAACAACGCATTGCCAATGAACGGGCCGATGTATAAGCTTCAATGCCATCATTACTATCATCATATATTCTTTATAGTGTAATATTAAAAAAAAAAAAAAAAAAAAAAAAAAAAAAACCAAGAAATTTATAAATAAAAAAACAAATAAATAAATAAATAAACGATAAAATTATATTTGACCTACGACGAATTTTGGATACTCAACAATTAATTCTAAATGTAATATATGTATGAAAAATAATATCTCACGGAATTGTTTGCTGAGTGGATACGGGTTTATTATGAGAGCCGACGATTAGATGAAGTGATCAACAAAAAATTATGTAATTGGGACGAAAAATGGGCGCAATATGTTAAAAGTCATTTTAATCAGAATTTTTCAGTACGATGATGTTCGATCTTAAATGGCGAAACATGCTCAGGAAATATTAGCAGCATATAGCTAGAATATGCCTCTTTCCTCCCTGCATTCATTCATCATCGTTATCATTCTTCTACTTAACACAGGTTTTAATCATGGACTTGTTGTTCATTCAAGCAGGCTTCCGTTTGTACGATCAAACGATTAGTTTTGCTTTCTTCGTATCCTACCTAGCAGTGGCAAGATGTAATGGCTACAGATAGATAATAGTTTAAATGAAATATATCGTTTTATTGTTTTTCTTTTTCTTTTTTTTTTTATAATATATTTTCAATTGCACTAAACAATCAATTGAAGGTTACCCAGGCTCCGTATTGAAGAGTTTGGTCGGCCGCTTGCCTGCTGCCAAAAAGTAAATGAAAAAGCTGAAACTTCGAATGTCAATTAAACGAATCTATCGATCTCACTTAAAAAATTGATAAGTTGTAAATTTGCAACCTTACTTTTACCTAATAGGGGATATTAATTGAATGTGGCATTGTCGAATTGTTTATAATTGCATTTTGTTTATATTCAATGTAAAATTGTTTGGCAACGGATCAGATTACTATTATCATAATTATTATTGTTATTAAAAACTACTCGAAAAAGTATAGAGCGCACACTACTTTCATATATTTATAATTGAACCGTTTCATATCGATCGAAAGGTTCAATAGAATTTCTTGATGCTTTTTTATATACAAATATGTATATATATATATATATATATATATATATAACGTGTAGGTTCTATTATATCTATCATCTTATATAATATAAGAAGAAGAATTAATGTATGTTTGACCTGAAGATTGAAGATATAAAAACTTTTTCAAGAAGATCATGTATATATATATATATATATATATATATATACATATATAGTATTTACAATATCATAAAAGTAAAGTAGTTACGTGCCGTTTTCATATACAAAGAGAACACATAAATATATATACAATCAAACCAATAATGTGCCTTTAGGAGTTCTCAAAAGCGTTGAGTTGAGCTCTAAATTATGTGTTGATGTATATTTGTTGAAACGAGTGCATTTCACATTTCATATAAATATTTACTTATACACATATATATATATATATATACATATATATATAAGATTGTGTATGCCAGTGTCAAAGTTTCTTATGGTTTTGAGTAGTTTGTAACAAAATAGTTTAATTTTTTCAATTTTTTGGAAGATGGAACGTATAAGCGAAAATCGGAGAAAGGACGATTTCTTTCTTCTATTACACACGCACTCATGCATTGATACAGATACAAACGCATGTGTTTGTTACATTAGAATATTACCATAAATTTCGTTCTCTTAAACAGAAGAAGAAGAAGAAGAACAAGAATGCTTGGGGTGCCGTTCTTGGTTTCGATGCCATATATATATATATATATATATATATATAATGTATGTGTGTATGCAATGTGTGTGTACAAAGATAAATAATATGTTTGCATGCAGTGCGGCATAAAATAAGTTTTATATTCAGTGTATATCACTTTTTTTTTCCTTTTTGTTTTTTTTGTTTTTTTTTTTTCACTCCGCAAGTCTCAACTTGTTGGGTTTATAACAAAAAGTTTTTATAAAACTTGTTTTTTTTTGTGTTACTTTTTTTTTTTTTTTGTCGGGAAAAGTAAAGATTTTTGCGAACAATTTTCATTTTTTCTTTCTTATTTTGAACATGTACTAATATATATATATATATCCACAAAATAGTTTAAAGATTAAAGATTATTTCTCAGTTATAAATTGCTATTATAATTTATATTTTTTATGTATGAAATGTTATTCATTTAGTACTAATTCTTCTACTTGACGGTGAGATAAGTCTTATTGAATTTTAAAAACATTTTACTACAATACATAACATTCTGTCTTCAAACTATTTGGCGATTGTGTCAGAAATTTTCATTAGCGTAAAATATTAGGAAGCATGCAAATCGTGTTAATTGCCTGGTTGGTTTCATAATCCTCACAGAAACTGCACTAATCGAAAACTTCTGCGCAAAGAACTCTAGATAAAGTCATTAATGAATACTCATGTAGATATACTTTGTCTCCGTAATTACTCGTATAAATCTACATCTCCTTTAAGACGTAATATCTAATATTCATTGTAAGATTTCCTGTTTAATCTTAACTTTCACTGAACTTCAGCTTATTTCAGTTCGGTGTTTATCTGCTTCTTCGCCACCGTTACTTTATATTAACATTTTAAGCGCAAAAAGATCTACTGCCTCACAGGGCCATTTATAAAGAATAATAATGATAAAATATTTCCCTAATATATATATATATATATATGAGGGCTGTACTCTGCTGTAAATATATTTATAAAAATTTCATTTATTTTTTCCAATTTCGATCATTTTTACACAATGCCTTTATTAAAAATATTGGCAAATATTTTTAGTATAATTGCTCTAGACGGCAATACATAGTTTCTAATTATATTCAGCGCGTAGCCGTTAGCTAAGCATATATACAGCCATGGGCATATGAATAGGCGTGACAATAAATAAAGAAGAAAGCTTAGTAAAGAATTCGCAAAAAAATTGCAAAAAATTTGTTTTTTATTTAAAGTTATGATAAAGACACTATAAGTGGGTCATAGCCTATCATTGCATACCCTACAGCACTCTACAATTATTCTTAAAACGACTTTGCAAATTAAGCCGTTGAATGAGAAGCTCTCGTAAAAGTAATTCCATTTAAACCGTTTTCAAAAGCTTTCGTCCTTGGCCCAAAATACGTCGAACATGGTATAAATTTACTAAATATGATGAAAATATTTCAAAAATTGCGGCTTGTAAGTTGAATTCAAAAACGCAAGACGAACAGATAGACAGACAAGCTTAAATCGATTTATAAAGTGATTAATATAAAAGGTTGGTCTATCCCAAATCCTTCTCTATCTTGCATGCATACATCCGAATAAACTTTTACAACTAACTTAGTTGTTGTACCACAAGTCGTGTAGAATGTAAAAATTTTAAATGTTTTTTTTTTTTACTTTTCAAGTAATTGGGACAAAGAGGGAACGTAAGAAATTTGCAGAAAAGCTCTCGTTTAAGAAAAATGTTGGGAAATGAACTGTATGTCAATCGAGTTAAGAATAGTTTAAAAAAATAATATTTAGTTGAGTACGGTCAGCCTGCACCACCTTTCCTACATTTGCATCAATTACCAAAAATTGTATCTTGATTTCCATGTAATTGGTTACTTTTCTTAGGAAGTGTTTCATTTCCTTATCAAAAATGTTATTATACCCACACAATTAATTTTTATCCCAAACTACTACGATGAAGCAAAAAAATATAAAAAAGTAGATGTTTTGACCTTATAAAGGTGAGGTTTTTGTAGGAATATCTTCCACTTGACTCTATGTTTTACATTGACGAAAGGCTATATCATATTTTCATATAATGACTTTTACAAAATATGGGTGATATAGCGACCGTCCGATCCAAAGAATTTTCAATAGTGTTCGTCTCTCACACAAAATCTACTAAACTTCGTCTAAACATCTTAAAAGTAGCGAGCTATGGATTGCAAATAAATTACGTGAACAGGCAGTAGAGAGTGGTACGGACGGACAGCTGGATAGTGGAGATTAAATCTAAAGATTTCAAAGATGATTCCAAAATGGATCGGTGTAATAAAAAGTGAAACTTTTCCAATAATTTTGAATATTACATACATTCGCAAAGGCTGAATAATATAACCAATACCACAAGAGACATAGGGTATAGCGAACGATTTTTTCTTTATTACTCCACCTGTATTATATTCCATACTTCATTGTACTGTATTGCGAATTCTCTATGATAGCTTAAAAACTGCGGCATATACTTCCGAGAAATTTCTGATCAATTTCTTTAATAATACAAAATCCCAACCTTCCTTGACAACTTCCCAACAATTGTCATAATTTTCACGTAAATTGGGACTCTGTGCTGGCTATTCTAAAGCTTATTACAATTCCAATACGTTTTTGCGAAAATCAACTGCTTTTCACCCTTGACAAATGCTCGGTTATTATGCCACGGCTTACTATGGATTTCGTAAAACTTCTAATTAATTGAACAAACAATGCAATCAGGATGAAGGACTAGTTGTCAGAAAATTGCTTCCATATTTATTTGCACTATTTTTATGTCTATTTCCAAAGAAATGCCCTATAGGCGTAAATTGAAAAAATGACAAAACGTGGCAAGAATGAATAATTTCTTTACAGCAGTATTAAGCAGTGTTGTGATATCTCAACTAATAACATAAAATACTGCAATTATATACTTAAAGTATTCTTATTAATGCCTCTGTTTAGATTTGTGCTATTTAAATGGTCATGGCTGTATGTCAAGTATCAGTATTCTATCTCATTTTTTGCAAATTTTGAAAACTAGAATAGCGAAGCGGTCTTAGTTCGTGACGTGACAACACTACACTGATATTACAAAAAATGAAAATTGATAGTGATCAACATGTTGCGCGAAACATTCTAACTTCGGTGACTAAATGACATATTCACCTGTTACTATTTACATTAGTATACAAATCGCGGAATTATTGTGCCTTTAGCATTTACAATATTAACTTTATTTGGCTGAGGTATGAGATAAAATAACAGGAAAAAGTATTAACTAAACTCTATGGAATATTTAATATTGTTTTATAAATCCACACGAGCCCGGGCCATTTCTTAAACTTAACCACATATATGCACAGGATACAAATATATATATATATATATATATATATATGTATATATATATATATATATATATATATATACATATAAGTTGTATATTTATATGGCATACGTACGTACATATATTCTTATAGCAAGTGAGCTACATATATAGCAGAACAACATATTCTCAGTTAGTTTCCTGCATCCCAAGTGGTATCTAGAGTTTAATGCACTTTTACTCTTCTTGTAAATACATCCACACATACATGCGTACACATATAGAAATACTAACAAATACGCTCTCACACGGACCTAAATACGTACATATCTGTCGTTGTCTTCATCGCCAGCATTATATTCCATATTTTTCTTTATAAGAGCGTACGTACTTTGCAAAAATAAACTTTTCTACATAAAGTTTATTAAAAAAAAAAAAAAAAAAAAATGTAAAAAAAAAAAAACTGACAATTACTTTATGAAATTTACAAGTGGGCCCACTAGAGAAATGTTGTCCAGTCATGTATACGTTTGTAGCTAGCTAAAGGCATTTAGATAAGATAAAAAGTTAACTTTAATCGTAACTTATTTTTGTAAACATCTTCAAACTACTTGCTTAAAACATTTTTTAATTTATTCATATCGGAAGATAAGATTGATTAAAATCGAATCTTAATTAGACAAATATTTATAATTAGCTTATACAGTTATACTCGACACGTTACATGCTGGTCCGTTTTATTAAACACAAACAATCTGTTCCTGTTCATTTGATTCTTTAACTTAAAAATATAAAGCAATAAGAAAAGTTCGGTAAAGTTCGGTAAAGTTCGGTTTGGTGACGCAACAAATTTAAGTTGAAACCTTAATAAAACATTTCTAAATATACAACCAAAGGATTTTATTCTATTATTTTTTGTGTTACTTACTATAAAAAATTGATGGAGTTATGCCTCCCGTTTTGCTCGCTCCGTATCCATCCTAGTATATACTTACGATGGACAAATAAATGTAGTAACATTTTATTGCATGTTGGCAACACAACATCCGTGTAAATCATGCGACACATAGTATAGTTTACGTGCAGTGTATTTAACGGTTAGTTCTCGATGACACGTGCGATCTCTTAGACGTCGGAAGAGGACAAATGGTTGGTGATCGGTTAGTGGTAGCCTCTAGCACAGAAATACGTAATCGTTTAATGTTTCACGAGCGATAATGACGGCATACACAAAACATGGGAAACCATCATCGACGAAAAGGAATAGTGGGCGAAACTCAAAGTTAACCCAAAGGCATTGACGAACGAATAATCATAAGGATTTTGGCCAGATAGCATAAAACTACTGCGACAAAAGTAGCAGCAGAACTTAAAAATTACTTGAGTAATATTCCTTCGAGGAAAATAGTACGGCGGAACCTCTACAAAGTTGATATTCATGGAAGGATTGCACTTGCAAAACTTTTTATATCGCCAGCGCTAAGCCGCGAAGGAAGTGATATCGCCATTATAAAACCTGGGCACTTTATGATGCGAAGAATATGGTATGGTCCGATGAATCAACGTGTACATGATTTTCTATACGCGACTGGCTATGTACTTGGAGAATTCCAAAACAGGGCCACGATCCAGATTGCCCGCTTACTACTGTCAAGCATAGGATCTGAGCGACTATATCGTGGTGTTTATCTGATAATTTCGTTCCCATTTCTGGTTGGACTGCCGCGAATAAATATCTCGATATTCTCGATAATGAAATTCATGCTATGGTTAGCATATCGCTGAGGTTCAATGGTACAATGGTTCTGTTGCAACGAAAATGACTAGGAAAGGAGAAAAAAAGGTTAAAATAATTGCTTTATTCAAGTGCTCTTCACAACTCCTTATTATTAATAAGAGATTATTTTATATATATCATATCAGAAGCTCATTGTTCACAAAACTATGCGAGAAAGAAATCTCTCTTCTGTCAAAATTGAATATTTATTTATTTATTTATTTATTCCACTTATACAAGAAACTCAACTAAAACAAAATGGCAGTCGAGTTCAATTGACTCTTAAGTAAATCTTAAAATTATTTAATAATAAAACTTAGTATAAGTACAATAAAACAAATAAGGAGGAAAAAAAAGCATGTACACAATTAGCATAGAGCCACGCCCACAACCGATACAGGACCAAATTGCAAGTGAACCCCTAAGCCATCGCAAACATGCATAAGCTTGGCAACCAATAATTGTTAACAACAAATTAATTTTCGACTCATAATGACAAAATCTAAGGTTAAATCAGTTTAAGTACGACATAGGTAAATCGCGCTTGTTGAGCAATATTGCTTTAATAGACTTTAAAGAGTCCGTTAATGAGAATAGATGATAGACATCATTTAGGTTCTTGCAAACAACTCTGAGCGGGTTAAACAGTTCAAAGTTATATTTGCATTGACTAAGCTTTATCAACATAAAGTACCTAGAGAAGCGGTTAGGGACATTAAAGCAAATCTCACGAAGTAATGCGGGCGAATCAATTGCACCATTTATTAATTTGATTAGGAAGGAAACCCCAAGAACAAATCTACGTTTCTCGAGTGACGGTAAGGATAACAGAAGCAACCTATTTTCATAGGGTGGAAGAGGGGAAATCGGGTCCCAACCCAAATTCCTAAGTGCAAACAGCAAGAATTGCTTTTGTATAGATTCAATTGAACCAACGTAGCATCTATATGAAGGAGACCACACAACAGAGGCATACTCAAGAATAGGTCTAACCAAACACGTGTAAAGCCTTTTAGTAATATAAGGATCATCAAGCTCTTTGGACCACCTCTTTATAAAACCAAGAGCGGACCTAGCTTTGCTTAACGAGGACTCAATATGCAAATTGAAACGTAACCTATAATCGAATAGAACGCCTAAATCAATGAACGAATCGACGTCTTCCAACCTGTGCGAATCAATGAGGTATTGGGTACTAAACGACTTCCTTCTTAAGAAAGAAAGCTTCTTACATTTATTTAGATTTAGCTTCAGAAGATTGAGGGAGCACCATGCAACCAAATTGTTCAAATCACTTTGAAGATGATGTGATTGCGATTCTACGGAAAAAGAAGTAAGCAGTTTCACATCATCAGCATACATTAAAATCTTACTGAATTTAATCACGGAGGGCAAATCATTGATGTAAAGATTAAATAAAATAGGTCCCAAGTGGCTACCTTGAGGTACGCCAGACGTCACGGGAAATTCATCCGAGGTAATGAGGTTAAACAAAACCCTGAATGATCTACCATACAGATAAGAGCTTAACCATTCAACTAAGAAGAGAGGAAAGCCAGAGGTCTGGATTTTAAATCTAAGAAGTCTATGATTAACCATATCAAACGCCTTGCTAAAGTCAGTGTAAATGACATCAGTGCGAGAACCACTAGAAAAAGGCTTGAAAACATGAGAAGTAAACTCCAACAGATTGATCTTCCCTTTCGAAAACCATGCTGGAAAGGAGAAATATACAATTTCATGGAAAAGGCTATATGCTGAGCCACAATTCGCTCAAACAGTTTAGGTAAGACACTCAACTTGGCGATGCCTCTGTAGTTCGCTACAAGTTGCCTACTACCACTTTTGTGAATAGGAATAAGGAAAGAAGTCTTCCAACACAAAGGGAAAACACCTAAATTCAAAGACTTATTAAAAATGTTTGAGATAACATCACAAAGCTCGCCAGCACAAGATATAAGTACACATGAGGGGATGCCATCGGGTCCAGGCGAACAATTATATTTCAGAGAGTTCAATCCTTCAAAAACGTCATTTTCCGATATAACAAAGTTAGGAATTGAAACCGAATTAGAAATCGAATATGGATAATTTTCCGATAAATCAAAATTGGCAGTTGAAAAGTTCTGTCGGAAGTATTCCGCAAAGAGATTTGAGGATTCAAAATCATCCGAGGACTCGGAGCCATTAAAAGACACAAACGACGGGTTTATGGAGATTTTTCTTTTGAAATTAACGAACTTGAAAAAGTATTTAGGGTTAGCAAACAAGGAGGATTTAACAAACTGAAGGTATCTGCAGTAGTATTGGCGGTTGAGGGAATTAAATTTATGCCTTGCAACAGAGTAAGCGAAATGATCGAAAGAAGAACCACTTTTCGAAAATTTCCTGAACAACTTGTTTTTCCTATTCTTGTAGTATTTAATTGTCTTATTAAACCACGGGGGATCCTTACTTCGAGCACGGGACTGCTTGATCGGAACGGATGCAGAAATAGCTTGATTTAATACATTGTAAAACGACGACAGTAAGCTATCAATGCTTCCCTCTGAGAAATCGAGCACAAAATGAGAAAGATGAGATTTTAGTATGGAAACATTGATATTATGGAAATCATAACGTTGATATGAAAAATTTGAATTTGGAACATTATAGAGGTTCAACGAACCAACCGACTTGTAATGAAAGGAAACACCCAATGCTGGATGATATGGATCCTCAGGTAAACTAAACGGAAGACAACGATTAACGCAAACCTCAGGAAAATTTGCAAAGCAGAGATCAAGAAATCTCCCATTACAATTAGGGGTACCATTGTATTGAACTAAATTATTATCAAATAATTCATTGAAGAACACAACGGCTTTATCAGATGTTGAGGAAGGAATCAAACAGCCAGAACTATCACTGTAAAACCAATTGACTTGAGGCAAGTTGAAGTCACCCAACGCAAGGACTATATCGGTAGATTTAGATTGCTTGGCCACTTCACAAATGAGGGCGGCCTGTTTCTTATATACAGAGATATCCGAATTTGGGGGAATATAGGAGCAGGTCACATATAAGTGTTTGTTAGGAAATTTCAATCGAATGGCGATAAATTCAACATCGGGAGTAGTTGGAAATTCAAACGAATAGGTGGGGAGTGCCGTAGAAATAGCAATTAAAACACCACCACCATTGCGATACAAACGATCGTTTCTGAAAACTTGAAACGAATTATGGAAAAGTTCCGACGAATGTAGAACTGGCTTTAGCCATGTTTCAGTGAAGACCAGACAGGAAAACTCCGTACTCACTGAATTTAGGAAGGTAGAACGAATTTTTGAGTTTAGGCCCCTAACATTTTGATAAATGAGAGAAAATGAGGCTGAAGAAGTATTTAGTTTTTTGATGGGGAAAGAGCTAATGCATTCGCATTACGGGGTCGGTCCCGAGGGATAAATTTCTTAATTAATGATCCAACCGGCCACAAAGTTTTATTTAAAATCAAATCCATATTTTCGGTCGGAACTAGAATTTTAAAAGATGAGATAGCTCTAGCTTGAGAAGGACCCAGTTTGAAAATACTAACTCGCTTTAAATTGACAGAAGGGGCTTTCGCAGCCAGATAACCCCTTATGTTTTCAACAGATGTATCTGGTGCCAGTCTTGACACAAATATGGCCTTTCTAGGAGGAACTGCCTTCAAGCATATGTCATCAGTACTGGGAGTAGCAGGGTTAACGGATGGGGAGTTATGAGTTGGGGAAAATATAGAGGGGGTAACCACACTTGCACGAGCAGCTTACTCAGTTTGGCGACCAGCATTTACACCCGAACAGCGAGGAGGAGAGGACGATTTACTATTACCCTTAATAGTTTTGGGCAATGACGCCTGAGAAGATTGAGTGACATCTATGGGAGGAGATACCCTTGCCACTTCAGCATAGCTCAAGCCAGAAGGACTTCTCGGACTATTTGTAACATCTATGTTACCAACCGACTCAGCCGTAGCAGAAACACTAACATTATTTGTAGCCTTTAGGGAATCGCTAACTTGCACCAACGAAACGGACTTAGGAGGTGACGAACCACACGCTACGCTACGCGTTGAGACTAAGTTAGCTGGAGAGGAAGATGACTGCGCAATATACCGACATTCATAAAACCTAGTCTTGATTAATTCAAACTTCTCCCACAAAG
Organism: Glossina fuscipes; assembly: GCF_014805625.2. Taxonomy (NCBI): domain Eukaryota; kingdom Metazoa; phylum Arthropoda; class Insecta; order Diptera; family Glossinidae; genus Glossina; species Glossina fuscipes. The sequence goes on along the minus strand of NW_023998415.1, from coordinate 41,520,918 downwards.
AGCCGAGATTTTTGCTCAAATCTGAGAAACAATTTCTCGTCTCCGTGAAGAGCTTGTAGAAATCAATATCCCGCTTTCTACAGTCAGGACATGACCATCGTAAACCTTTAGAAGGGTCAAGGACTGCATCAGCAGCACGGCCGGTAATACCAGCACACTTTGCATGTCCAAAACGATCACACAACCAGCAAGAAATGAATCGTTCAGATTCAGGGCCAGTTTTCGCACGACATGGAGTAAATAAACAATCCATGTCCATTGAAAACAAAAAAAGTAGCTTAAGAAGGAAAAAAAAAAACGAAAAAGAAAAACAAAAAAAAAAAAAAAAAAAAAAATTTTTCCACGGCACAAATTTTCAGAAAAATTAAAGCAAATTTCTCACTTCCCTGCCCACTGTAAATATAGAGCGAAAACTAACGGAAACTGTAAACACAGATTAAAAGGCAAAAAGAGAGACTTTTACCAAGAGTTCAATTGTTGCTTGCAATAAACCAAAATGATTTTTTCACATAAATGGTTAATAAATTCATATACAATAAATTCACCCTTTATTCTTTAAGAGAATTTTTAAATTTAAACACGAATAAAGCAAAAAGTTAAGAAATACAACTAAAAAAATTGATATATTTGTTGACAGAATAAAAACGCGACTACAAGACACGCGCAGAGTTGCCAAACTTACAATATCACCCAGCGTTTGCCGTGGAACCCATATCACGTGTAGAAAAAAAAGGGGAATAATAAACGAAGTACCTCTACGAAGCCAGTAAACGCAGTAAGAATTCTGTAATATAATGATCAAGGACGCTATTTGCCTGCGTCGATGAAGCCTTCCTCCAAGGATAAAGAAAAAGGTTTTTTTTTTGTGTTTTGGGGATGTTTTATGTCAATACTTACGGGCACATCGGGGTATCAATAAAAATTAAAAAAGGTGTTGATATCTGGAACAGTGGAAAAGATCATTGCTGGTCGGTTGCACCAACGACGGTCGGGCAGAGCAGTTAAAGACCGATAATTCGTGGTGGTGTGACGTGCGATTTGCGGTGAATTCCAGAACGAATGGATAAGAACGTTGAGGAGGCCCTGTTAAAGGACTCGATGAACGATCAAATCTCTCCCTTCCGAGGAACACTTGCTCTGCATATACCTATACGTAAGCACAGCACAACCTACAATTCGCCTATGCGTAAAACTATCGAGACTCTTTTGGACGCACTATGAGCCATCGCCTATGAGTATCTGAGCCATTCATTGTTGTATTCGGTCGAGAATATATCTTAGACGTTGATTAGGCATTTGAAACATATATTTATACACTATACACACATACATACAGCATATATTCAGAGTACATAGTAGTCGCAATTGTATGTGGACAAATCGGATTTCTATGCACGATAGTTACCGTACAGAAACGAAAACAATGGCCATGGCGACAATAGACGGAAAGACCACAGAATTTAATTGAATGATAAACGATTAGCTTTCAACTCTTACTAATATTTAGATAATGCGAAAAGTTTCGCTATCTAAAACATTTTTAGCTTTTCTTCGCAAGCGATCCCTTGTTACTGGTAAGCAATTCGAGACACGAAACAAAAATTAGAAATGTCATTAAAATTCTAAGATTTTCGTGCTTTAGCTTATTACTTCGTTAAACTTCGTCTGTCACGTGAAGAAAATGAAGTTAAAATTGTTTTTGCATTGAATCGCTGATGTAATAAATTTCTCCGCGTAAATGATTTTTACTTACCGATAAATTTCGCGAAAGGTATCCACTTGAGAAGACGTAGCCGAAGAAAACGTTGAAGCGATGCGAAAACTAATTTGTTACATAATCCATGCAGCCCTATATGCTAGCACTCAAAAGCTTAGAAAATAGTGAAGAGTTATCTGCGTATAAAATGATTTGTGTGTGGAATGCCGCTTGGTAAACATCTACTGAGAACTTCAATAAGCAACTAAAACGGTTGCAACAAAAAGCTTCAAATAAGTTATATAATACTGCTATTAATGATAAAACTTCGACATATTCTTTGAATTGGAAAAAAGAGCTCAATCGGTGCAACGTTTATGTAGCCGAGGCAAACAAAGGAAAAATAGCTTCATTTTTTCCTGAAGATAGTGCGATAGCCACTTTTACCGCGGAGAATAATGTCCGCCAATTATTATTGACAGGACAGACAATACTTCTTCTACATTATAATACGATAAAGCACGCCCACATATTGCAACTGCAACACAGACAAGGTTTTGTAAGGAAGAAGATGGACTGGTTTGCATACAAGCCTCTGGACTTAACGAATAGATAAACGTGTTAAATTGAAGCGTTCAATTTTTCGATAAATGGGAAATTATGAAACAAAAATTAATAGAAATAAATCGATGTTAATTGTGGATGGAAAGCTTTAAAGGGATCCATTTTCATTCTCTTTTAAATCGCAAACCCAGAGTCATTATCTGTTGGCGATCGATCATCTATTTTACAATCGTACAAAATTGCTTGTTTCGAGAAGCAAGAGAGATTGAGGACGATATTCGATAAGCACTTACTAAAGTAAAGAGGTTTTGATCGATTACAAAAGTAGTTCAGGAATGTGAAAGCCAGCAAGGTATAAATATGCGTGATTTAACGAAAGAAATTTGGGGAAAATTTTGCTCATATAACTAGCACAAGATTAAGCAATTAACTGCGTTAGATATCTATAGACATGTACACATGTTCATTTTCGTTCGACTGACTTGTATGCATACCGTGTGAAATGAAATATTTACCATTTGATATAAATACTAAAAATGTCAATAGTGACATCTTTGATGTATCTATGTTCTTTACAAATCCAGTCCAAGTTTGCTATAAATGAGAAAAAGAAATTTGGTTAAGTGCACCTGCAAAATGTAAACGACTGTTCGGCAAACATTCTCGGCAACCTTATCGTAGTCGTACGATCAAAAGCAAAACTATTTTCACCACAGCATTGTTGGTTGACCTGTGACGTTTTACGCTTCTTCCTGCCTTTTCCTACTTATCAATTTTATGAACTGACAATTTTTGAACTTTCAATCGCTATACCCTTCCAATCAACTATGATTTGTTTAGTTTTTTGCCTAAAAAAAAAAAAAAAAAATTAAATTTTTTTCGCTTTACTTTTTATTTTTTCCCGAAATCTGACAACATTGTATGGCGTTTGGCTGGCAAAGGAGTTAAAAATATAAATTCCGCAGTCAGCTGGTGAAGTGAATTATATATCTAAATTTCAAGGTGATGGTAATTCATCTCCTCACGCCAACCTAAATTACGTAGAATCCATAATTATTTGATTATAGAGTTTGAAAAATCCAAAGTTTATAGAATAACTCTGTTCTCGAAATGAAAGTCACGAGATCCTCATAGCCCCCACGGCAATGCATCAAACATATACAAAGACTATACTCTTATAGAAGACTTGTAGTGCTCTTTTTAAAAATGACAGAACAATTTCTAGCGTATTTTACTGCACGTGCTCAATACATTGGAATTTCGTGCTCCTTTTTCACTCAGATGTAATCATAGACCCGTCATTGCGTTCTCGAATAGTGGGAACAGATAGAAAGAAAACAGACCAAAAAATAACTTGGCATCTAAATGCATTTTAAGGCTCTTTCAGAATGTTTGAATGTTTGTTCGGTTCAAATAACGTGTAAGAAGAAGCAGATGTATTATTTCACATGTAGTCCCGTCACTTGCTGACCGTTCAACGAATACGTAAAGGGGCTATAATTTCAATGTGCTAGCTTTCTAAAACGATGACCGCTTATGCTGCATACTTTTAGCCAGAGATATTACATAACGAAAATATGATCGTTTGTCATTTTTGTGAATATTTGGTATGAGTTAAGTAAATGGCTTAAAGCAACTATTTTAATTTTGAACAAATGTCACATATTTTGAGGTAAATATCAAAGTTTAAACTACACATTAAACAGAAAGTTAAATTAAATAAAAGAGAGTGGAGGCATAATATTCACAAACACATACCTATATAGAGAAAACGCAATCTCTCCGTTTGCTGTATGAACAAATTTCATCTCAGTGCAGTCGAAAAACCGGCATCTGGTATCCACAGATGACAATATGATTACAGCTGACGACGAAAGTAAAAAAAATTAAATAATTGAGAGTTGTTAAGTATGACAAATACACATACGTACATATGTATTTATAAGCAGAATCAAACATAACGGAGCTTGCGCTGTAAAGTTAGCTACGCTAAAACGTACGGTATTTTTCTAACAGTACAAATAAGCGATAACAACAACACTTTAACTATTATTCTATAGAGTGCGATTATATAAAAAGAAAGAGCGAAAGCCAGAGAGTGAGAGAGAGAGATAGAGAAATAGAGAAAGAGAGTTGGCTGCACAGACGCAGGAAGAGAGTGTTTTTGTGTGTAGATGTTAACTGTCGGTTGATTTGTTAGATACATAAATAAAGCTTAGTAGCTGGCCCTCACATAAACGAAAGCAACCTGCTCTTCTATGCCTCTGTTAGCGAACACAGCTGTACAGTAACAGGAATTTAATATTGTTAGCTATTTAGGCAGGCAGTTAACAAACCAACCAACCAACCAACCAGCGCCACCGCTAGTTGGACTTTATTCTAACATCTGTGAGAAAAACAATGTTATTGTATTTCTTTTTAATATATATATATATATATTTTTTTTTTTCCTTTTTTCTTTTTTTATATTTTGTTATTTTTCTTGTTACCTTCACATGTGATGATATTTTGAAAGAGCTACCACCAACAAGCAGACTGCTACTGAGGCTGTTATGCATGTTTAGAGCTGTGCTTTCACACTCACACGCACACAGGCACACAAATATATAACCGCACAAACACAAACACACATACCCTTACACGGATATACTCATGCACAGACACTGTGATTGTATTTTAAGTCAATTCATGCATATTGTTCAGTCATCTTTGAGTATAACATTCGCAGAGTTGTTAGCGTCAGATAGACGCGTTTTTTCATTACAAGTTGTGGGTACTCTACTGCGCTTACAATATACATATAGTTGAAGCGAAAAAAAAAAAAAAATAGAAAATTTGCACGCGCACACATGCTTACCTATAAATATATATATACATGTATATATATATGTATATATATACATATTATATATATATATATATATATATATATAAATTACATTAAATATAATTTTTCATAATCTCAAGTAACATGCACTCGAAATTATTGCAAACAATACGAACGTGTCTAACATCTCTAAAGCGGTAGAAACCAAGAACCAAAAAAAAGAAAAAAGTTCTCAAATTTTCTACTTAAGGCTAGAAAAAAGAAGTATATAAATAAAATTTTAAGAAAGAAATTTAATGTGAAACAAAAGGAAAAAAAAAAAAAAAAGGAAAAAAAGAAAAATTTAGGAAGAAGATTCCTATGTGTGTATCTATGTATGTGTAAACGGCTAAGTTCAAGTGATTAGTTTGTAAGAAGATATATTAGAAGGAAAAAATTATTTGTTACCATACGGATGAAGGAAAACCTATTTTATACTATAAAAATTTTGGATAAAATCCCCTCTTAATTGCAACAACAAAGGCGACACAACACCAACAACTACGAAAACAATAATCAGGCTAACATTTACAAATACATACCTAGAGGTCTGTATACTGATTTTGTGCAATTATTATTATTATTATTATCGAATGAAATTATTTTTGTTGCTATTGCTGCTCCACGTCTAATATGCCGTCTGCGAAATTTGACGTTTCAGCATATGTGTATATTCATCCATAATTTGTAAAAAGAAAAATTTTTTTCCTATGCAATTCCCTTGTGGTATGTTAAGCTAATTTGCTCTTGTTTATTAAATTTACTAAAAAAAAAAAAAGCAACAACAAGAACAATACTGACAACTCAAGTATTTCTACATTTCTCCCGGTATATCTGTGGTATCTATTATATAGTATGTCGCATAGTTTAGATTAGTACATTAGTCTATTTATAGTGTCATAACTGCCATATGTTCGTCAGATTGGTTTGTTTTAAGATTTTTTTCTTTTTCAATTTTACTCGTCTTTCTTTGCATTCGATCGTTCAGTTTTTCATTTCAAACATAATATGGTTATTGGTATTTGTTATTATTGTCGTTGTTGTTTTATTTATTTTTTTCTGTTTTTCTTTATTTTTTTTTTGTTTTGTTTTATCGTTGTCGTCTCATGTCTAGTATACAGTCTACAAGTCCACTGTTATTGTTAGTTGAGAAAATTTGCTGCTGTTGCCGGTGTTGTTGTGTGACGCCCTAAAAAAACTGAGAGTTTTAATTTAAACAGCGCAGCAATTGTGTGCAAATACAAATAATCGAATTGTTGTTGTTCTATTATTATTATTATTATTATTATTATTATTATTATTATTATTATTA
>NW_023998415.1:41503450-41514470 GCF_014805625.2 Glossina fuscipes | reverse complement strand
TATTATTATTATTATTATTATTATTATTATTATTATTATTATTATTACTACTATTATTATTATTCTTATTATTACTATTATTATTATTTCTCATTATTATTATTATTATATGTATTAGTATTATGTATTATAATAATTATTATAATTAATTATTATTATACTTATTTGTTTTCGTTATTATTATCACGTATTATCATTACAATTGTAATAATTATTATTATTTATTATGTACACTAATACTATAATTATAATAATAATTATTATTTTTTGTTTTTATTATTGTCACGTACTATTATTACAATTCTAATAATAATAATAATAATAATAATTATAAGAATAATGATAATAATTATTATAAGAATAATAATAATAATTATTACTATTATTATAAATATAATAATTAATTTTTTTTAAATTATATTTATTATTATTATTGTTGTATTATTATTATTATATTTATTATTATTATTATTTATTACAATTATTGCTATAATTATAATTACTATTGGTATTGACGGTCTCTTTTTTCATTCGCGTGTGCATGTGCGTGCGTGCCTAGTTCGATTCAGTTCGATGAATGATTCTAATTACTGTGATATTGCACTGTATGTAATATTACATGTAAAAGTGTCCCTCTCTCTCTCTCTCTCTCCCTCTCTCTCTGTCGCTCTTTCTCTATGTATACATATATATCTATCTTCTATGATTGTGTGTTTGCCTGTCTGTCTGTTTGTCTTCTTCTTTCTGCTTCTCCCGTTTCCCTGCAATGTATGTGCGTGCGCATGTATGTATGTGTGAATGCATTGGTTATAATATCCACTGAAGCCTTATCCCTTTTTTATTACGTTAAATATTTTTTTTGCCTATAACCAAAAATTTTATTTAAAGCCGGCTGGCTACTCATTAATAAGCTTCCGCTACAGTTTTTGTTATTGGCCCAAATTGAATGTCAGGTCTATATGTATATATATATATATATATATATATATAATATGTTTCTTTTTGTCACAGCTATCATACCGTACGCTTTGATCATCTTTCATATCGTATTAATATTAACACGTATACACTTTTTGTATGAAGTCTGCTCATCATGCCTTGTTTAATTTTCAACGAGAGCAATTATTAAAATTTTCCTTTTTTTTTTAAATTAGATTGTCTCAAAGTCTATTCAAACTTAATTTTATATTTCCCAATAAACCGTTCATGCATATTCGTTAGAATATACTAAAAAAAATAAAAAGTTTTGTTTTATAATCTAAGATTTATATCCGTACATCAACAAATGGAAGTTTACGGATTTTTCTTAACCCATTTGCAATGTAAACAAGCCATTGTATTGCCAGTTAGCAAAGAAGGGCGAGTATCACGTCGGCATGCCCACCTTTCATCCTGAATGCGATAAAAAGCATAATTGCGATGGAAGTCAAAGGTTCTGTCAACGAATGCAAAACGCTTACCGATCGGGCTATAGCCCCGCCTTTTCTCCGCTTCTCACCTTCTTTATGCCCACCACCACATTGCATCCTGAGTGATTGGTCATTAAGAAAAAGAAGAAAACAAGTAAGAAAGTTATATGTGGTTCCGACCGAATCTTTTATACCCAACAACGTTATCCCAAAATATATACGGGATGGACGAAAGTGATTTTTTCACTTTTAGAATAAAAGTTTTTGTCGCATAGGTGCGTAGGCGTTGTAGGCGTGTCCTTTGAAAAGTATAGGTTATCTTCATTTTCTCGAACGTGACAGTGTTTACCAGAGAGATTAGACAGTTGGGCAGGCAGACAAGTGCACAGATGGACATTATTAGGAGCATTAGATATTTGAAACTTCCTAAGAATTTATATACTTTATGGGGTTTCTTGAAGTTTGTTCCTGCGCTTTATAACATTATTGAAGAATAAGGTTAAATTTTGATACACTATAATATTGGGTAGGCGTGGTAAATTTATCTCATTTTCGTGCACAAAGGTTACAGGATATGATTTCTTCTTCGATCAACATGTTCCTTATAATAAGAAAATAAGAAATGAAATAACCTCAAAGAGGGTACAAAAATATTCTACAATTTGAGCACGTAATCGTACGTTTTCAGAAGATTTATTTTACAAAAATTTTTGCCTGTGATGGACAGAAGAGGTAACGCCGACGATAGTAATAGAAACTCTTAACTAAACGATTTCTGGTCTTGCATCGTGCTAAAGAATCGCTTTGACATTAACTTTTGAATATTGTGTAGATTTAAATTCCGGGTCCACTTGTAATCTTTACTGATGTTGAGACCACTTATGGCTCCGTCGACTATTGTTCTCGTCCCGACGCGTACGAAACTAGCGCGTTTGCACGCCGGAATGTAAAATATATAGAAAGATACCATATAAACTAGCGTCCGCTGCATATTCGGAGAATTTGCGTTATTCTATAGACCCCAAAAATAATGCATTTTAAGCATAACCAATGGCCGTTGATGAGAAAATTTACCCAGTTCTTGAATTTTGCTGAGAATTTCGCATTGTAGCTCTGAAACCTCAATAGCTGAAAACTGGCGCGCGTGTTGACAAATATGCCTCGAATATAGGCATCGAGACACAATCAGATTCCCGTCTACTGTAAGGCTAATGGACTCATTTAGAGAACACGCTTTTAACAAGCTGCGAAGAAGGATTCTATTATAATAAGCCAACAGCGGTTAGAAAATGGAATCTAGTTTTTGGATCCAATACTTCCAGGCATTATAATATTTGCTATTAATTCGATACTGAAATTGGCAGAACCAAGAGGAGTCCGAGTTATCAAAGCAACTGCTCTGGCGGTTATTTTTTGCATTCTGACCATTTTAGGCAATTTAGAGTCGCTTCGTGAGGATCAACAAAGCCATTTAGACGCATCACAAGCGATTCTATTTTTGCGCTAAATGAATCATTCTGCAACAAAGCGTATATTCAAATTAATATGCCCTCAGCTTATAGATAGATAGAAGCATTCTCTTTAACTTTTTCAGATTTATGCCGGCATATATTTGATTGGATTTTACTATATCTGGATTTTAATAGCAGTAGTCTTGAAATCTTTAGGTAACTTTCAATTAATTCTGTAAATTATGAAAAGAAAATATAATCTGGTTAAAAGCGATTCCTGTTAGTGTGTTCGTAAACTATGCAAACTCGGATGTGATGAAATAATCAATGAAAAAATCGCTGCGTGCATATGTATTGCTTTACACGTACGTTGTATATGTATGGATGTATGTATGCACACAAAATGCACACAAAAGTGCATCTTTTTTTTTTTTTATAACTTTTCATAAACCAAACATATTCATAAGTAAATAAAGAAAAGTCAGAGAAAACGGATAATGAGAAAATTCGACTTCAAGAATGAAAAGGACGGTGGAAGAGAAAGGCGTATGGGCGGCTACGGAGAAAGTGGTGAGAGAAAGGTGCGGAAAAGAAATGGAAATCAAAGCGTAAAGGTGTAAAAATTGTAGAAATAACATAATGAAACAAGAACAACAATAACAGCAACAGCAACAGCAACGACAACGACAACGACAACGATACCAGGACAAACTAATAATGATGTTGATGACAATAATGATGATGCTTTAGTGAAAAAGAATAAAACAAAGTGCAGAGAAGAAATGAAAAAAAATCAAAAGAATAACAAGTGTACTCTTGAAAAATTACTCAAATTACGTGAAGCGCACACACAATCATATAAAACAAAAATGTCTTTTCTCAAGAGTGTATCATATTTGCACATATATATTTATTTAAGCAAACCCTCATAAAAACACGCGCAAGACAGATAAATTTTAAATGTAATGAAAAACGTGGGCCGAACAAGAGAAAAACACCTTGAACGCAAAAAATTATATTTTGTTTATTTTTTTATATGCAATATATATATATATATATATATATATATATATATATATATGTGTGTGTGTGTGTGTATGTATGCATGTGTGTATTATCGCGCGTATATTTGTATTTCAATTGTACGCTGATTTTTTTTTTTTTTTTTTTTTTTTTATAAAGGGAGAAAAAAAATTTAAAAAAAAAAAAAAAAAAATCTTTGTATACGTATCGACACACACATACATGGATGCAGTTGCACATACACATGCTCGTTTAAATTGAGTAAGTGAATCTGCTGTAAATGCAACAATAAAGACGGAAATAGTGAGGCAAAGCGAACGCGTGCGGTACACGGCTTGAAGCGAACGTTAAAAGAAGAAAAAGGTTAAACGACGGTTTCATGCTATGCGCTACGGGTCGCAAACTTCTATATCTAAAATCCATGAATGAAAAGAATAAAAAAATAAACGGTGAGGGTGTGCTTATATTAGGACAATACATCTATATATGTATAGAGTACTATTATTGAAAGAAAAAAGTTTTTGAAAATATTATAAAAAAATATGAAAATCAAATGGAAAAAAATAAAGAATCTTAAGTACATTTAAGTCAGTCAGTCATTAAGCGTAACATATACTAAAAATACATTTATGTAATGAGGAAGATGAGTTTTTCTGTTTTCCTTTTACTTCCTTCTTTGTTCTTCAAGTACATTTGCAATGAACATCAAATTTTTTTGTGCTAGAAACGGAGAAAACAATTGAATTCCATTTCGTATACTTTCTCTGCCATAGTGGATCGCGCAATAACAAGTATACGTAAGAATGGACAAAGCCACAAACAAATAAAATGCATTTAAGGTCAGATAGATCAAACGTTCGGACGACTACATGCCAAATTTGATACCACATGAGAGGTTAACGCTTATTTGCCAATCATTGAAAGTAAACAACTTTATTTATATCATTCACTATGAAAAAATGTGTGTGGTTTTCATTAAAAACTATTTCTCGAAAGGAAAGCCACCAAAAGAAACTGACAAAGAGAACCAGACCATTCAGATAATACGATGATTAGATACTGGATGACTGAACCTAATAGTGAAAAAGTCTCTGATAAAATATTGAAGGACTCAAAATTGAGAGAGACAGCTACACTTCTGCACGGGATAATAAGGTAGAAATCTTCAATCATTATTGTGAATCGATGCGTGTTCGCGAACATTGAAAACAATTAGTTATAGCACTGTCACAAAATATTTGTTTCTGCATGGGTAGAATCTTTCAGTAGCGGAATTAAAAATGCCGCCATCGTCGCTTGAATAACGATAAATGTTGCCCACTGTTGAAAACTTTGAACTTTTTGTCGAATATAATTTTACATATGATACTTCGCCGTACTGTGTGGGCGTTTTATGGCACCGGCACGTACTTTTATGCGTAGGATATTGACATCAGTGAAGCTTCTCTGAGCCATGTATCGCGCCATCTTCGAATTAAATTCAATTTTTGCAAATGTGCAACTGTTACCTTAAGGAGAACAGCAGGTTTCCCTATAATTTCCGTAAGCTGTTATCTAACAATTTCTCTGAAGAGTCATGGCGCCTGCCAAGTCACTTGAACGCATCCGTATTACCGTAAAAAGGAAACATAGTAATTTCTAATAGAAGAAGAAATTTGTTTTGAGTTTTCGACTCCAAACTTCCAAATTAAACGTGGGCGATAATGTCTTACTGTATAATGTAAGAAAAAATCCATCCTTTGTTTTTTTTTTTTTTTTTTTGAAACGGCCAGTCAGGGAGGGAATATGCTCTGTGCGTATAATAAAGCGATTGTCGGAAAGACGTAGAAAAAGCAGGAAAGGGATAGAGAGTGTAGTCGCATCTTAGTGAAGGTGTGCGCAATCGGTAAGTGTAATACATTACATCCACTATAACTGGACTGGCCATCCACTATAACTACGAGTAAGTATGGTCAAACCGCACTGAGATTTGAATCCGTGAACATTGAGTTTGAGATCCCTATTCTCAACCACTTGGCTATGCAGCGAAATGTGAAGTGCTATCAGGTTGTTCAGAAATTTATTGCGGTTTTACCCGAAATCCGGAACTAGACAGATAATTAGGGTTAATAGTATATATAGGTATATAGCGCAGACTTATGTTTACTCTGTATAATAGTTATACGTAATTTTTACAATGGAAGTTCAAAGTGAGCGTATAAGCGTATATGTTGCCTTCTTATTTCGAAAAAAGGTGAAAAAGCATCAGGAGCTCATAAAGAAATGTGTGCTGCGTATGGAACTAATACTGCATCAGACCGTTTTTTTTAAGTACATTACTTAATAAAGTGAAAGCTCTGATGGGATTTATCAAACTTTGGTCGCATGAGTTTAACGATCCTGCCGATCGCTGTTGCTTACCGCACTTGTTGGACAGAGTTTCATTGTTCTGTGCTCTCCGTTAGATTAATTCGAGTCTGCGCAAAAAACTCTTAAAACTCGCTTCGCGTGGCTTAAGATGGAACCCGTCATTACCGTTACCACTCTCTTAGAGTATTTTTAAGTTTATACACTCTCTAACCTTGAAGGATGGAAGATGGAATTGACTGGGCGCCTCTTTTATTATAAAATTATTATTAGTGAAGTGCCATTCGTCGCTTTCTCGAATGGAGTAAATATTTACATTCCGGTCATATTGCCTTAACAATTCTGTTACATGCCTGCACCAACTATAGGGTGGATCACCCACTTTAAGCTGCGTGACGATCTTTTAATAACTATTGTTGCTTTACGATTTGACGCCTTCGCCATTTGCGGTTACGGTTTGCTTTTCCATTTACTATACTTTCCATACTCTATACTGTAGCTTACTTAGATTTACCTGCGTAGGGTAACCATTTATTATAATTAATTCTGCGTATTCTGCTTAATTTCAAATTGATGTTTAGCCAACGTATCTACGATCGGAAAGCGAGGATAATTACGATTTAAGTGCCTTCTTAGAAGTTGGTGAACTATTCTCTATTCCAAGCGTTCGCAATTAATAATAATACGCATGCATGCATAAGATTGTAGATCAATTGGCACTTCCGCACTTGCTCTTTGCAAATCGTCTTCTAGCTGTAATTACTCCAAAATGTTCGTTTTCCCCGAATGTTATTTGTTGTGCGTATTCGAAATGCGTGCCCATCCAATCGAAATTTTTTGCATAATATTCCAATTTTTGTTGAGAAATTTTGGAAATTGCAATCTTTTTCATATGAGGTGGTGCCATATAGGAAATGGTCGTAAATGTGAGACGATTTAATATTTGAGCCAAATTTCATCGAAATATCTTAGAAACTATCGACTATGCATTAAACACAAAAATTCGAAGGGCAGACAGCGACGTTTAAGTGATTCTGAAAATGATTCTGAATCGATCGGTATAATAAACGACAACTCAATCCTAAGTCCTTCTGAATACTATATTCATCGATACAAAAACTGAACCACAGGCGGTGTAAGATATAAAACTTTACGCTGTAATCTGTAACACTTTTGAAAAGCTTTGATTTGGCTATGATTTTGGGGAAACAACTTTGGTTAATGGAACAACTAACAAGCCCATTTTCAAACATCATTTAATCGGAATATATCTCCTAGAGAATATTTGCGTATTTCAACATCAATTTCATTCGACGGATATTTAAATGGGATAAATGCGCCAAAATCAAATGTCCGCTTCCAGGTATAACGACTGCTTAACGTGGGCATAATAAGTGCATTACACATTACATAAAAATCAAATGACGGCATAACGCAATTCTTATAAAGTAGAGGCTTACGGTAAATTACATTTTCTCTTGTTCTAAACTTGATTCTGACTGTATTCTCTCGTTTCATTGAAAATCCTCAAACAAATTGAACATTAGTTGTTATTCTGATGTTTAATTGTTGTTTGATCAACAACATTAAGATACGCTTATTGCGGATTATGAAAATTTCCTATATGTAAGTGTGTGCGTAAACAAACCACTTGTAAGAACAAATATTAACCATTTAAATTAATAATAATAACAAGTTGTATAACATAAGGGTGATTATAGCTAATTGTCCTTAGTGTATATGCGTTAACATCTGGTCGGTCTGTGCTCATAAATTAATTCAAGGAATCTTATGTTTATAATATATATATATATATATATATATACCTAGACGTAACTACATATCCATTTATGTGTGTGTGTGTGTGTGTGTGTGTGTGTGTGTGTATCTTTTAATGATATCTTTCACAGGAATACAATGATAAAACTTGTCATTAAATTTAAACATCGGTATATACGTATGCAAATGTTTATAGATGAAATATAGTGTAACGCCAAATATTTATTTACAAATTGTGTACGTACCTTCAATCTCTTGAAATGGTAACAATTTCAAAAATGTTTTTCAAAAAAGTTTCACAAAATAAATTAGAAATTTAATTTACTGTCTTAACGCCTCACGTATACGAGGAGCATATGTTAGGATATTTTATTATAATAAAACCCAATATATGTTTCTCTCTCTAGATTTCCATTAAAAATATACGTAATATTTAACAAAAATTTTTTGTTTAAGTACATTAGCCATGCTAGCCCAGCAGTTTATATCCATACATTTTTTTAAATTTTTTTTCGTAATATTTTATTTGAATTTGTTCTCGTTTATAAAATAGCGTTCTCCCTTTCTGAATCCCACATCGAATGCTGCCCTAATCTTTAATAGCACCAATCACAACAACCATAACGTTAAACAGCAGCAGCCAGCATATAGTCAAAGTCATAGTCAAATTGTTAATAATCCTGCAACAACAGCTAGTCTTGGACAAAACTTTAGCAATATTCCATCAGTGTCTGCTTCCAACGCTCATTTAATAACATCAGCAACAATACAACCACATAACACCATGGGTCCTACAAATTTAAATGGTACTCAACAATCGGTATTACCACAACAACAGCAACAACAGCAGCAACAGCAATTGCAACAATTACCACAACAGCAACAGCATACGCAACAACAACAACAATCTCAGACACCACAATTGCATCTGCAACAGCAGCATCATCAACACCAACATCATTCATCAGATCAACATCATCATCCACCACAACAAGGCACAGAACAATTATCAAAAACTAATGTTTACATAAGAGGTCTACCGGAGGGTACGACCGATAAGGATTTAGTTATACTATGCTCAGAGTAAGTTCAAATTGTCTTCATTATATATGTATACATATATATATAAAAATTTTTGAGATATTTTGTCCGAAATTATAATTTATATTTGGATAATCCTGTAAAAATGGAAAAAAGGGAACTTAGCTTTTAAATGCCCACCATTCACCTAATTTGTGTACGATATATAATTGGACGATAGAATGAAACCGACTTTACATCAATATCGAAACGTACATCTTGTATGCTTCAAGATATACTTTTATGAATATCCCTATCGGTTATTTTGATCTTTCCAACATGGAAATTTTATTCAATGAAAAAGACGAATGCGCGTCTACAGGCATTAAATAATTTTATGTATTCGAATTTTTTTTTTTTTTTTTTTTTTTTTTTTTTTGACACAAAATTTAATAATAGCTTCCCTTATTTAGAATTACACTGACTGCATAACGTATCAGTTTGCGTGATTACATCTTTATTGCAAAAGACTGTAGTGAGCCCGGCTTCTCGCGCTAAGTGACCTGAAAGCAGTCATACAAAAATCTGAGTATCAGTTTAAGATAGATCGGAAGTTACTAGATTGTCCCATAAATCATCTCATACGATAATCTATCTATTCAAAATCGATAGGACCACTTTTCTTTCCTCTTCCTCATCAAATAGTTACTTGGGTACCCAAACTTTATCACTTTTCGATTTGATGGAGGCGTTTGCTTGCAAGGCGTTTTGCTTGCGCCACAAAGGAGGCAAACACAGCTATTCGGGTAGTTTAGTATGAATGTGTTCCGCTGAATGGGGGGCCGCTACCACTGAATATGTATTAAATATATTTTATATTCATAATAACATGATGCCTCGAAATATGTATCGCCGTGTATCCCAAAAAGAGTATATATACATACTAATCTAAGCTAAAATGGCATCGATACGGTTTTTTCTATCGGTCCGTCTATCATGACGTCCAATTGAAAATTCAAGTTAGAAGATCGCAATAGCTTTTCAAATTTTTCTACTCACTCTCATTGGAACCAGCTAATTAGGTTAATAAGTGCACTTTCTATTTATGAAAACTCTGATGATTTAGATCTATTTTTTCCCTATCATAGATACGAAATTGTAGAGAGATAAAATTTAAAGCCTCGAGTATTTGCATATTCAGTATTCATATCAAATATTGAAGGAATGTATGTTACACTCAAAGGCATAGATCAGAGATCTCAGTATAGTATATATACTCTCGATTAATGCAAGATTCAAAAATCGATTTCATCTGCATACAAGCCCTATATGCTTGTGTATTGAGAATATGCAATAAGCTGGCATTATACAGTCATAGGCAGAATGAGCAGAAGTCAAGTTTCAAGTGATTGTTTTAATTTAAAAAAAAAAAAAGAAGAAGATTATCGTTGTAAATTATTACCAGGAATACAAATGAAACGTATTATGTGCATATTTGCTTTTTTTTTTTCGTTATACAATTTCTTCGAAAACGATGACAAATGCAGTTTGAAATCTATACATAACGTACGATATGCATGACACGATAAATTATCGATATGTCTTGTCGCTTTATCTTGCTATCAAATATCGCACACGGATTAACAGCACAATAATGCATAAGTCCGCGTTTCAAAGTCGAAAATGTGCCAACAATTAGGTTATATATATATATATATATATAAAGTTAATTTATTCTTAGAAATCTTGCTCAAAAATGAACTTAGTGGGTCCACAAATAGGCCGGATTGGGATTGCCTAAAACGGTTATACATATAATATGAATATTTTTTTTTTTTTTTTGAAAAAAATTTACAGCCGACCGATGTATGTATGGCATAGCTCTGTGCAAGTTCGATGCGCAACTATATAAAATAGTTCGAACTCTTTTTGGGGTAATATTTTTATAAATATATTTAAATAACCTCTTGTATAATTATATATAATTTACAT